>NC_058406.1:55910692-56134932 GCF_002201575.2 Neomonachus schauinslandi
CTTACCAGAGCACATACCCTCCCCAGTGTCTATCACCCAGTCACCCCATCCCTCCCACCTCACCCCCCACTCCAGCAACCCTCAGTTTGTTTCCTGCGATTAAGAATTCCTCATATCAGTGAGATCATATGATACATGTCTTTCTCTGTTTGACTTATTTCGCTCAACATAATACCCTCCAGTTCCATCCACGTCGTTGCAAATGGCAAGATCTCATTCCTTTTGATGGCTGCATAATATTCCATTGTATATATATACCACATCTTCTTTATCCATTCATCTGTTGATGGACATCTTGGCTCTTTCCACAGTTTGGCTATTGTGGACATTGCTGCTATAAACATCAGGGTGCACGTACCCTTTCGGATCCCTACTTTTGTATCTTTGGGGTAAATACCCAGTAGTGCAATTGCTGGATCATATGGTAGCTCTATTTTCAACTTTTTGAGGAACCTCCATACAGTTTTCCAGAGTGGCTGCACCAGCTTGCATTCCCACCAACAGTGTAGGAGGGTTCCCCTTTCTCCACATCCCCGCCAACATCTGTCGTTTCCTGACTTGTTAAGTTTAGCCATTTGACTGGTGTGAGGTGGTATCTCATTGAGGTTTTGATTTGGATTTCCCTGATGCCGGGCGATGTTGAGCACTTTTTCATGTGTCTGTTGGCCATTTGGATGTCTTCTCTGCAGAAATGTCTGTTCATGTCTTCTGCCCATTTCTTGATTGGCTTCTTTGTTCTTTGGGTGTTGAGTTTGATGAGTTCTTTATAGATTTTGGATACTAGCCCTTTCTCTGATATGTCATTTGCAAATATCTTCTCCCATTCTGTCGGTTGTCTTTTGGTTTTGTTGACTGTTTCTTTTGCTTTGCAAAAGCTTTTTATCCTGATGAAGTCCCAATAGTTCATTTTTGCCCTTGCTTCCCTTGCCTTTGGCGATGTTTCTAGGAAGAAGTTGCTTCGGCTGAGGTCAAAGAGGTTGCTGCCTGTGTTCTCCTTTAGGATTTTGATAGACTCCTGTCTCACATTGAGGTCTTTCAACCATTTGGAGTCTATTTTTGTGTGTGGTGTAAGGAAATGGTCCAGTTTCATTCTTCTGCATGTGGCTGTCCAATTTTCCCAACACCATTTGTTGAAGAGACTGTCTTTGTTCCATTGGACATTCTTTCCTGCTTTGTCAAAGATGAGTTGACCATAGAGTTGAGGGTCCATGTCTGGGCTCTCTATTCTGTTCCATTGATCTATGTGTCTGTTTTTGTGCCAGTACCATGCTATCTTGATGATGACAGCTTTGTAATAGAGCTGGAAGTCCGGAATTGTGATGCCGCCGCTTTGCTTTTCTTTTTCAACATTCCTCTGGCTATGCGGGGTCTTTTCTGGTTCCATACAAGTTTTAGGATTATTTGTTCCATTTCTTTGAAAAAAGTGGATGGTATTTTGATGGGGATGGCATTGAATGTGTAGATTGCTCTAGGTAGCATTGACATCTTCACAATATTTGTTCTTCCAATCCATGAGCATGGAACGTTTTTCCATTTCTTTGTGTCTTCCTCAATTTCTTTCATGAGTATTTTATAGTTTTCTGAGTACAGATCCTTTGTCTCTTTGGTTAGATTTATTCCTAGGTATCTTATGGTTTTGGGTGCAATTGTAAATGGGATCGACTCCTTGATTTCTCTTTCTTCTGTCTTGTTGTTGGTGTATAGGAATGCCACTGACTTCTGTGCATTGATTTTATATCCTGCCACTTTACTGAATTCCTGTATGAGTTCTAGCAGTTTTGGGGTGGAGTCTTTTGGGTTTTCCACAGAAAGTATCATATCATCTGCAAAGAGTGAGAGTTTGACTTCTTCCTTGCCAATTTGGATGCCTTTGATTTCTTTTTGTTGTCTGATTGCTGTGGCTAGGACTTCCAATACTATGTTGAATAGCAGTGGTGATAGTGGACATCCCTGCCGCGTTCCTGACTTTAGGGGGAAAGCTCTCAGTTTTTCCCCATTGAGAATGATATTCGCTGTAGGTTTTTCATGGATGGCTTTTATGATATTGAGGTATGTACCCTCTATCCCTATACTGTGAAGAGTTTTGATCAAGAAAGGAAGCTGTACTTTGTCAAATGCTTTTTCTGCATCTATTGAGAGGATCATATGATTCTTGTTCTTTCTTTTGTTAATGTATTGTATCACATTGATTTGCGGATGTTGAACCAACCTTGCAGCCCAGGGATAAATCCCACTTGGTCATGGTGAATAATCCTTTTAATGTACTGTTGGATCCTATTGGCTAGTATTTTGGTGAGAATTTTTGCATCCATGTTCATCAGGGATATTCGTCTGTAATTCTCCTTTTTGATGGGGTCTTTGTCTGGTTTTGGGATCAAGGTAATGCTGGCCTCATAAAATGAGTTTGGAAGTTTTCCTTCCATTTCTATTTTTTGGAACAGTTTCAGAAGAATAGGTATTAATTCTTCTTGAAATGTTTGGTAGAATTCCCCTGGGAAGCCATCTTGCCCTGGGCTTTTGTTTTTTTGGGAGATTTTTGATGACTGCTTCAATTTCCTTAGTGGTTATAGGTCTGTTCAGGTTTTCTATTTCATCCTGGTTCAGTTTTGGTAGTTGGTACATCTCTAGGAATGCATCCATTTCTTCCAGGTTATTTAATTTGCTGGCATAGAGTTGCTCATAATATGTTCTTATAATTGTTTGTATTTCTTTGGTGTTGGTTGTGATCTCTCCTCTTTCATTCATGATTTTGTTGATTTGGGTCATTTCTCTTCTCTTTTTGATAAGTCTGGCCAGGGGTTTATCAATCTTGTTAATTTTTTCGATGAACCAGCTCCTAGTTTCATTGATCTGTTCTACTGTTCTTTTAGTTTCTATTTCATTGATTTCTGCTCTGATCTTTATTATTTCTCTTCTCCTGCTGGGTTTAGGCTTTATTTGCTGTTCTTTCTCCAGCTCCTTTAGGTGTAGGGTTAGGTTGTATACTTGAGACCTTTCTTGCTTCTTGAGAAAGGCTTGTATTGCTATATACTTTCCTCTTAGGACTGCCTTTGCTGCATCCCAAAGATTTTGAATAGTTGTGTTTTCATTTTCATTGGTTTCCATGTATTTTTTTAATTCTTCTTTAATTTCCTGGTTGACCCATTCGTTCTTCAGTAGGATGCTCTTTAGCCTCCATGTATTTGAGTTCTTTCTGACTTTTGTCTTGTGATTGAGCTCTAGTTTCAAAGCATTGTGGTCTGAAAGTAGGCAGGGAATAATTCCAATCTTTTGGTACCGGTTGAGACCTGATTTATGACCTAGGATGTGATCTATTCTGGAGAATGTTCCATGGGCACTAGAGAAGAATGTGTATTCCGTTGCTTTGGGGTGGAATGTTCTGAATATGTCTGTAAAGTCCATTTGGTCCAGTGTGTCATTTAAAGTCTTTATTTCCTTGTTGATCTTTTGCTTAGACGATCTGTCCATTTCAGTGAGGGGGGTGTTAAAGTCTCCCACTATTATTGTATTGTTGTCGATGTGTTTCTTTGCTTTTGTTATTAATTGGCTTATATAATTGGCTGCTCCCATGTTAGGGGCATAGATATTTACAATTGTTAGATCTTCTTGTTGGATAGATCCTTTAAGTAGGATATAGTGTCCTTCCTCATCTCTTATTACAGTCATTGGTTTAAAATCTAATTTGTCTGATATAAGGATTGCCACCCC
Organism: Neomonachus schauinslandi; assembly: GCF_002201575.2. NCBI lineage: Eukaryota > Metazoa > Chordata > Mammalia > Carnivora > Phocidae > Neomonachus > Neomonachus schauinslandi. The sequence goes on from NC_058406.1 coordinate 55,914,401, forward strand.
AGCTTTCTTTTGGTGTCCATTAGCATGGTAAATGGTTTTCCACCCCCTCACTTTCAATCTGGGGCTGTCTTTGGGTCGAAAATGAGTCTCTTGCAGACAGCATATCGATGGGTCTTGTTTTTTAATCCAGTCTGATAGCCTGTGTCTTTTGATTGGGGCATTGAGCCCATTTACATTCAGGGTAATTATTGAAAGATAGGAATTTAGTGCCATTGTATTGCCTGTAAGGTGACTGTTACCGTATATTGTCTGTGTTCCTTTCCGGTCTATGTTGCTTTTAGGCTCTCTCTTTGCTTAGAGGACCCCTTTCAAGATTTCCTGTAGGGCTGGTTTTGTGTTTGCAAATTCCTTTAGTTTTTGTTTGTCCTGGAAGCTTTTTATCTCTCCTTCAATTTTCAATGACAGCCTAGCTGTATAGAGTATTCTTGGCTGCATATTTTTCTCATTTAGTGCTCTGAATATATCCTGCCAGTCCTTTCTGGCCTGCCAGGTCTCTGTGGATAGGTCTGTTGCCAATCTAATGTTTCTACCCTTGTAGGTTACATATCTCTTCTCCCGAGCTGCTTTCAGGATTTTCTCTTTGTCTATGAGACTCGTAAGTTTTACTATTAGATGTCGGGGTGTTGACCTATTTTTATTGATTTTGAGAGGGGTTCTCTGTGCTTCCTGGATTTTCATGCCTGTTTCCTTCCCCAAATTAGGGAAGTTCTCTGCTATAATTTGCTCCATTATACCTTCTGCCCCTCTCTCTCTTTCTTCTTCTTCTGGGATCCCAATTATTCTAATGTTGTTTCGTCTTATGGTATCGCTTATCTCTCGAATTCTGCCCTCGTGATCCAGTAGTTGTTTATCTCTCTTTTTCTCAGCTTCTTTATTTTCCATCATTTCATCTTCTATATTACTGATTCTCTCTTCTGCCTCATTTATTCTAGCAGTTAGCGCCCCCATTTTTGATTGCACCTCATTAATAGCCTTTTTGATTTCTACTTGGTTGGATTTTAGTTCTTTTACTTCTCCTGAAAGGGTTTCTCTAATAACTTCCATATTTTTTTCAAGCCCAGCTAGTATCTTTAAAGTGATGATTCTGAACTCTAGATCTGACATTGTACTAATGTCCGTATTGAGTAGGTCCCTGGCGGTCGGTACTACCTCTTGTTCTTTTTGTTGAGGTGATTTTTTCCGTCTTGTCATTTTGTGCAGAGGAGAATAGATTAATGAGAGAACAAAATGCTAGCAGAGTAACCACGTCCCCAGAAAATATACTCTAAACAAATCAGAAAAAACCTGAAGCAGTGGGAAAAGAAAGGGAAAGAGAGAAGAAAGAAAAAGAAAAAAAAGAAAAAGATAAAGATAAAAACAAAAACAAACAAAACAACAACAACAAAAAAACCAGAATGTGATCAAATATGATCAGGCTGGTATATAGATCAGTGCCACACACTAGATTTGGGGTGTATTTTGGTCTTTTAGAAGAAAGTGTCTCCCAAAATTTTAAAGAAAGAAAAACTTATATATGTACAAAAATAAGGGTTGATATGATGAAGGGATGGAATATGACTGTAAAGATGGAAATTATAAAACATTTTATAAAAGGAATTGATAAGAAGTTGTTTGAAAAAAGAAAGAAGAGGATTTAAAAAAAGAAAAAAAAAAGGGAGAGGATGTGATCAGGCAGGGGAATAGAAAACACCATATACTAGAGATTTAGGGTATATTTTGATCTGTTAGAAGAAACTATCTCAAAATTTTAAAGAGAGAACAACTTATATATATAAGCCAAAGATACGGGTAACTACTATGAAGGGATAGAATATGACTCTAAAAATGAAAAATAAAAATGTTTTTTTTTTTTTTTAAAAAAGGGATTGATAAGATGTTGGTTGAAAAAGGGAAAAAGAAAAATTCAAAAAGAAAAAAAAAGAAAAAAGACAGTTAAAAAAAAAATTAACTTTGAAAGACTAAAGAATCATGGTAAAAAAGCCATGAATTCTATGGGCAGTATTCCCCTAGCACTGGAGTTCTGCTGTTCTCATTGATCGGTAAACTTGGTCTTGGCTGGCTGTTCTCGCTGATCTTCTGGGGAGGGGCCTGTTGCCGTGGTTTCCAAATATCTTTGCCGGAGGCAGAATTGCCCCGCCCTTGCCCCCTCCCAGCTAAGTAATCTGCTCAGGTTTGCTCTCCGGGGCTTTTGTTCCCTGCGAGCTTTCCGTACAGCTTTGGAGGCGGAGAGTGAAAATGGCGGCCTCCCAATCTCCGCCGCGGAGGAGCCGAGAACTCGGGGCCCCGCTTCTCAGTGAGCCCCCAGAGAAAAGCCGTCAGTCACTCCCGTCTCCCCGGTGTCTGGCCGCACTCCGTGCTCACCCGGCCTGTGACCGTGCGTTTCTATCTCTGGCACCCGACCCCGGGTGGAGTCTCCAAACCCAGCAGATCCCTGGGGTGCACTCCCGCGCGGCTCCTCCCAGGGGAGGAAGGTGAGTCTCCCCGGATCTGCAGCTTGTTGGGTCCCTGCTGGAGGAGCAGTGGCCCGACTGTGCCGAGGATCACGGTTTATGGCAACCCCGAGCTGAGAGCCCGCGCCTGGGCTCCGCCTCTGCAGCCGGCTTCCCTGCTCCGATACCTGGGAGCTCTGCCACACTCAGGCACCCCCGGTCTTTCTGTGACCCCGTGGGTCCTGAGACCACACTGTCCCGGAGCTTTCCACCCCCCGCTTAGCCACCAGAGTGATGTCCCTCAGTGGAGCAGACTTTTAAAAGTTCCGATTTTGTGCTCCGCGGCTCTATCACTTGCCAGAAGTGGCCGACGGAGGCCCCTCCCCCGCCGTCTATCCTCCCGAATATCTCCTCGGATTCACTTCTCCGCACGTCCTACCTTCCAGAAAGTGGTCGCTTTTCTGATGAGAGAGTTGTTGCTCTTCTTTTCTTCGATCTCCTGTTGAGTTTGTAGGTGTTCAGAATGGTTTGATCCCTATCCAGCTGAATTCCTGAGACCAGACGAAATCCAGGTCTCCTACTCCTCCGCCATCTTGCTCCGCCCCCCAATGGTTTGCCTTTTTTAATCAATGAAGTCTCTGACACTTATATAGACTTTTATGTTTGCAATTATTGTTTTTATGCCTGTCTCTGTTGTTACACTCTAAGCATAACGAAGATAAGGTTCAGGTCTCATTTACCTTGATACCTCTAGTGTCTAGCATAGTTCCTGGTACATTTACTTTTCTAGCTTCAGTTTTCACTTAAACAAAAAACATGCATCATTTTGGGCTCCAGTAAAACTAAACTGGGAGGACAATTTCTTATTTTTTTTACTGAGATATAATTGACATACAACATTGTGTAAGTTTAAGGTGTACACAGTGTTGATTGATACACTTATATATGACAGTATGTTCTCTACCATAGCGTTAGTTAACACTTCTATCATGTTGCACAATTATTTCTTTTTGTAGTAAGAGTAATTAAGATCTAGTCTCTAGCAGCTTTGCAGTTTATAATACAGTATTATTGACTATAATCACTTTGCTGTGCATTAGATGTCCAGAACTTATTCATCTTCTAGTTTCAAGTTTGTGCCTTTTTAAAAAATTTTATTATGTCATGTTAATCACCATGCATCATTAATTTTTGATGTAGTGTTCCATGATTCATTGTTTGCGTGTAACGCCCAGTGCTCCATGCAGAACGTGCCCTCTTTAATACCCATCACCAGGCTAACCCATCCCCCCACCCCCCCTCCCCTCTAGAACCCTCAGTTTGTTTCTCAGAGTCCATAGTCTCTCATGGTTCATCTCCCCCTTCGATTTCTCCCTCTTCATTTCAAGTTTGTGCCTTTTAACATCTCCCCAAATATTCCACCCTCCAGCCCCAGTAAGCACCATCCTACTCCGTTTCTACTAGTTTAGCTTTTTCAGTATCTACATATTCTACAATATTTGGGCCAATATTTATCATTCTACATGCAAATGCTGTAGTTTCTTGTGTTTCTGCCTTTGCATACATTGTCTTCTCCACCTAAAATGCACTTATCCAATTTTCACTGTTCTTTGTTTTTTGTTGTTTTTTTTTTTTAAAGATTTTATTTATTGGACAGAGAGAGACACAGTGAGAGAGGGAACACAAGCAGGGGGAGTGGGGGAGGGAGAAGCAAGCAGACTTCCCACCGAGCTGGGAGCAGGGAGCCCGATGTGGGGCTTGATCCCAGGACCCTGGGACCATGACCTGAGCCGAAGGCAGACGCTTAATGACTGAGCCACCCAGGCGCCCTTCACTGTTCTTTGAAATTCTGCTGAGATTTCAATGCCCCACTTAAATGCCATCTCCCATTAAACTGTCTCTTCTCTAAATCAGATCAAATTTACCTTTTTATCTTTTGTGAGACCACTCACTATATTCAGCTTTTCTTTTATTTATATATAGCTACGGTTTATTTCATGCAATGTACATTTTTTTCCCATATAAAACATCCTTAGTTCCATGGGGGCAGATGCCTATTTACCTTTGCATTTCCCATACCCGCTCCCCAGGACACTTTTCACTGAGACTTTCCCTCATAATTACTCAATATTAGCTACTGCACTGACAGTAAGATGGTATTCTTGTCCACATGCTTGCTCATGGCTAAGTAATTATAGACACATGTATATTATGACTCAGTAAAGATTAGGTTTAATCCATAGCAGAATAAATATGTTTGCTGGTCACATTCCATTAATAAACATACTGATTCAGAAAATTTGGAAAAATAAAGCCAGAAAGCAATATAAGTAGCTACTATTTATTAAATGCAAAAAAAAATTTTTAATGAAACATCCAGTTTTAAAGAAATATTATACTTGCTTCAGCTAATTTGTGCTGCTTATCCAGACCCATGGGGGTTTTGCCTTCACTGTCTTCTGCCACTGAGGGCATTTAGGGAGAAAGATTGAAATGCACTGATATGTTTTATTTCATTTGAAGCCTATGAATTAAATAAACTCTTCTATTAGTTTTACTAAGTGATCAGGGTGATTTTTAGGGTTATGGGATAAGTATTTTAAAGTTTTCAAGTCACATTCTCTATTTCCTGCCTTTCTCACTCTCTACCTGTAAAACCACTCAAAACTCTGGGTATTCCCTGGACCAAATAGATGAATAAGTGCTCTAAGAAGATGAAAACAACCCATGGACTTCCACCCTTGTGCTGCCTGCAAATGTTTCATTAACATTCACTGACTCTTGCCATTTTTCCTACCTCTTGTATTACCCTGCTTGCTGTGACTCAGTAAACCCGTTGGATGGTGCTCGTGAGCAGGTGACGTTAGAAAATAACAAATGACACACTCTTTCCGACCTCATTTCATCCGAGTCAAGAGCAATAATTCCGCCAGTGCTATATGGTTTCTTTCATAACTTGATTGCAGCAATTGTGTCCTAAGTGGTACTCAGTCATTCTAACCTAAATGTTTTATCACCCTCCTTATTTGTATCTTCTCTACTAAGATAGACAGATCTTCAGCATGCAGCTGTTCCCTTTATGTGTGCAATCTAACATAGCATTTGGGAATGGTACTTTGGAGTGATTTAGAGTTTACCCTCTGAATTCAGCAGACCTGGGTTTTAATCCCAGCTCTACCGCTGACAAGGAGTTGTTTAACCTTTCTATAATCAATTTCTTATCACCAAAATTAGTATAATGTCTTATAAGACTGATGTGAGAATTAAGTGAAACAGTGACCTAAAGCCTGTGTCCTTAACTTAGAATAAGTGATCAACAAATGATAGTCATATTTATTGTTGTTGATATTACTATTGTTATACAGTTTTTAATTAAATATAAAGTGAAAACTTCAAAAATCTTTGGTATACGGCTTGATAAAGTGAATGACCACAACCATGTATATACCACTCAAATATAGGATATCTGTACCCCAAATCCTTGCTCATACCTTCATCCAAGTCTTAACTATCTTAAGGAAACAATATTTTTACTTCTATCACCATCAATTAGTTTTTATCTGTTTGGGTAATCTACATGAATAGATAACATATGTACTCTTTTGTGTCTGGCTTTCTTTTTTTACTATTTTTTAAATTTTATTTATTTATATGACAGAGAGAGCGAGAGAGCACAAGCAAGGGCAACAGTAGAGGGAGAGGGAGAAGTAGGCTCCCTGCTGAGCAGGGAACCTGATAGGAGGTTCGATCCCAGGACCCTGGGATCATGACCTGAGCCGAAGGCAGATGCTTAACTTTCTGAGCCACCCAGGTGCCCCTGTGTCTGGCTTTCTTTTCTCAATATTATTTTTCTGATTTCTTTGTGTCACTGCCCGAAGTAGCAATTTGTTCATTCTTATTTCTGGATTACATCAATATAAAAATTTTTATCCATTCTTTTATTGATAGCATTCTCCTGTTAAATGTGTGAACATTTATTTCTAGTTTGGAACTATTTTGAATATTGCTGCTATGAACATTCTTGTACATGTCTTACTTCTCAGTTTTGTTGTGTTTATACCTAGGTTAGGATTGCAGGACCATTAAGTGCACATTTTCAGCTTTAGTAGATATTGTAAAACCATTTTCAAAATCATTTATCCAATTTATACTTCCCCACTAGCCATGTAGGAGAGTTGTAATTGATCCACATCTGCACAAAGAGTGGGTATTGTGAATTTTTCAACCATTTTAAGTGGAAAGGCATCTGATTGAAGGTGTAATTTATATTTTCCTGATGATTAATGACATTGAACACATTTTTTTTACATTGAACACATTTTAATATGCTACAGTCAAGCCAATATATTTGTTCATCTTTTGTTAATATTGTGCCACTGTCCCCTTTTAATGGCTTAATGCAAATTTTATATATATCTAGATATGAGATTTTTGTAAAATACATGTACTGCAAATATTGTTATCTAGTCTGTGCCTAGGGTTTTCACTCTATTAATGGAATTTTTTATGAACTTTTAAAATTTTAATATAGTTCAATGTCAAGATTTTCCTTTATGATTAATGTCTTTGGTTTCCCATTTTTAAAAAAATTGCCTATCTCAAGGCCACAAAGATATTCTTTTATGTTACCTTGTGGAAGGCTTATTGTTTTAAATTTCACATGTAATGTCTACAAACCACGTAAAATTGTATTTGTGTGTATGAATTGGAGCTTAAGTTTCATGTTTTTCCTATAATTGTATCAATCAACACAGTATCAGTTACTTAAAAGACCATCCTCCTTCTTTGCATCACAGTGTCACTTTTGCTTATGGACTGTTTATTTTCATAAATCTATTTGTTTCTCTTTGCACAAGTACCATACTATTTTTATTACTGTAGCTCTGTAATAAGTTTTTATACCTGGTAGTATAAGTTCTTGTCCAACTTTGCTCTTTTCCTCTTAGTATTGTCTAGGTAGGGGTGCCTGGGTGGCTCAGGCAGTTAAGTGTCTGCCTTTGGCTCAGGTCATGATCCCGGGGTCCTGGGATCGAGCCCCGCATCAGGCTCCCTGCTCAGCGGGGAGTCTGCTTCTCTCTCTCCCTCTGCTGCTCCCCCTGCTTGTGTTCTCTCTCTCTCTGTCAAATAAATAAATAAATCTTTTTAAAAATATTGTCTTTGTTATTCTCGGCTTTTTCAATTTCCATAAACACTTTTAATTGCCTTGCCAGTTTCTATCCCTCCTCCCTCTCAAATAAATAAAAAATAACCTCTTGGAATTTAAATTTGGATTGTATTGAATCTGTAGATTATTTATGGAAGGAATATCATCTTTACAATATTGAGTTTACCAATACGTGGATATGCAATACCTCTTCATTTACTTGGGTCTTTGGTTTTTTCAGTATTTTGTAGTTTTATCTGTAGAGGTCTTCCATTAGGTTTATTTCTAGGTATCTGATATTTTAAGTTTTAATTTTAATTCCAGTTAAGTAACATACAGGGTTATATTTCTTTCAGGTGTACAATATAGTAATTCAATAATTCCATACAATACCCAGTGTTCATCATGACAAGTGCAGTCCTTAATCCCCATCACCTATTTTCCCATCCCCCCACCCACTTCTCCTGGTTTGTTCTCTATAATTAAGAGTCTGTTTCTTTATTTGTCTCTCTATTTTTTCCCCTTTGCTCATTTGTTTTGTTTCTTGGATTCCACATACAAGTGAAATCATATGGTATTGGTCTTTCTCTTACTGACTTATTTCGCTTAGCATTATACTCTCTAGCTCCATCCATGTCATTGCAAATGGCAATTTCATTTGATTTATGGCTGCATAATATTCCATTGTAGATTTATACCACATCTTTTTTTAAAAATTTTTTATTTATTTTTTATTATGTTAATCACCATACATTACATCATTAGTTTTTGATGCAATATTCCATGATTCATTGGAATTCATTGGATAAATGAGTCCATTTATCCATTCGTCAGTGGATGGACACGGGCTGCTTCCATATCGTGGCTGTTGTAAATAATACTGTTATAAACATAGGGGTGCGTATATCCCATTTGAATTAGTGTTTTTGTTTTTGTATTTGTTGGGTAAATATCCAGTAGTGTGATTGCTGGATCATAGGGTAGTTCTATTTTTAACATTTTGAGGAAGCTGCTTACTGTTTTCCAGAGTGGCGGTACCAGTTTGATTCCCACCAACAGCTCAAGAGGGTTTCTTTTTCTCCACATGCTCTTTAATGCCTGTTGTTTCTTGTGTTGTTGGTTTTAGCCATTCTAACAAGTGGAGTAACATCTAATTGTAGTTTTGATTTGCATTTCCCTCATGATAAATGATGATGAGCATCTTTTCATGTGTCTATTGGCCATCTGTATGTCTTCTTTGGAGAAATGTCTGTTCATGTCTTCTGCCCATTTTTAATTAGATTATTTGTTTTTTGGGTATTAAGTGTGCTAAGTCCTTTATATACTTTGGATACTAATCCTTTATCAGATAGGTCATTTGCAAATATTTTCTCCCCTTCCAGCGTTTGCCTTTTAGTTTTGCTGATTGTTTCCTTAACTGAGCAGAAGCTTTTATTTTTTTATTTTTATTTTTTTTAAAGATTTTATTTATTTATTTGACAGAAAGAGACACAGCGAGAGAGGGAACACAAGCAGGGGGAGTGGGAGAGGGAGAAGCAGGCTTCCCGCCGAGCAGGGAGCCCGATGCGGGCCTCGATCCCAGGACCCTGGGATCATGACCCGAGCCGAAGGCAGACGCTTAACGACTGAGCCACCCAGGTGCCCCTGAGCAGAAGCTTTTAATTTTGATGTATCCCAAAGGTTTATTTTTGCTTCTGTTTCCCTTGTCTCAGGAGATATATGTAGAAAAAAGTTGCTATGGCTGATGTCAAAGAAGTTACTGCCTGTGTTCTTGTCTAGAATTTTTATGGTTTCATGTCTCACATTTAGGTCTTTAATTCATTTTGGATTTATTTTTGTGTAGTGTAAGAAAGTGGTCCAGTTTCATTCTTCTGCATGTTGCTGTCCAGTTTTCCCAACACCATTTGTTGAAGAGACTGTCCTTTTTCCATTGGATATTCTTTCCTACTCTGTCAAAGATTAATTGACCATACAGTTGTGGGTTTATTTCTGGATTTTTTATTCTGTTCCATTGATCTATGTGTCTATTTCTGTGCCGGTATCAAACCGTTTTGATTACTACAGCTTTGTAATATAGCTTAACATCCAGAATTGTGATGCCTCCAGCTTTGCTTTTCTTTTTCAAGGTTTTTTTTTTGGGTATTTGGGGTGTTTTGTGTTTCCATACAAGTTTTAGGATTGCTTGTTCTTGCTTTGTGAAAAATGCTATTGGTATTTTGATAGAGATTGCATTAAATGTGTAGATTGGGGGCGCCTGGGTGGCTCAGTCGGTTGAGTGGCTGCCTTCGGCTCGGGTGGTGATCCTAGAGTCCTGGGATCGAGCCCCACATCGGGCTCCCTGCTCAGTGGAGAGCCTGCTTCTCCCTCTCCCTCTGCCTGCCTCTCTGCCTACTTGTGCTTTCTCTCTCTGTCTGTCAAATAAATAAATAAAATCTTAAAAAAAAAATAAATGTGTAGATTGCTTTGGGTAGTATAGACATTATAATATTTGATCTTCCAATCCATGAGCATAAAATATCTTTCCACTTCTTCTTGTTATCTTTAATTTTTTTCATCGGTGTTTTCTAGTTTTCAGAGTACAGGTCTTTTACCTCTTTGGTTAGGTTACTTCCTAGGTATCTTGTTATCTTTAGTGCAATTATAAATACTATTGTTTTATTAATTTCTCTTTTTGCTGTGTCATTACTGGTGTATAGAAGTATGACAGATTTTTGGAGATCTATTTTGTATCCTCATCTTTATGAAGTTCATTTATCAGTTCTGGCAGTTTTTAGTGCAGTCTTTGGGTTTTCTATATAGTATCATGTCATCCGCAAATAGTAAGTTTTACTTCTTCCTTACCAATTTGGATGCCATTTATTTCTTTTTGTTGTCTGATTGCTGTGGTTAGGACTTCCAGTACTATGTTGAATAAATATGCTGAGAGTGACATCTTTGTCTTGTTCCTGACCTTAGGGGAAAAGCTCTCAGTTTTTCTCCATTAAGGATGATGGTACCTATGGTTTTTCATATATGGCCTTTATTATGTTGAGGTATGTACCCTCTAAACCTACTTTGTTGAGGGCTTTTATCGTGAGTGAGTATTGCACGGTCAAATGTTTTTTTCTGCATCTATTGAAATGAGCATATGCTTTTTTTTTATTATGTTAATCACCATACATTACATCATTAGTTTTTCATATAGTGTTCCATGATTCATTGTTTGCATATAACACCCAGTGCTCCATTCAGTACATGCCCTCTTCATATGCTTCTTATCCTTTCTGTTATTGATGCAATGTATCATGTTGATTGATCTGTAAATATCAAACCACCCTGATAACCCAGGAATAAATCCCACTTGATTGTGGTGAATGATTTTTTTTTAATATTTTGGTGAATTCAGTTTGCTAGTATTTCGTTGAAGATTTTTGCATCTATGTTCATCAGGAATATTGGTCTCATTTTTAGTGTTGTCTTTATCTGGTTTTGGTATCAGGATATAGAATGAATTTGGAAGTTTTACTTCCTTTTCTAATTTCTGGGATAGTTTGAGAAGAATAGGTATTAACTCTTTAAATGTTTGGTAGAGGGGTGCCTGGGTGGCTCAATCAGTTAAGCATCTGCCTTCAGCTCAGGTCATGATCCCAGGGTCCTGGGATTGAGCCCCATGTCAGGCTCTCTGCTCAGCAGGGAACCTGCTTCTCCCTCTCCCTCTGCCTACTGCTCCCCTTGCTTGTGCTCTCTCTCACTCTCTCTCTGTCAAATAAATAAATAAAATCTTTAAAAAAAAATAAATGTTTGGTAGAATTCACCTGTGAAGCCATCTGGTCCTGGACTTTTGTTTGTTGGGAGTTTTTGGATTACTAATTTAATTTCTTTGCTGGTTATCAGTCTGTTCAAATTTTCTATTTCTTCCTGATTCGGTTTTGGTAGTTTATATGTTTCTAGGACTTTGTCCATTTCTTCCAGGTTGTCCAATTTGGTGGCATATAGCTTTTCATATTATTCTCTTATAAATGTATTTCTGTGGGGTTGGTTGTTATTTCTCCTCTCTCATTTGTGACTTTACTTATTTGAATCCTTTCTCTTTTGTTCTTGGTAAGTTTGGCTAGTGGTTTATCAATTTTATTGATTTTTTTTTCAAAGAACCGACTCCTGGTTTTCATTGATCTGTTCTATTATTTTTTTAGCTTCCATATCATTTATTTCTGCTCTAATCTTTATTTCCTCCCTTCTGCTGGTTTTAGGTTTTATTTGTTGTTCTTTTTCTAGCTCCTTTATAGGTTTTGCTTGTTGTTCTTTTTTTTAAGTATAAAGTTAAGGTTGTTTATTTAAGATTTTTCTTGATTCTTGAGGTGGGCCCATATTGCTACAAATTTCCCTCTTACAATCTGTTTTGCAACATCCCAAAGGTTTTGCACTGTTGTGCTTTCATTTTCATTTGTTTCCATGTACTTTTTTATTTCTTCTTTTATTTCCTAGTTGACCCATTCATTTTTTAGTAGCGTGTTATTTAACCACCATGTATTTGTGGTCTTGCCAGATTTTTTTTAAATGTGGTTGACTTCTGGTTTTGTAGCATTGTGGTCAGAAAAAGTTCATGATATGACTTCGATGTTCTTGAATTTGTTGAGGCTTGTTTTGTGGCCTAATATGTGATCTAATCAGAAAATGTTCAATGTGCACTTGAAAATAATGTAATGTATGGTGATTAACATCACATAATAATAAAAAAAATAATGTGTATTCTGTGTTAGAATGGGAATGTTATGATTATAAGTGTTAAATCCATCTGTTTCAGTGTGTCATTCAAAACCATTGTTTCCTTATTGAGTCTCTGTTTAGGGGATCTGTCCACCAATGTATACGGGGTGTTAAAGTCCCCTACTATTATTATATTATTATCAGTTAGTTCCTTTATGTTTGTTATTAACTGTTTTACATATTGGGGTGCTCCTATGTTGGGTGCATAAATATTTACAATTGTTATATCTTCTCATTAGATTTTCCCCTTTATTATTATATAGTATCTTTCTTTTTCTGTTGTTACAGTCTTTGTTTAAAGTCTGTTTTGTCCTGGGTGCCTGAGTGGGTCAGTCAGTTAAGCATTCAACTCTTGGTTTCAGCTCAGGTCATGATCTCAGGGTTGTGAGATTGAACCACAGGTTGGGCTCCTCACTCAGAGGGGAGTCTGGTTGAGATTCTCTCTCTGCCCCTCCCCCTGCTTGAGCTCTCTCTCTCTCTTTCTCTCTCTCTAAAATAAGTAAATAAATAAAATATTTTAAAAATAAAGTATATTTTGTCCTATGTAAGTATTGCTACTCCAGCTTTCTTTCAACATTCATTTAAATGATAGATGTTTCTCCATCCCCTCAATTTCAATCTGCAGGTGTCTTTAGGTCTAAAATGAGTCTCTTGTAGGCAGCTTATAGATAGGTCTTGATTTTTTATCCATTCTGTCACCCTATATCTTTTGATTGGAGCATTTAGTACATTTACATTCAAAGTAATTATTGATAGATATGTATTTATTGTCATTTTATTATTTTTTGTAGTTCTTTCTAAAAATTTTCTCTGATCCTTTCTTGTCTTTCTTTCTTTCATGGTTTGCTGATTTTCTTTAGTGATATATTTGGATTTCTTTTTCTTTATTTTTTTGCATATTTATTAGTGGTTTTTGATATATGGTTACCATTAGGTTTGTATATAGCCTCTTCTGCATTAGCAGTCTAGATAAAATTGATGGTCATTTAAGTTTGAACCCATTCTTTACTCCTCTCCTCCCCACATTTTAGGTATATGTTGTTATATTTTATATCCTTTTATTTTGTGAGCTCCTTAACTGATTTTATACAGAAATATTCATTTTTACTGCCTTTGTGTTTCCTAACTTTATTCTCCTTTCCACTCAAAGGGTCCCCCTTTAATATTTCTTTTTTTTTTTAAAGATTTTATTTATTTATTTGAGAGAGAGAATGAGAGACAGAGAGCATGAGAGGGAGGAGGGTCAGAGGGAGAAGCAGACTCCCTGCCGAGCAGGGAGCCCGATGCGGGACTCGATCCCGGGACTCCAGGATCATGACCTGAGCCGAAGGCAGTCGCTTAACCAACTGAGCCACCCAGGCACCCCCCCCCTTTAATATTTCTTACAATGCTGGTTTAGTGGTCATGACCTCCTTTACTTTATGTTTGTCTTGGAAACTCTTTATCGGTCCTTCTATTCTGAATGCTAGCCTTGCTGCATAGGATTCTTGACTGCATATTCTCCCATTCAGCACTTTGAATATATCATGCCACTCCCTTCTTCCTTGGAATATTTCTGCTGAAAAATCTCCTGCAAGCCTTATGGTTTTCCCATTGTAAGTTACTGTCTTCTTTTGTCTTGCTGCTTTAATTTCTTTTTCTTTTTCCTTTACCACTATATGTAGCCAATTTCATTACAATATGTTTTGGTGTGGATCTGCTTTTGTTGATTTTGATGGGAGTTTTCTGTGCCTTCTGGATCTAGATATCTGTTTCCTTCCCCAGATTAGGGAATTTTTTAGCCATTATTTTATCAAATACATTTTCTGCCCCATTTCCCTCTTCTTCTTCTGGGACTCCTCTAATATGAATGTTACTATTTTTGACGAAGTCATTGAGTTCCCTAAGTTTATTCTCATTTTGCATAACTCTTTTTACTCTCTTTTGTTTGGCTTGATTTCTTTCCATTACTCTGTGTTCAAGGTCACTAATTTGTTCCTCTGCTTCTTCCATCTTGCTTTTCAACAAATTCAAGAACACTGAAGTCATACCATGCATCTTTTCTGGCCACAATGCTACAAAACTAGAAGTCAACCACAAGAAAAGAATCTGGCAAGACCACAAATATATGGAGGTTAGATAACACACTACTAAAAAATGAATGGGTCATGAGGAAATAAAAGAAGAAATTTAAAAAGTACATGGAAATAAATGAAAATGAAAGCACAACAGTGCAAAACATTTGAGATGTTGCAAAGCTGATTATAAGAGGAAATTTTATAGCAAGACAGGCCTACCTTAAGAGACATGTTTCTCATTTCACTTATTGAGTCCTTTATCTCTGCTATGTTATTCTTTATCTCTGTGTTAAGGGTCTCATTCATGTCTTCCCCTCTTTTCTCAAGTCTAATGAGTATCTCTATGATCATTACTTTAAATTCTCTATCAGGCATTTTACTTAATAGATCTCTGGCTGTGGCCTTATCCTATTCTTTCATCTGGAATAAGTTTCTCTCTCTTATTATTTTGTCTAAATCTCTGTGCCTGTTTCTCTGTGTTAGGAAAGTCAGCTATATCCCCTGTTCTTGAGGGTAATAACCTTATGAAAAAGAGGTCCCATAGTGCCCTGCTGTGTGGTGGATCCTGTTCCCCAGGACCTGGTGCTTCTGGGAATGCCTCAAATGTGTGCTGCATGTGTTCCACTATTTTGTCCTGGCCACTTTATCCTTCAGGCTGGTCATCTGCAAAAGCTCTCTTTGCCTGTTGTGGGCAGTGTTTGGTTCTTGGCCTGAATGTGGCACATTTTAACTAGGTGTGCTCTTATTTGTTTGTGAAATGAGACCTGTTACCACTGCCACTGGAACCAAGGTTCTGCAAAGCTCCTACACTGGGAAACATGGTGTGAGTAGAGGTTAGGGCCTGTCTTCTGGGGGAGGGAACCCATCATGCTTTAGCAAGTGTGACTGAGAGGGGTAGTTCTCCCTGAGCATGGCAATGTGTGTGTAAAGGTTTTGGTGTAAGCAAGTTAGGTAGCAAGTGTTGGTGCTATGCTGGTTCCCACAGGTGGCCCTGTGCTTATGCTGGGAGGTGGGGTGGGGAAATGGCACCTGCCTGTTCCTTTATTCCTGGAGAGGGATGTGCTCTGAGATGAGCTACTAACCTCCCATCTATGTCCCAGGCTCTCTTCAGATCCCTGTTTCCATGCTGTATGTTCCCAGGCTGTTTGCTGTGTCTTTTCTCCAAGAGCAGCCCCAGTGTCCTCTGAGTTCTCCCAGAGACAGTGTACTAACCTTTAAAACTCCAGACCCTAAGCCCTGCTGGATGCCAGAACTCCCACGAAATTCAGCTGCTCTTGCTTTCCAAGGCAATTGCTATGGGGATTCATTTTCCCTGTGCACTCCCCTATGTGTTACTCTGTCTCTGGCCCTTCTCCACAACCACATCTCCCACCCCACTACAATGGCCATAATCCTTTTCTCTCCCAAACCACATCTCTATACTTCCTACTTTCTTCAGTGTGGCTTCTTCTCTTATCTTAAGTTATGGAATTTATTCTGCCAGTCTTCAGGTCAATTTCTGTGGTATTTAAGATAATTGTGTTACAAATACAATCTAGTTATATTTGTGAGATGAGGAAAGCCTAGGTTCCTCCTACCCTACTGCCATCTTCTTCTCTCCAAGAATATATAAAAACTATTTTCAAAGATATTTTTTCAGTTCCATTTTCTAATTTATTAAAAGTGATTAGAAATGCAGATTATTTTTATATTGACCTTGTATCCAGTGACTTTGTTAAATTCATTCACTAATTCCAAGAATTTATTTGTAGTTTATTTTGGATTTTCTATATCCATAGTCAAGGCTTCTGTTAATAATGGAAGTTTTACTTCTTTCTTTCCAAAATTTCTATTTTTTGTTTCTTACCTTATCAGAATGGCTTGTTTTGCAGTTCAATGTTGAGTAAATGGTGATAGCAAACATCCTTATCTTGTTTCTATACACAAGAAACTTTTGATAATTTTTGCCAAAGATTTTTTTGCAGATTATTAGGTTAAGGACATTCCCGTCTATTCTTAGTTTGTTAACAGTATTTATTATGAATGGGTTTTGAATTTTATCAACAGATTTTGCTATATCTATTGGTGTGATCATGTGAATTTTCTCCATCTTGCTAGTGCAGTGAATTCCTATGATGCCAAATCATATGTGCATTCCTGAAAGTAACTCAACTTGGTTTATGGAGTATCATTTTTTATATAGTGTTGAATTGCATTTGTTGGTATTCTGTTTAGAATTGTGTAAATGTTCTATAATTTATTTTTCTTAATACCCTTTTATTTTGTTGTCAACATAATACTGATTTCATAAAACAACTTGGGAAGTTTTACTGCTTTTTCTACCCTCTGAAAGAGTTTACGTAAGATTGTTGTTACATCATAAATGAAAGAATTGGTTTCATTAACTGTTGAGGCGATCTGGGTCTTTTCTGGGAGTTTTCTTTGTGGGAAGATCTTAGTTATGGATTGAGTTTCTTTAATAAATATGAGATTATTAAGATTTCTTAATTTAACTTTATTAAATTATTTCGCAAGAAATTTCCATTTTATTTCAATTTCAATTTTCTGGGCATAAAGTTTTCATACTATCCTCATGTAAACTTTGTAATATCTGTAGAATATGTGATTATATCCTCCTTTTTATTACTGAAATTTGTTTTTCATTCATTCTCTCCTTTTTTCCTTGGTTAGTCTTGTTAAAAGATGAAGATTTTATTTGCTTTTTTTAAAAGATTTTACTCATTTGCAAGAGAGCCAGAGAGAGCACAAGCAGGGGGAGCAGCAGGCAGAGGGAGAAGCAGGCACCCCTCTAAGCAAGGAGCCTGATGCGGGACCTGATCCTAGAACCCCAGGATCATGAGCCTAAGACAGACACTTAACTGACTGAGCCACCCAGGCATCCCTATTTGCTTTTAAAAATAATCAACTTGTATGTTTTTTTACCTCCTTTATTGTATGTTTTTATTTCATTAAATTTTTCTCATTGTCTTTATTTCCCTTTCCCCATATTTTGGGGACAATTTGCTGCTGTTCTTTTTTGTAGCTTTTTGAGATAGATGATTATAATCATTAATTTTCACCTTTTCTTATTTTCTAATTTATGGATTTACATATAAACATATCTCTTTAGCTGGTCCCACATGTTTTGATAAGTAGTATTTCAATATAATTTATTCAAAATACATTCTAATATTCATTTTGAAATAACCCATAGGTTATTTACAAGTATGTAGCTTCACTTCAAAGTCTTTGGGGATTTTCTAGTTATCTTTTTATTATTGAGTACTTGCTTAAGTTCTCTGTGGTCAGCAAATGCTCTGAATTATGATGATTATTTTAATCTTTCTTGCTCTATGGCACAATAATTGGTCAATTTTAGTAAATGTTCCATGTGTACTTGAATATAAAGTGTATTCTGCATTTGTTGATGCTGCACTTTAAGCATGTAAATTAGGACATTTTGTTAATCAAGATATCTGTCTTTTATTCCTTACTGAATTTTGGTCTGTTTTTTCTTTCAGTTAGTGACAGAGGTATGATAAAATCTCCAGCTATAATTACATGTTTTCTTATGTCTCCTATAATTCTGAGAGATTTTGCTATTGGTGTTTTGGATCCATGTTATTAATTGCATTAAAATATAAATTATGGAATGTTATGTTCCTATTGAATTAACCCTTTTGTTATTGTAAAAAGTCCCATTTGGCCCTAGTAATACTTCATGCCTCAAGTCCAGATTGTCTATTATATAGTTTCCCTGGCTTTCTTTTACTCACGGTTTTTACAGTATCTCTTTTTTCATTTTATTTTCAATCTTGGTCTGTCTTTATATTTTTCATTTCAGTTCTAAAATCTTTTTTTAAAACTGGGTATTTAGCTTATACCCATATATGAATAATAATTTATTTGGGTTTTGATCTACCATGTTATTTTTTTTGCTCTTGTCTGATCTCTTTTTTTTTTCCCATTCATTTTCTTATATTTGTAGGATCAATCATGTTTCATTATTCTATTTGTTCCCATATTGACTTTATCAGTCATACTGCCTTTTGTTATCCTTTTAGTAAGTTCTATCAAAAGTTCAAAAATAACATAAGTAAAACCAATGAATCACCAAAGTAGTAATTAGTAAAAATTTATTGTGCACCCACTAAAAAGGCAATTTGCAAACCAGGAGCACTCAAAGCAAACACAGAATGAGGCTCATGAGTATAAAGCATATTATAAAGCTTTGTTATAATACAACTTAGTTGGGGGGGGGCAGTGACCATTTATTCTTCACAGTGATTGATTATAATATCAGAATTTTCTTAAATGGTAAGGAATTTGTTAGTGGTTACCTCATATCAATTTTGGGAAACAGTTTTAAGTTTTGTTTATAATTTTCAAGGTCATAAGCAAGAAATGACCCAGGTCAAGCTAGTCTTGCAAAATAAGCTAAACTAAGGTTTGTTTGTATAACTAAACTGGTTTTGTTTGCTTAGGGAATTTTCAAAGCCAGCCCCTATTTGTCTTTGATTTTAACAGTCCCTTAGAGATTCAGATAAATATCCTTGACTTGATACATTCTACCTCAAATTAGTATGTTTTCCATTTTTTAAGATATACCAAAGATCTTAGAATAATAACTTTTTCACCTCACTCCCAATTTTTATGCTATTATTAACATGTACTTCAGTATTATTATACCATATAAGACACATTATCAGTGACCCAATTATCAAGTTATTGTTCTTGGCCCCAAATATACCCTTTTTTGCCTGCTTTGTGATACTCTGGCTGCCCTCTGAACAATTCTCCTTGCTGTCTGGATCAATGTTAGTAAGACTTTGTCAATAGAGGACCCTAGTAACAATGGAAGTTAATAGCAGCAAGAAGACACTTTCCTTCTGGGTCTTGTCCTCCATGTTTATATTTGGCATGGATGTCCTATAGACCTCACAGACCAGTCTCAACCACACCCTCAAGCTTTGCTCTCCTCGCCCAGTGGTTATTCCCAGAGCTCCTGTTATGCTCTTTTGGTAGCCCTGTCCGGATCCATTTCTCCCCACCAAATGGCTGCTCCTGAGAAGCCCCACTGCTTGCATAGCAGCCATGGTTGCATTCTCAAGCAACTTTTTCCATGATAGAGATCTAAGCTCCAAAGAACAGCTCCAGCCTGCTCATGTTTTCCAGTCATGGTTGATCATTTGTAAAGATCAGTTCTGTCCTGTGCCCTCTGGAAACTTTCTTTACCACTGTGATGTAGCCTGCCATTGGAGCCATGGTCTCTTTTTAAAAAGTCTGAATTTCAGCTTTGAGCTGAAGCAGGGGGTAGTAGGGAGAGACTCTTAAGTCCTCAGTTCTTTTAGTTTTCATTCTCTCTCAGCCTATAAACAACAGCTGTTTTTGTTTGTTTTGTTTTGTTTGCACATTCTACTTATGGACCTATTTACTTCTTTTAATAGTCAGCTACCTTTGACTAGTGACCAAATTTTTACATTGAATTTTCTTGGTTCTAATAACTGGTTTGGTTTCTGTCTCCTGGCTAGATCCTGACTAATATACTCTAATTATCAGTAGTGCTTCCCATTGTTTATCATTTCTGGTGCTCTTTATTCCTTTCTGTGATTTCATCTGAGATAATTTTCTTTATCTGAAGAGCATCCTTCAGTATTTTTTAAACTGCAGGGCTCAGTTGGTTAAGCGACTGCCTTCAGCTCAGGTCATGATCTGGAGTCCCAGGATCGAGTCCCACGTTGGGCTCCCTGCTCAGCAGGGAGTCTGCTTCTCCCTCTGGCCCTCCCCCCTCTCATGCTCTCTCTCTCAAATAAACAAATAAATAAATCTTAAACTGCATGTCTGCTAACAAATTATCTCAACTTTGTCTAAAAATGCTTTATTTTATATTACTTACTAATGAATAATTTTGCTTTGTGTGGAATCTGAGGTTGAAGCTACCTTCTTTTCAGCACTTTAACAATGCAATTTGTTGTCTTTGGCTTTATCATTTCTATTTATGAGTAAGCTGTTAGTTTCATTGATGTTTCTTTGAAAGCAATGTCCCTTTTCTGTGGTTATTCTTAAAGTTTTAAATTGTGTGTGTGTGTGTGTGTGTATGAAGTAGATATTATTACTAAGTGCCTAACAGCGATCTGCTTGACATTTCTTCTTAGGTTCATAGAAATCCCTGAATCACACTGCCTGATATCTTTAATTGGGGTTTTAGAAAATTTTTAACTGCTATTTTTTTCAAATATTACTTTTACCCAGATCCCCTTTTTCCCTCCTTAATTTATATTAAATCTTTTCACCATGACCCTTTCACTCTTTTGTGTATTTTCATCCTTTCTCTTTGTCTCTGTGTATCAATTTGGAAACCTTACATTACTCTGTCTTCTAATTTACTGTTGCTTTCTTCTGCTGGTCTAATTGGTTGTTATAACAAATCTATCAAGTTCTTTATTTCCATTATTATATTTCTCACATAAAGCATTTCCATAAGAATCTTTTTTTTTTTACACAAACCAGCTCTCTCTCAACATTTTCCTTTATTTCCATGAACATTTCAATAATAATTACTTTATGTCTGTGTTCCATTACTCCAATATCTGGATCATTTGTGGGTCTATTTCTGTTTCAAACTTTCTTGGACATTTAGTTCTGCTTCCTGAAATGTCTGTTAATTCTTTTTTTTTTTTTAAAGATTTTATTTATTTCTTTGAGAGAGAGGGAGAGTGAGAGAGAGAGCGCAAGAGGGGGTAGGGTTAGAGGGAGAAGCAGACTCCCCGCCGAGCAGGGAGCCTGATGTGGGACTCGATCCCGGGACTCCAGGATCATGACCTGAGCCAAAGGCAGTCGCTTAACCAACTGAGCCACCCAGGCACCCAAATGTCTGTTAATTCTTGATTAAATATCAGAAATTTTATAAAATAATTGTAGTGCCTACCTTGTTTTGCTTTTTGGTGTTTTATTTTTTATTTTTGCATTGCCTTCAAAATAAAGTAAAAATTCTATATCTAAAGAAAAGGAAAGTTTACTTGTATACATTTCCATGTGTATGTGTATTTCATTATAGGGTGTAATTCTAGAATTAAAGTGTATAATTAAAGTTACTATTTAAACCACAATATATTCACTATTGGCTTTATTATTTTATTTTAACATCTTCTAATACCTTTCTATGTGAGAGTGCATGGAATGTATTTTTTGAAAAGCTCGACCAAAGGAATCTCAAATAAATATCGTCTTTATTAAGGGAGTAGGTTGCATTTGGAAGAGATTTGCTTTTGTCCTGAGGCATTCATGATATAAATATAGAAGAGAACATTATATTTTAAGTCTAACAATTGCTATTAAAATGAATAAAAATCTACCAAGCATTTGAAATTTTTATAGACTATTAAGTCAGTAACACATAGGTTACTGATAGATATTTAAAGTCTGGCTATATGTCATATCATTTACTGTTTTAAAGTCAGAGCATTACATATTGAAAAATACTTCTGGAGAAAAAACATCTTTAAAAAAGCTGTGGAGATAAAGAAAGCTAGAGATGGGCAGAGAAACAGAAGAAAGGATTTATAACAAAAAATAAATATTTCGATGAACTCCATATTCTATTATTGGGGAAGAGTTGTATTTACATCAGTCATATCTAAATATAACAAAACAATTCAGTATGCTGAAGACAAGGTATTAAAGTAGAAGTGTTTGGGCCTGAATGTTAACAGAGGCAGGCTTCAAATTTGAGTCTGGAAAAAGGTATTTTCTTCCTATGTTCTAGTTCTAAATCTATACTTTCTGTGGGTGTAAATAAGCAGCCCACTTTTCATAAGTAGTACTGTCAGCCTGAGTTGATTTACCTTGGAACCACTGCTATATACTTTTAAGACCTACTCTCTCCTTTGGAGTACCTCAAATGTCTCAATGTTTAGACAATAGACATTGACCTATACAGCTTTAGGGACAGTGGACTAGGATATTGTGGGATCTTTATGTTTTTAGTAGCAGTACTGTTAATTATGCAATGGTATAACTTATGTGAATAAAATTAATGTTCTGTGTCTTTCTGAGTCCTACAAAATAGCTAAGCAGTTTTTTTTCCCAAAACCTAAAGTTATGTTTCTGATGGTCTAAGTTAACATGATTGTGTATCAAGGTGTTGATTGCTAACTTTAGGATCTATAAAAAATATTGAACTTTGGTGAGGAAAAAGAGAGTGAATGATTACAAGGTAGACACTCAATAAAGCTTGTTAAATAAATCTTTGATGTTGCTTGTAGAAATTACATATAAAGCATTGAGCATTATGGACTGAAGTTCCTACATTTCAAGAGACATTTCAGGTATAAAAATTATCACACTATTATGAGAAAATTAATCTATTTTTTTTTAAATTAATTTTTGGAATAAGAATTATTTTATAATAGTAGGAAAAGATAAGAAAATGACGAATTGAAAATTCTTCATAAACACTTCATTTTGAATACTTCTGTTCATGTCTTCAGAAGTTCTTTTCTACTTATCAATGAGCATAATTTTTTTTTCTGTATTTGGTCAATAGTCAAGTTTTTGTTGGATTTAAGAGGCATGTATTTTTGTATTACAAAAGTATTTCAATGTTTCTGGAAAATATATCTTATGGCACTCTCAATGGGCATTTCTACTTAGAATTTCTTTGAAAAAGTTTGCCTTGTTAGTTTCATTCCATCCAGACCTGTTCTGTGGAAGGAACTCTGTTAGGCACAAGGGATACAAAGATGAGTAATATAGATTTCCTGTCATTAAGAAATGAGACATAAATTTGCAAGAGGGTGCACTGGATTAGTTTATGTATGAATTTCATCCTGGTGCTCTAACTTATCTTCCAGGTTCCTAAGGAAGAAATTTTCTATTTATTTTAACAGATTTTACATCAAATCATAGTAGTGAATCAAAGTAATGTAAATACGAGCTTTTTTCTTTCTTCTTTTTCAGAATTACAGGATTTTTGCGTAGATTAAATCATAAAAAATAAACTCTTCTTCCTAAAAATAAAAAATTATGTCTCACGAAGTAAGTAACAAAGCACTTCCAAAATCTTCAAAGCATTGTGTGTGTGAGATTTTTAGATTTTCTGTATAAAAAGAGTTCCAATCAAAATGAGTTTGTGAAATATTTTTCTTATTCCTTAATTCCCTCAGTGAATAATCCCAATATACATGAAATATCAAAATTTTTGAGGAGTCCTTTGATTTAAAAATTCTATTTAAGTTTGTTTAGTCTAGCATTTCCCACTTACTTAACCATAGATCCTCCCTTGTGAATACACACACACACACAAATAATACATTATGGAAAACAGTGGAATAAGTTAGAGTTCACACAGCGAAGAAAATAACACCCAAGTTTTTATTCTGAGACCTGAGTGCTCTTGACTAACCACACTTGCCTGGCCAAGTAATGATAAGACAGTTAAGTTACCATTCTCACATGAAGATTGAGTCCATGGCCCAGTAAGACAAAAGACCAAAAGGTGGAATATTGACCTTTTTGCATAGATCAAAGAAAGAAGCTGTCGTAGAGAGGGCAACAAAAGTTTCTAGAAAAAGCCTATGTAATAGTTAACAACAAAGGCTGTGAACCTAGACTACTTGTTTTCCAGTCAACTCCAGTCACTAAAAGTGTGACCTTGAAAAATTTGCTTAATCTTTATGTGCCTAAATATTGCTATATGTAAGTGGAAATAGTAATAGAGGCTCCCATAATCACATATCATAATCACTAAATTAGTTATTATCATTAAAGTACTTGGAACAATGTGTAGCACATAAGAAAAAGTACTTAAGTGTATAAATAAATAATCCTCACAATTCTTTGACTTTGTTGGGTCTCATAGTTGATGGATTATCTCTTTCCAATTAAGAAATCCATTTTTTAATTTTTTTATAAATTCAAGCACACTAGGCTGACACCTATCAAATATCATGTTTGGGAAATTTATAAAATGTGTTTATGGAGTGAATAATAAAAGGAGAAGAGGAAATGTTTCTTTACACAATCTTCAGCCTGTGTTCTTATTCAGTATCTTGGGGCATGTTCACTGGAGAAAACCAACTAGCCTTATATAATGAGAATAACAGATTATTTTCTATATTGGTCCCTGTTGCCTCCAAATATTTGCTTGTGCATTTGGTTATGTAATATTAATAATAACAGCATATTTACTGAGTGCTTGCCATATGCCCTGTGCTCTTCTTACGGATTTTAATGTAATTTTTTCACTGAATTCCTACAAGAATCCTACAAGTTGGGTATTGTTGGGTATAAAAAATACCTTTTTTATAGAAGGAAAAATAATGAGAAATGTCTTCTTACTACTAAACATAGGTTACAGATAATGAGTATTCACAACTTGTCAGTTTATACATCAAAAGTGGTATCTTTTTTGATTCTCACCAAACCCATGAAGTTGCTTTTATTATTCTGTGTTGCAGAAACAAATTGAAGGTCAGTGAGGTTAATTCACTTGTCCATGTTCATAATGAAAATGGTGCACTTATCTCTTTAAAAATGTGCTAAAATATCATCTGAACATGAAATACACATATCTTTGCCACTGAGGCTAGAGAAAGAAATGTTAGCAGTAATGATAGATACATATGAGGTTACCAAACACAGGAAAGTCTCCAGTGCTGATCTAGAAAAACAAAACATAATTCAGAACAAACTTTAATGGGAATTTTTTTCTTACTGCTCATTTTCACTGTGCAGAGGCTGATTATGGATCCATTTATCTCATCAAGAACAAAACACGGGGAGAGTTGCTTTAGTATATACTAAATAGGATAAACAGGAAATGAACATTTATGTAATTCAGTATTTCCCATGCAGGTACGTGCACATCTCTAAATTAAACATAGGCCTTTGAAACACTGCTGCAATTATAGGAATCATTGAGGAAAATTTATAGTGATTTCTTATTGTATCTACTTATATTTGGTCTCCCTGTCAAAATAACATGGAGCAACCTCCAACAGCATAAATATATATCTCCTAACTATGGGCATATTTTGAAATCACTCCAACACCTTCAAGTTTTAACAGAAAATACATTATTTTTCTGTTTCTATGCAAGAAGCTTACAATGAGTCTGTCTCCACAGGAGAAAAATAAATAAATGTCATGACTTTGTAATTATCATCTTGAAAACTTTCACACCTTAGTTTATCTATTTAAGAAAAAAAATCTTTACAATGCATCAGGTACTGTTTATTTCATTGTAAAGGTTGAAAAACCATCAACTAATTGTCAAGAAAAATCCGAGTTTATATTCAAGGTATCTAGCATTAATTATCTTGAAAATGCAAAGAAGACCTTCTAGTTCACTTCTAACTTGTTCTAGGATTTAGATCTACTGCCTAAAATTTGAAAAATAGTTGAGTGACAATTAAATTTCCTTTGGATGCAAGTTATGCAAACTAAAAAGAAATGTGATTCAGCTCTCTCTTATTTATATAAATGCAAGGAAACAGGAACCCAATGTAAATAACACCTGAATTAAAAATCATAGCATATTCAGAGTACTTCAAGTAGTTAGTTGTGGCCACTCTGTGGAACATAGAATTCTGGGCTCTAGCAGTAGGCTGACTTGTATTTGAGTTGTACTCAGCTATGTCACTAACTCGTTATGGGACAATGGGCTAATAACTTCACTTTTCTTGATCTCGATTTATGTAAATTTATGTAACATCAGAATAATTATAAATATTAATTGATTATGAAATATACATTAAAATTATATATTACATATCTATAAATATTACTTAGTTCCCAATATAAAGGAATGTCATAAAGCTAACATGAAATAATGAATTCAATCTCCACATTGTGCACTGTAAATGGTAGATACTATTATTACTTTGGTTAGATTAAAAATCAGATTTAAACTGGAGGATTCAGAGCCACAGCTTGCAAAATCTGTTATGTCATGTAAGGACTTTAGATTTCATACCATGGTAGACAATAGAAAATCACCAAAGAATTTTACCCAGAAGAGTACTGTGACACACTTTGCATTTTAAAAAATCATTTTGTTTACAGTATGGAGGGTGAGTTGGAGGGCACAATAAGGAAAGCAGTTACAAGACTTTTTCAATAGTCCATGAGAAAATAGTAAAGGCTTGAATCAAGTCAACCACAGAAACAATGAAGAGAAAGGAATCTGTATGAGATTATATGGAGCTGAAATAATGGAGCACAGTTACTAACATAGTGTTGCCACATGGAAAAGGGAGGAACCAAGAATGACACCCAGCATCCAAAAAGATGGTCAGGATAGCGAATACAAGAGGATAGGAATACACACGGGTGGGGAGGTGAAAGGGGAGAAGGGTAGAACTAGATGTATAAAGTAAGGCTGGTTTTGAAGAAGTAGAATTCAAGTTGCCTGTAGATCATAAAAGCACAGAGGTCTATCACACAATTGGTTACACTGGTTTCAGCTTGGAGTTCAAGACATATACTAGGTAGATGAAGTTAAAAGATCATAAGTAATTGCTTCTAGAGATTAGATAGAGTGATGAGAAGACAGCTAAGAGCTGAACTTTGGGAAACATCAAAATATAAAAGATAGGCAGAAGAAAAAGGACTTAAAATGGAGACTGAGAAGGCACATCCATGTAGTACCAAGGAGATCAGGAGATAGTGATACCAAGGAAACCAAGGTGGAAGTCTGTCAAGAAGAAGGAAGTGGTCAACCCTGCTAAATGTTGCGGGCAAGTAAAATAAGATTAGGAGAAAAGAAATACCATATGATTGGACAATTATTGGGTTGCTTGTGATATTTACAGTTTTATTGCAATAATGGGTACTGTAATCGGACTGTAGAAGGTTGAAGTATGAATGAAACACTCAGGCAGACGTTTTTTTCCAAAAAGGAAATAAAGACCCCACCCCACCCCCAATCTTTCTCTCCTTCTCTCTATCTCAACCCTGGTTCTTAAAACCTACCAACCATGTTGTGAGGAAGCGTAGGTCACATGGAGATTCTACTTATAGGTATTCTAGCCATCAAACCCAGCTAACGTCACAATGCTAACACCAGCAGCAACTGCTTGAGTAAGCAAACTTTTCAATGATTTAGCGCCTAGTCTTTGAGCTGTTCCAGCTGATACATTTGAAGCAGAGATGATCTATTCTCATTGAGCCCTTCTCAAATTGTAGATGAAATATTCTAGATGTTTTAGGCCACTGAGTTTTGGATAATATTTTACACAGCCATAGTGAATTGTGTAGACATAAAGGGAGAGAAATCATAAATTTAAATTATTCCTTGAAAGTAGTTAGTATCGAAGAATTGCATGAGAAAGAGAAATTAACAACCAGATGAGGATAGAGGGTCAAGAATGTTTCAGAATTTTTCATTTTCTTATTAAAATGGGATCACCATGAGCCATATAGGATGTAACATGATCCATGTTAAGAAGAGGAAAAAATGGTGCAAATTCTGTATCCTGGTGGATCTAAAGGATATCAGATTGAGAACGTAAGTGGTGTGATTAGTTTGAATAGGGAAACTGGTATTTGTACATATATGGGTCCTCTTACATGGGGGGAAAAGAAGCTAATGAAGATTATTCTCAATATTTTAAGTCATCTCTACAAAATCAGAGGCAACATCATCTGCACTGAAAAAGAAGTGGTAATTCTATATATAAAATATATAAAAAGATATAGGTGATGGGGGAATGAGCAGAGTGAATAAAAGCATCAGAGAGCTGTTAGCCTATAAATTGTTCATATAGTAATATATGTATAGTTATAGTAATATAGTTATCAAACACCACCAAAGTCTCCTTATACTCAGTCCTTAACCCTAAGGTAATCAACATATAATCACCATTGATTAGCTTTTTCTATTCTTCTATTTTTGAAATATATATAAACAGAGTCATAGGGTAGATACTCTTTTGTTTTGGGTTATTTTGCTCAACATTATGCACATTAGATGCATACATGTTTTGCATATAGGAACAGTTTGTTCATTAACACTGCTGAATAACATTACATTACATGAACATGAAATTTATTTTTTTTATTTAATATAGGTGGACATTTTGGATGTTTCAAACTTGGGGCTAATAAAAATAAAGCTTCCATGAATATTCTTGTGCATGAGTTTGCTGCAAATATGAATGACTTTCTGTTAAGGATATACCTAGAAAAGGAATTGCTAGGTTAATAGGTATGCATACTTTCAGCTGCTGATCTTATCAAACAGTTTTCCCAAGTGTTATACCAGTTTATGTTTCCATAAGCAATGTATGTGAGTGTATGTAAATTCATGTTTCTTCACATTCTTGCCAACAGTTAGTGTTACTGATCAACTTTCATTTTAGCTGTGCTGGTGCATGTGTAATCCTTTTCATTTTTCTATCTGGTTTCTTGCCCATTGTACTTAAATATTTGTAATAATTTTATTTTTTATTTTGTTCTTGTTTTGTTTTAATTCTGGATCCAAGTCTTTTTCAGGTATATGCACTACAATTTTTTTTTCCTATTCTACAGTTTGCTTTCTCCCTCTCAGTGGTGTCCTTTGAAGAACAAAAGGCCTTAATTTTAATGCCTTCTAATTTATCTGGATTTTCCTTTGTTGGTAGGGTTCTGCATTCTATTTAAGAAATTTTTGCTTATCTTAAAGACATAAAGATATTCCCAAAATATCCCATTGCTAGAACTTCAAGTTTTAAAGTTTGCTTTATATCAACAGTACATTCTGAATGAATTTTGTGTAAGATTTGAGGATGAGTTCAAGCTGTATTGTTTTCCATACAACTGGCCTAGCACCATTTATTAAAATACATTCTTTCTCCATGGTGCTAGTGTCATCTCTCTAAGCATGTATGTCTCAATCAGCTTTTGGACGCTATTCCATGGGTCTGTTAGTTTGTCCAAGATGCAAGAGCACCGAGTTGGTACTCTATTTACGACCGTAGCCTTTATACTAAACTTTGACTGGTGGCAAACCTCAAGCTTTGTCCTAAGATTGTCTTGGCTAGGAGCACCTGACTGGCTCAGTCAGTTAAGCATCTGACTCTCGATTTTGGCTCAGGTTATGATCTCAGGGTCATGAGATTGAGCCCTACTTTGGGTTCAGCACTGAGCATGGAGCCTACTTAAGATTCTCCCCCTCTGTTGTTTGCTTGCTTTCTGTCTTAAAAAAAAGAAAAGAAAAACATTGTCTTAGCTATTATTTAATCTTTGCACTTTCATTGTATTAGAATAACTTGACATTTCCACAAAAATAAAATCCTAGTGTGATTTTGATTGAGATTGCTGTAAACCTATGAATAATTTGGAAACAATTGATATTTTTATAATATTTAAACTTCTAATCCATGAAATCATGTGTTGTCTGGAGATTCATTCATATCATTGCTGATATTGTTAATTTGTTCTTTTTATGACTGAGTAATATTCTGCTGTTGAATGTACTACAGTTTGTTTATCCACTTTCCTACTGAAGGACATCTAGATTATTTCCATTTGTTGGGTATTATGAATAAATTTTCTATAAATATTCTAGAACAGATATTTTCATAGACATTTTTAATACCTATCTTGAGTAAATACTGAAAATGGGAATTAATTGGCCATTTGTATATCTTTTTTGCAAAATGTTTGTCCAATTCTTTACCCAAATTTTTAAGTAGACTGTTTGCCATTCTATTATTGAATTGTAGAAGTTCTTTATGTATCTTAGATACCACTTATATGTTAGATATGGTTTTAGAAATATTTCTCCTAGTCTTTGGCTTGCCTATTTATTTTCTTAACTATGTCTTTCACTGAACAGAAATGTTTAGTGATAATAAAATCTAATTTACTAAATTTTCTTTTGTGGTCATTAATTTTTGTGATTGGTCTAAGGAACTTCTACCCACCTATTGTTTAAAAATATATTTTATATTTTCTCTTTGAAATATTTTCCCCCTTTGAAATTTTTATCCTTTAAGCTTTAATGAGTAGGTCTACAATACATCTCAAATTAATTTGTGTTTATGGTATAAGGTAGTAGTTAAAGGTTATTTTTTGCCATATATTTCCAGTTAACCATTTGCTGAAAAGGTTTTCCTTTCTCCACTGGATTTGATACCTTTGTTGAAAGTGAGGATTTGTTTGTGAACTCCTTATTCTATTGCACTAATTTATTTATCAACCCTTATGCCAACAACACACTGACTTGATTTATAGTAAGTATTGAAGTCAGGTACTATAAGTTCTCTACCTGTGTACTTTTTCAATATACCTTTGGATATTCTGTCTTTTACGTTTCCATATAAAATTTCTAATTTCCAATCAATGAATAACATGTGTTATCTGTTAGGTTAGGTCTTCTTAAACTTTGTTCAAAAGCTTTTTTTTCATATTCATAATAGAAGTCTTGTACATCTTTTATTACATTTACTACTTTTTGTTGCTATGGTAAAAGGAATTGTTTTTTAAATATTATTTTCCAAATGTTTGCTACTTACATACAAAAATTGCATATAAAAATATTTATTTTTCTGTATTAATCTTGTGTCCTATAACACTGCCAAATTCAATACTCAGTTCTGTACTTGTTTTGTAGATTTCATACGATTTTCGACATAAGTAATCATGTTATCTGTAAGAAGATTCTTTTTTCTTCCTTGCTGATCTGTGCCCATTATTTTTCTTTTTTGTCTTATGGCTAGTTTCTCTAGTGCAATGTTAAATAGAAGTCATGAGAGTGTGAATCTTTGTTCTCAATTTTAGAAAATGTTAAATATTGTATTATTGAATATAATATTTTTCATATAATTTTTCAGAGATATATTTATAGACTGACGACATTCTTTTCTATTTTAGCTTGTTGAGAGTTATTTTTAAAATCAATTAAGTTTTGAATTTTGCCAATGCTTTTTTTTTCCTTTTTTTTTAAAGATTTATTTATTTATTTATTTATTTGAGACAGAGAATGAGAGAGACAGAGAGCACATGAGAGGGGGGAGGGTCAGAGGGAGAAGCAGACTCCCTGCCGAGCAGGGAGCCCGACGCGGGACTGGATCCCGGGACTCCAGGATCATGACCTGAGCCGAAGGCAGTCGCTTAACCAACTGAGCCACCCAGGCACCCCCTTTTTTTTTTTTTTAAGATTTTATTTATTTATCAGAGAGAGAGAGACAGAGTCAGGCAGAGGGAGAAGCAGGCTCCTTGCTGAGCAAGGAGCCCGATGTGGGACTCGATCCCAGGACCCTGGGATCATGACCTGAGCTGAAGGCAGAGGCTTAACTGACTGAGCCACCCAGGCATCCCTTGCTAATGCTTTTTCTACAGCATTGAATATACCAGATATTTTTCATTTTTATTACAGTGTTAAAATGGCATATTACAATGGTTGGTTTTAAATTTTAAATCAATCTTGCATTCCTGGGATAAATCTACTTAGTCATGATTTTGATATATTGCTGTATTTGATTTGCTAGTATTTTGGTAGTATTTTTACCAATATTAATAAAGATTTGGGGGGGTGAATTTTCTTTTTTGTGCTGTCCATGTAAGATTTTAATATTAGGACTATGCTGGCTTCATAAAATAAGTTGGTAATTGTTCCCTGCTATTTTGTTTCCTGAAAAATTTTAGACTGATGATATATCTTTATTAAATATTTAAGAAAATTTTCCAGTGAGAACCTGTGAGTCTGGAGTGCCTGTAGAAGAGTTTGGATAAGAAGTTCAACATCTTTGAAAGATATCTATATATATCTATATAGATATATCTATATAGATATAAAAGATTAAAGGTATAAGGATATATATGTGTGTGTATGTGTGTGTGTGTTTTATTTTGTGTCAATTAGGCTAGTTACATTTTTCAGATACTCATTTTTTTTTATCTAAGTTGACAAATTTGTTGCCATAAACTTGGCCATAAAATTCCCTTATTATACTTTTAATATCTGTAGACTCTATAATGATAATCCTTTTTTTTTCATTTTTTATTAATAGTCTGTATTCTCTCTTTTGCGCTAAGTCTAGTTCTGTTACTTTTCTTTATTGCTACCTTTTCTTTGTTATTTTTTTCCCTGTTACTTACTTTGGCTTTAATTTGTTTTTTTCTACCTTCTTAAGTTGGAAACTTAGGTCATTAATTTTAAATATCTTTCTTTTTTCAATATATCTTTTTAAAACTACACATCTCCTTTTATTATTATTATTATGTTATGTTAATCACCATACATTACATCATTAGTTTTAGATGTAGTGTTCCATGATTTGTTGTTTGTGTATAACAGCCAGTGCTCCATGCTAGCACTGCTTTAGCTTCATCCCATATATTCTGATATACTAGATTTTCCTTATCAATTAATTGGACATATTTTATAATTTCCTTGGATTTCTTCTTTGACCCATGGATTATTTAGTAGTATGTAATTTAATTTCTGAGTATTTGTGTTTTCCCTAGTTATCTTACTGTTATCTAATACCTCTTAGGTTCTCATTTAATTCCATGTGGTCAGACAGTATACTCTCTATAATTTTAATTATGTTTTAATTTATTGAGACTTATTCTATGGTTTAACATATAGTCTATATTGATGAGCATCCTATATGCACTTGAAAGTATATTGTACAATTGCTGGATATAGGGTTTTGTAAATATCAATTAAGTCAAGATGGTTGATAGTGCTGTTCAGATCATCTATGTCTTTACCGAGTTTTTTGTCTAAGTATTCTATTAATTGACAGAAGAAGAAAGTAAAAGCCTTTATGCCGAATTGTCTGTTTCTCCCTTTAATTTTGTCAATTTTTATTTCAAGTATTTCGAGATTTTGGTTAGCTGCAGAGACATATATGACGGTTAGTTCATCCTTATGATTTGACTCATCACTGTGAAGTGTTCTTCATTATCTCTGGTAACACCCTTTATTGTGAAGTACATTTTATCTGATATTAATATGGTGATTCTAGACTTTATCCTTGCTGTTTGCATATCTTTTCTATTTATTTTCTACTTCCTTCTGTCTTTATATTTAAAGTATATCTCTTGGGGCGCCTGGGTGGCTCAGTTGGTTAAGCGACTGCCTTCGGCTCAGGTCATGATCCTGGAGTCCCGGGATCGAGTCCCGCATTGGGCTCCCTGCTCAGCGAGGAGCCTGCTTCTCTCTCTGACCCTCCCCCCTCTCATGTACTCTCTCTCATTCTCGCTCTCTCAAATAAATAAATAAAATCTTTAAAAAAAAAAATAAAGTATATCTCTCATGACAACAGATAGTTTGGTCTTGCTTTTTTCAATCCATTCTGATACTCTCGGACTTTTAATTAGAGCACTTACTACATTAAACTTTAATGCAATTATTAATGTGATTGAATTTAGGCCTTATGTCTTTTGTTTTGTTTTGTTTTGAATTTTTTAATTTTATTATGTTATGTTAATCACTGTACATTACATCATTAGTTTTTGATGTAGTGTTCCATGATTCATTGTTTGCGGATAACACCCAGTGCTCCATTCAGTACGTGCCCCCTCTTTAATACCCGTCACCAGGCTAACCCATCCCTCCACCCCCCTCCCCTCTAGAACTCTCCGTTTGTTTCTCAGAGTCCATAGTCTCTCATAGTTCATCTCCCTCTCCGATTTCCAACCCCCCCCTTCATTTTTCCCTTCCTGCTATCTTCTTCTTCTTCTTTTTTTTTTTTAACATGTAATGTATTATTTGTTTCAGAGTACAGGTCTAAGCCTTATGTTTTATTTTTCATTTGCTGTTTGACACTGCTTCCCACTCTGTGTTTTTAGTCTCTGTTATTCCTTTCTTGCCTTTGTTTAGGTTATTTGAATATATTGAATTCCATTTTAAGCTCTCTGTTGGTATTTTAAGCTATACTTTTTTGTGTTGTTATTTTTTATTGCTTCTCAAGGTATTTCAATACACATCCAAAATGTTATGTAGTGTACTTAGAGTTAATATTGTACTATTTCACACAAAATAATGTAGAAACCCTGTAACCTTGTAGGTTCATTTATCACCATTCATTCTTTATGCTATAGTTATGTAATATTTCTAACATATATTATAAAACTCCACCAGAAACGCCACCAGAATTTCTAACATATATTACAAACTCCACCATTTATAAATGGTACATGTTATTTTAAAGGAATTTTAAGATATTTACAATCTCCCAGATATTAAATAAATTGTGATGCTTTTTATTTTCTCCTGAAGAACCAAATTCCTATCTGGCATAATTTCCCTTCAACTTTAAGGACTTCTTTTAAAAATTCTTACAGTGTAAATCTGTTAGTGATAAACTCTCTTAGTTATCTTTTAATTTGAAATATCTTCATTTTGCCTTTTATGTTGAAAAATATTTTCATTGCATGTAGAATTCTTTGGTGAATTTTATTTTTCTTTTAACACTGAAAATGTTACCCTTTATCTTCTTGATGGTCAGGGGTCAAGAATCCCAAGGTCATGATTACTACCTCCCCAGGCCCCAGTTCCCACCTCAGATTTTTGCAAAGGCACTGAAGTTGATGTTCTGGGGTGCCCCGTGCATGAACTGTGGCTGGTATGAGATAGGGGCACTGGTGTAAGCCTGTCCAGCAAGGTCACCAACATGCTGGTTGTTCATGAGCATCGAGGCACACCTGTGGGGTTCATTGTCAGCTATTTATCTTTCAGCCTCACTGCTTATTCTATACTGTGAATGTGATCATGTGTCATGATGTCTCCAACCTGGACACCATGTCAGGCCAATCCTTACCTCATAATATATGGCTTCTCTGTCCACCTGGGCGAGGGAATGTCTGACATATTCTGGTACCTGTTCCCTGTGCCCAAAGATGACAAACATCTGGTCATCACCATTTAAAACCAAGATAACTACATCTCCTTTCATGTACGTGATCCACTTGGGCACACTGGAGCAAGAGACTACAGCAAACATGGAATGGTCCGGCACCCCTAGACTAACACCACACACAGGAGGGTCTTCCTGAGCACTGAGTGAGCCCGCTTACCAGTCATTACATGGACTTGGACCCAGGAGATGGGGAGGAGTCAGAAAAAACTCTGTGTGACACACAAACACACATATGCATGCACACGTCAGTGGTATTTCTTTTTCATCACTGCAGATAGCTCTATACTTGCTATAAAATCCTTGAAGGCTAACTCCAATCTCGGTCTTCTTGCATATGGCCTCCATTTTGTCTTTTCTCTTGCAATTGGATCACATTTTCCTGTTTTTCATTTTGTTTTGTGTTTTTGTATCATTATGGACATTGTGACTGCTGTGTTTGTAACTCTGGCTTCTCCTAAAGGGTTAGGATTTGTTTGTGTTACCTATTCTTTCTCTTGATCCTATTTCTTCATATGTCAAAAATATAGTTTTTAATGTCATATGTTGCATCTGAAAATTTATGGGCTTGGATAATGTTATCTCCCCTTAGAGATGATTTACCCTATTCTCTGATAAGCAACAGAAGGCATATCAGCTCAATCTGATCATGGACTGAACTAACTTAAAGCTGGTTTTCAGTGTCTTAAGTTCAAACTTTCTCTTTTTTGCCCATGTTCCCACACTATAGCTCTCCAGGGGTCCCAACTGACAGTGTGGGCTCTATTTTAAAGCCCTCATTCTTGGGAGTTTCTAAACTTCATTTCTTTTCTCAACAGCGGAAGACTACCAAAATTCTACTCTGCTTCACAATCACTTTTTGCTTGATTTCTTAGCTTCTTGTCACGTGCAGCTGAAATGGCAAATGTTTTGGAAGGTAAACCAGTGTCATCCAGTGTCAAGGTGACTTATTTGCACCTTTGTTCTCAGTGAGATCTTAAACTTTCAAATTCAGGCTGCTTTGGCCACCCTAAACTCAACTTCTATCTTCCCAGACTGAGAGATCATTCTGAAATTCTACTGGCTTCTCTGCCAGTATCTATTCCCACAAGCTTCTTGGTCTTTTGGTCTCTTGACCTATGCAGAATATGAACAAATGTCCTAAGAGAAAAAACAACATGCAGAAAGTTAGGCACACTTTAATAAATTTCCCTTCTCTGCTTGATGTGGCCCCTCACACCCTGGTACATTAGAAGCTCTCTAATATCTTTATCAAGATTTTAGTGGAGTATTTTTCATTGTTGTTGTTTTGTTTTTTAATTATTCTAGGTTGAAAGTATTGGTCTGCTACCTACTACTCCATCATAGCCAGGAGACTTACCTAGAATGAATATTTCTAAGAAATCGCTAAAATTACAGGCATACCTTGTTTTATTGTGCTTCTCTTTATTGTGTTTCAGAGACATTGTATTTTTTACAAACTGAAGGTTTGTGAAACCCAACATCAAGCCAGTCTATCAGCACAATTTTTTCAATAGCATTTTTTTCATTTGTTCTCTGTGTCACACTTTGGTAATTCTTGCAATATTTCAAACTGTTTCAATATTATTATTTTGTTGTTGTGGTGGTCTGTGATCAAAGATTACAACTCATTGAAAGCTTATGATGTTTAGCATCTTTTAGCAATAAAGTATTTTTTTAATTGAGGTATGTACATTGGTTTTGAGACATAATGCTTTTGCACACTTAATAAACGACAATACAGTGAAAACCTAACTTTTATATGCACTGGGAAACCAAATAATTCATTTGACTCTATTGCAATATTTGCTTTATTGCAGTGTTCTGAAACTGAGCCTGCAATATCTCCAAGGTATGCTTTTAATTTTATAACATAAATGTTTATGATCACATTATATTTCATTGAACTGATGTTCTATAACTTTGTCAACATCCTCCTATGATATTTATGATGATCTCATTTAAAAAATTTTTGCAGTTGACATCTAAATTTATATAGCTTTTTCTGAAGAATTATTTTTTTCAGAATTAATTCAAAAATATTGTGCTAATCAGCAACACCACTTACAACTGTAATTGTTGCATTTTTATTTCTAGTTCTCCAGCATTAAAGACTTTTATAATGGGATGCCTGGGTGGTTCAGTCAGTTGAGCATCTGCCTTTGGCTCAGGTCATGATCCCGGGGTCCTGGGATGGAGCCCCGTGTCGGGCTCCTTGCTCAGTGGGGAGCCTGTGTCTCCCTCTCCCTCTGGGGCTGCTCCCCCTGCTTGTTCTCTCTCTCCCTCTGCCAAATGGATAAATAAAATCTTTAAAAAATTTTAAAAATAAAGACTTTTACAATAATTAATTTTGTATGACTTAATAATTATAAATAACATCTTATTTCAATGTGGATTCTCTTTGATCACTGGGGGTGCCTGGCTGGCTTAGTTGTTAGAGCCTGAGTCTCTTGATCTCAGGGTCATAAGTTCAAGCCCCACACGGGGTGTGGAGCCTACTTAAAAAAATAAATAAATTTGAATTCTCTTTGATCACTTACAAAGTTAAAAACTGTATGATATTTGGGGCATGGGGAGTAATTTCAAGGACTGCATGTCAATAGAGCTATTAGGTTAATATCCATAATTATAACAATGGATCAATCCATTTCTCCAGTTGTTTGTGGTATGTTTTCCCTTGTATTCTTCTCAGAATTTTGCACAATATCGAAGACATAAGATGTACCCATTAAATATTGATCAACCTGAATACCATCTTTACTTTTCTTCTTAAATAAGTTTAGGCCATCTTCAAATAACATTTCAGAGGCTTTAGTTATACATGGTACAAAATTGTGGCTTATTGTTTTAAAGCATTTACCATATGTCCAATAACCTTCCTTGCTGGATGCCTCATTCTGATCTATTTTATCATCATGAAAAATAATATTCATTAGTTATATATCTGTTATCTAGAATTATATTGGTAGGTTTTTCTTTTATCTGTAGCAAACTGCAAAGGGGACACAACTATATTCCTGGACTTGAGCAGACACATAATAATGGTTTTGAAAAATGAGGACATTATTCATGGCTGCTAGATAAAGCATGTCAGCCTGAGTTTTTGATTGGAAGAACAGTCAGTTCTGCTCAACCATCAATCTCTAAACTCCTATCTTTCTGTAAGCAAAGATAATGTAGCCAACTTGTCATCAGTAATATGGTTTTGAGTTGCCTTTTTGGGAGTAATAACCAATATGCAATGATCTTTTCTTGTAAAATTTCTGGACAAGCTGAAATTGTGGCAAAGCAGTTTATTGTTATTAATGATATTTTCAGGAAAACACATCTTCCCAATGTACTTTAAAATGTACAATATAGAATACCCTTTAAAAATTCTTGATAGGTTTAGAGTTACTTGGAAGCATAAAATACATGCATCTTGATTTTCTCATAAAACCAGTATATTTGCTACATTAAATTTAGAAGTATAGTTTATTTAAGCAGTAGCTACGAATGTCCTAATTAAATTTTCTTGTAGTGTTGTTGTTTTTTTAAAATCTGAAACCATAAGCTACTTAACATTAAAGATTTCAAAATCTCTTGAGGTATTGAGAAGCAAGCTAAAATTTGTGAAAAAAAGAAAACATATTTGCTAAATAAAAATAAACATTTTTAAAAAAGAATATATACTTTGGATCTACCCTTTACCAGAGAAACAGACAGGAAAAAATAACTTTTTTTAATAAGCAAAAAAATACAGTAAAAAAGTCCTTTAACTCTTGAAATAAAATTGCATTTATTTGGTCTTATTTTCAGACTAGAAAAAAATCTCTAAATATATTTTATTCCTCCGCTATTCAATGAATAAATACCCTTTCCATCATTTCTTTTATATAGTTATCTATATTCTGGGATTTCATGGCTGATGAAAGACATACATTTCAAGAGGTATCCAGGTAAGTCAGTGTTACTTTGACACCTTATCATTTTGTCAAATTGAAGACAATAAAAACATCAACCAAGAAAACCTAAGATCTACAAATATCATTTCCCAACAGAAAGAATATCTTACATCAAAAAAAAAAAAAAGATGCAGTCTCAGTAAAAGGCTTTTCATTCAATATGTTTCACTTTGTAGAAAAGTCATATTAGCTTTTAATTTTTTTTTCAATTTTAGCTTTATCATATAATATTTTGTTTCTAGAACTGATTATTGGTTACAAGGTGGGTTCACTTTGTCTCATAAAACAAAAATTATCTTTAAAAAAAAAAACAAAACTTCACAGACCAGAGCCAATTCCCAGACTGACATATACCTAATCTAAATACCTCCAGCCACTAAAAAATTATTATTATTGAAGTAAAAAGGTTGGAATCATATTAGTAATTTCTAGATGTCTTTCTGCCACATTTTATCATTTTTAGGGACTCCTTAAACCCAAAACTTTGAATATATTGAAAGCAATTTTCTATAATTTAATGGGCTACTTTATATCTTGATTTTCGTCTGAATTCAAGCAGATAGGTGAGCTTAAGATAATGGCCAACATCTTTGAAGCAAGAAGCAATAATCAGAGGCTTTACCCACAGAGTGCCAGAAGGCTTTTCTTGGCAGCATCTGAGACTGCATTCCCAGATCAAATAGCTAACAGTGTACTCTGTTCTCTAACTGCTGAAAATATCTTTCCACCTTGAGTTCTCATGTGCAGCATGGTTTTCTATCCTATTGAGTACCATAATAGCGTAGCCCTTATCTAATGAGAAGTGTCCCTGGAGGCAGACATGAATCTTGCTTGCTTTTGAGAGTTGTATTATTTGTCCTTGGTTACAGAAATAGTGATGATCTTTTCCTGTGTAATTTAACATCCTCCTCCTGCAACATTTGTAGGAATCACTCTGGGGGAGTAAGAGCTGAGTAGCAGTATTACAGCACTTAACC
This sequence comes from Neomonachus schauinslandi, assembly GCF_002201575.2. Taxonomy (NCBI): domain Eukaryota; kingdom Metazoa; phylum Chordata; class Mammalia; order Carnivora; family Phocidae; genus Neomonachus; species Neomonachus schauinslandi. The sequence goes on from NC_058406.1 coordinate 55,954,525, forward strand.
AAAGGGATTTAGTTCTAATATTATTCCCATCCTATTTATTTTCCATGCTGCTACAAAACTTCTCTGCAAATATGTTCATTGCCTTTATATTGGCATCTTGTAATTTTCAGGGTAAAATACAAGGTCTTTGTGGCATGGAGAAACTTCCTGACCTGATTCCTACCTGCCCTACCTTCAGGGATCTGCGATCTTTTGCCATGACCCCCACCCCTGCAACTAAAAACTGCAACTGCTTTGAACCACTAGCTCCCCAAAGTCCCCCACTCATTCTTACCTCTGTGGCCTTGTGCTGGCTACTCCCTTAGCCTAAAATGCCCTTTCCTACCACACTTCTCCTGCATTATGTACAGCAGTAATTTTCAAATAAGGTTCCCCTAACTGCCACGCCCCTCTGCGTTACCACAGCGCTCTGTGCACAGCTCCAGCCCAGCACAAACCACACTTGGGTCGGAGCTTATGTTTTGCCCACCCATAGATTGTGAGTATCTTGAAAATGAGGATCTTATTGCATCCACCTGTGTATCCCCAGCATTTTGCACAGTGCCTGGCATATGGTAGTCTCCCTGGAAAATTTATTTTTCTTCTCCTCTACTTTGATAATTGCTAAATACTCTTTCACATGATCCCTTTTTCAACCAGCTGCACACCTTTATAGGAAAACTGACAAGAAACCGGGATGGAAATTGAGAGAAACAAACCTACCCGCCCCCAATACCTATCAAAACAACACAGTTAACCTCATTGCTGAAGTTGTCCAACCACATAATGACTAAAATCACAGACCTTTCGATATCCCTTGTCTTACCAGGAATAATGGGCATTTCCCTTTGTGATAGTGCAGCAATGTTTGATGCTTTTGTAAAGATACATTGAACTCTACTACCAGTGACAACCATAGCGCCTATGTGACCACTGTAGGTAGAACAACTGACGACTGTGAAGTCAGGGTAACAATGAATTTGTCACGCTCTTTTACAGTGACAAGTCGAAAACACCACTTTATATTTTCAGCTTCTTGGTGAGTACAGTTTGTATTTTCTTTAAAATATTTCCCAGTCATCATACTGATGGATTGACAAGCTCAAAATAATTTTCTCACAGAGAAAATTCAGCAAAGCTTCACAAACCTGGTTCAAAATCTAGTGAAGTTCAGAAAATAAAAGAAAGTAGATGAAAGAAAATAGTGTGTCTTTATTAGGGCATATTCCACTTAGATTAAGGAGAAAAGTCAAAAGACATTTCTCTGCATAGGATCATCCCAACTTTATACCCACAAACACATGCATTATTTTTTTTTTTTTTTGATGCAGCAAGATAAAAAAATGCTGCCAATGAGAATTGTAAAAACAACACTTGGTTTGTTTTTTTGTTTTGTTTTGTTTTTTTTACTTAGGAATAACCTGTCAGTAACAACCTAGTGACCACCCATTTTAATTAAAATAATCCAGCTAATTTTTCTTTGTAACTCTATGCAAATCTGTTGCTATAGATGACTATGAATTAGCCTTACCATTATCAGTTGTATTCGATCACATGTGTTGTAGCTTGTGCAGAAGCAGAGTATCATAGGAGGGAAATGTTAGCACTAACTCTTTGCCAGGCACTGGGTCAGTTTCATTACATGATTATTCAATCATTACAAGTATTCTATAGGTATTTATATCTGCTTTTTCCAGAGGAGGAAAATGTAGCTCAAGTAAATAGCCAACCCAGGATTAAAATCCAGGTCAAAGTGACTTCAAAGCCCCTATTCATTTCATAGTGTCATATTATCCACAAGACACCTCACTTGTGACTTCATCTTCATGTAGTCCATGTCAACACTGAGCGGGATAACCTCCAATGGGTTTGTTTAGGGCAGCCATGTGACTTGGTTCTGCCCAATGACATATGAGCAGAGGCGTGCCGGAAGTATCTGGTCATGATCTTATTGCTCTTAAAAAGAGACACATATCTGAAAAGGCTACATTCTATGTGATTCTAACTATCATTGTGGAAAAGCCAAAACTATGAGAACAGTAAAAAGGTCAGTGGTTGCCAGGGGATAGAGAGTGGAGAGAAGATGAACAGGCAGGGCACAGATATTTAAAGCAGTGAAACTTCTGTATGCGGTGGATACATGTCATTATACATTGGTCCAAACCATAGAACATCTAACACTATGAGTGACCCCTAATATAGGCTATGGAATTTAGGTGATAATGATCTGTCAGTGTAGGTTCAGCAAGTGTAACAAATGTACTAACGTAATGTGGGATGTCAGTAGTAGAAGAGGTTTTGCACATGTGCAAAGGGTTATATGGGAATTTTCCATGCTTTTCACTCAATTTTCCTGTGAACCTAAAACTATTCTAAAAAAAATAAAGTTTATTACTTTAAAAAATAAGCACAGACCTTGTAATATTATGTCAAATTACCAAAATTATTCTGTAAATGTGAAAGTAATATGTAGATATACCCATAATTTTTAAAATTTGGAGCACATTGATATAGTGACAGTGAATTTGTTTAGATCTGTGTCTTACCTGGACAAAGTGATTTTAAATCAACTTACTCTGTTGTTTGCTTATTTCACTTGATAACTGTTGACTAAGGTAGCAATTATAATTTTACTTCCCAAAAAGGACAAGCAATTGGGAACTATTTTCATAAACCACAATTCAGCAGTTTATACTTTTCTCATTAAATTGGCAGACCATACTCTCAATGAATGATCCACCTCTTTTACCAGAATTGTTAGAATTGAAGAATATTCCTTATATGCCAATTTATTTTTCTTTGGTTTTGGACAGTTGCATTGCTGTTTATCTGATTAGAGATAATCTCATAGTAGGGCTTTAAAAGTCTTAAAATTATCCAAAAAAGTGAAGGAGCATATTGCTGTTGAGTGTGTGTGTGTGTGTGTGATATTATGGTTTTACTCTGTTCAACAATAGTGCCTTGTACCTTGGTAGGGACCTTCAATTCTTACCTGGGACCTAGTGTGAGACACTGCACACAGCCAACATGATGAAGTGGGGAAAATAATTTCCCAATTCTAATACTTAATGTTGTGTAGGGCCTAGCTACTTACCTTTTTGTGCCTCAGTTTATTATTTGTCCAACATCTTTTCTGGTAATTAGGCATATCAAAGGAGAAGAAAATATGGACTAACATTCAAGTATAATGAGGGGTTTCTATACAACCTAAATCTTACTGGGTCATAGTATTAATGTTGAGTGATAGGAGGCAATAGGATTGAGAACTGACAAAACTGGTGTTTAGTTTTCCCTTAAAGATAGGAGTGTTTTGAGAGTTTAAGAGGCCCTGTAAAAGCTCAGTGGTTTGAAGTTAACAAAGATCTTGTGCAACCAACACCTCTATCTGGGTTAAGGCAGTGGACAATAAAGCTGCATAAGAGAAATTTTCCATCTCGACAGGAATCCAACTGCTGAAAGGGATGTACTGTTGGGAATAGGAGGTCCAGAATATAGGCAATGGGCTCCAGGACACCTGGATTAAAACTCTATAATAAAATAGGACATAAAGGGCCCAAAGTAGGTAAATATTTCTCTAAAATTCAGGGAGTTTAAGCACATTTGAACACATCTTGAGAGTTTGTATGGTTGGTGGCAAAGGACATTTATTGACAGGAAATGAGTATCACACAAATGTACTTTTGTTTTAGTTTCCTTGGGAGTTGCCCCAAGTACCTAGAGTGAGCAGTTTTAGAAGAAACTGGAAGCTTAAAGTAAGTCTTTCTGAAACTTTAGTAGAATACATGATGATATGACAAAAATATTGAAGCAACAGGGTCATCTTTTGAAGAGCCTAATATGGAAGAAAGGGACCACAGGTAGAATTTTGAGAAAGTCACTCTCACAAGAGACATTAAGCACTTCAGGTCACCATTAGAAGCTAGAAGAATAGCAATGACACTTTTAGCTCATTAGGATAGAGTGGATAACAATATGAATGATAAATATAGCAGAAATGGGGGACAAGGAGACTTTACTAGAGACACTGCAGGATGATAAAGAGACTTGAGTCTCATTTTTCTCACTCTGTTGAACTTGGAGCTAAACGTGCTTTTTCAAACCATTCCTATTATTCACATACTTCATAAATGGTATGGTCCAAAGATACAAGAGACACAAAATAAATACATCTAAAAACTAATCAATGATGGATATGTTGGGGGGGGTCGTGTTTCTTAAAGAAAGAAATCAACAGTAATAATAAGGCTAAAAACAAAAGAAAATGAGAATACTTAGATCTCTTCAGTGAGGATTCATGAATTTGTAAACATAACATTGTTTAACTTAACTCTGCAAATAAAATTTTTAAGTAATTAATGCTTAATTTGCTTAATTCAGGAAAAGATAAAGAAAGATCAGCCAAACTGACGTATAAGTACTAGATCTAACACATAGATCTATCTTTGGTCCATATCAGTTCAGTTTCACAGGTATTTTGCCAAGACTATCTTCTTTGGAAAGAACCATAAAAATACTTCAGTATTTTCTCCTAGGGAATATATAAGTCATCATTTGTCACAAGTTTTTCTGTAATAGTCCATGGGAAGACAAGATATCTGCTTTTGGAGATGGTGTCAGGAAAAAAATTCTTTAGACAAACTGAAAATGCCTCAGAAATAAAGACTCATGAAATGCAGGCTTCAAGCTTAAAATGCTTATTTTTTCAAGCATATATCATATGAATGAAGTAAAATATTAATAGAAAGTGTTTGTATTCTATATTAATCAGGATTCTTCAGAGAAACAAACCAGTAGGATACACACACACACACTTACAGAGAGATTTATTTGAAGGATTGGCTCACATGGTATGGCGGCTAGCAAGTCTAAAATCTGCAGGGTGGGAAAGCAGGCTTGAGACCCAGGAAGATCTGATGTTGCAGTTCAAGTTGAAAGGGCATCAGACTGGAGAACCAAGAAAGAGTCAATGTCGCAATCTCTGGTAGAATTCCATCTTGCTTGGGAGATGTTAAGGTCTTCAGCTGATTAGATAAGGCCCACCCAAATTATGGAGGACAATTTGCTTTACTGAATGTCTACTGATTTAAATATTTTATCTCATCCAAAAACACTCTCACAGAAACATCTGGAATAATGTTTGACCACATATCTGAACACCATGGTCCAACCAAGTTGACACATAAAATTAGCCATCACAGTATCTATGTAATCCATTGATTTTTAAAATTCAGGCTGTCTTTCCAAAATCATAAACATGTTGTGAGAAAAGACCTCCTAAATACAAAATATTTCATTGACTGCCTACAATTATTAAATAATAAATTTGTCACAGCTCCCATTAGTTTCAATACTTCAGATATACATACCTTTGGCATTTTCTCAGTTGTCAGTAAGTTAGGTCAAAAATTTGCCACGGAATTATGTCTCTGCTTACCAAATATAGAAAGGGAGTATGAGAGACTTCTATTTCCCAAAAAATTTCTCTAGAAAACTTTACATTCAAAGCAACTAGAACATTTACTAATATTTGACACACATGCCGTGCCAGTTTGCTGAAAGAATGGCTGAGTGAGAAGCCCAACTTGAAGGCCAGTAGTGCTTGGCATATACTACGCATATGATCAGTGCACATGGAATATATGAACGGAAGATGGCTATGAATAGCATACATTCTTCCTTGCTTCTTGAGATAGCATAAGCCAAAGATATTGAAAATTTGATGTCATGTGTATGAATACCTTAAATAAATAAATTGTTCAGTCCGGGCTTTGTGTTTTTTATATCATCGAACATTGCTCAAGCTCATTTTTGAAAATTTTTGAAATTCATCTCTTAGTACATGCCTGTACCCAATTCTCAACACAACTTTATGCATTTCTCTTTTCTTTATTATGCATTGCTTTCTTCTCTCTAACTCATCTTTTTCTTTTCCCTTACTATCCTTTCTTATTTATAGTTCTCATTTCTTTTTTTTCCTTGGCCATGTTTAAGCTTGACATTGCCCTTCCTTATCCCCTATTGTATTATTTAGTCCTTCTACAAGCACTCGAAACTAAGCAGTTCTTTAGTTTTTCAGTGATTTTAAACTCATTTGTCTTGCTATTTGCATTTGTGTTTGTCTCAAAGTTCTATCTAAAGTTCTAGAGTTCTATCTAAATGTCTATTGAGGAAGTGTAAATGTCTGTTGACAAAGGTGTAAAGTTAATCATAGGTGTATAAAGATGATAATCGTTGTTGATGATGATGTCATGATGATAATAATGGCAAATGACTTGCATAGTGAACTACTGGCAGTTATCACTACCTACCCTATCCTTTCTCATTTTGATGTAATAGCTGCCCTTTGACAAACATGGCCTTTAGAACTTTGCTTTTTTTTCTAACAGAGACAAAAGAACAAAATGACAACTGATAGTGTTGAGGAAGCCATGGTTTAATACCTGACTCAGAGAAAACACATATAGGCTGGCCAGTGACTTGTGGAATTGTTGGAAAATCAAACTTGGCTCAATCTGATTCCAGTTTCAGGAATTTGGAACCTGAAAGGCTTTGTTAATAAAATATGCTACAGCTGGAAGGCCATGACATAAAGCTGAAGTTTGTAGCCATTATCTGAATATATGCATGTGTATAAATTGATCAAGTCAGAGCGTGGTAGGGGCTGGTGGTGGAGATAATGCAGCCAAATCTGGGGCATAGCTGAGTACAGACAGATGATACAGTGCTTGAGAGATGCAGAGTAAGCTCCTGATTTTCTAGTTTGAAATTTCTAGTTCCACTTTTACCTCTAAGACTCATGAGATTCTCAAGTGGCTTTCTGTTCCTTGATACTAGAAGAGTCTTATGAGTTTCATAAGTCTCTGCTTCAGAATGAAGAGTAATTAGGTTTTTTGTTATTATATCTTATATATTCTACATAGCTATTCTACAATATTTATTCAGCATCTATTATAAATAAAAATCTCCCCATAAATCATAATTAGAAGTAGGGTATCCCAGTTTTGTATTTCTTTACAGAATTGGATGGCATCCATTAACACTTCTTTCTTTCTATTAGAAATAGAACTCCCACATTTTGGTATGTCACGTGTTCCAGTAAAGTTCTGTATCTCTCAACCTCCCTTGTAACTAGGTGAGGCTAGGATTGTAAATGAAAGTGATCTCTGCAACTTCCAGGCTGATTTTCTAACAGAAGGGAGCATACTCTCCATTCCTTCTTATCCCTTTTCCATTGGCTGGAAGGTATCCCTGATATTACCAATCATCTTAGGCTATATGGTAGTTGCACTATGATAATGACAGTCTCTGATATTATGGATCCTCCATCTAAGATCTGGACTCTTTATTCTTGTATGCTTGCCTGAAATTTCTATGTTATCTAAGCCAATGTTACTTTGTCTTTGTTAGAACAACCAAAGAGATATCTTAACAAATACAGACAGTATTGTTGAGGAGGGGATTCTGTTAAAAGGAGGAAGGAAAAATATCAAAGGTGATTAGGTTAAATAAGATGATTTAGTTTTGGAATTTAGTACCAAGTGCATACTTCAGCAAAATGTTGAAAGTAATGGACAAAAAATAATACCTCTGGATATATAAGAAATCAACTGAACTATGTTGAAATTGCAAATGGTTACTTTTAAATGTTATATCATGTTCCCATGGCTTATACTAAAATAATAAAAATTGTATCTTTTTATCCTGAAAAAACAAATACTACATTTGGATTAATAGTCGAGTTCAATGGATTAAAGTCTATTTGGGAAAAGAAAAGAAGAAGAAGAAAGGAAGGGGAAAATTGCACAAAATTTATGTGCTCTTAATACATCATTACTTAATGAAGTAAATAAACAAAACAGTGGATGTTTCACCAAGTATAGTTAAAATGGTGGATAAAGCTGTGCTGCTCACGTACTGCTTCTGATTGTCCTGAAAGGAGGACTTTTCTATAGTAATGCCATATGGTGAAAATATTATAAGCAAATGAAGTAAATTAGAGATAGAACACATTGTCTAATCAGCACCATGTCAGAGTAGTCAACAAAAACTAAGGTCATGAGTGCAAGAACTTTAACTGTATAAAGAAGCTTAATTTGAATCTGTGCTTGAAAAATCTTTTGAATGGGGTACCTGTTTTTCCCTATGACTTTGCTAAAAGTTAGGGCATATAATAAGTATGTAGTTGCATATTCATGTAGTCTCATCAATTCTACATATTGGCATCACTGTCTTAAAGAACCCTTTATCTGAGAAATAGTGTAAATTCTTTGTCTTGGTAACCTGTGCAAACTGTTTTGAGTTCAGAATGATTATAGAATCTTGCTGCTTAGATTGCTTTCCTCACACTGATCACTATCAACCAGGGGGATTAGAATGGCCCAGAGGGGCAGTGGGAATAAGACAGAGAGACAATACTCTGTGGAAATTGTAAGGATTTAATACAGATTCCAAAAACAAACATTCTGAATCCAGATCTGTTATCAGCATAAAAAAGGCTTTGTTTTGATGATGATGAGACTGGACTATCCTTTCTATAAATATGATAATGATTAATTATAGCTAGAATACAAATTTCATTTAATCAAAGATATTAAATGTGTTTGTTCCATCAAATGTTGGCTTTATTTTTTGTATGACAATAATAATGACCAATTTTATGGAATTGTATTCTATTAAGGTAGTTATAGTTATTATTTATCAATATTTATAGAAGACCGTAAACTTGGATTTCCAAGGACAATGAGGAATGAAGAAGTAAATAATATCCATATGGGTGTGCCACATTTCCGAATATCAGAATAAAAGCTTCTTATCTTACAAGACAGATTTGCAAGACTTATTTACTCTGGAAAGCCTTCTCAAAATCCCTACTCTTGTGTCTAGGTTAGGTCTGTGCTCTGTGCTCTAATGGCACAATTTATTTCCCCATTATAACACTTTTGTGAGTTTATTTATCTGCCTCTGTAGGATTAAGTCTCTTATAGTAGGAACATATATTACTTCATCCTCATATGTTCCAGTTATTGATTGCTGCACAACAAATGACTCTAAAACTTAATAATAATCATTTATTTTGTTCACAAATCTGCCATTTGGACTGAACTCAGCAAGGATGGTTTGTTTTTGTTTCACACAGTGGCAGTGGAGTGGCTGAACTAGGGCAGGAAAATCAACTTCCAAGATGGCTTCTATGAATGACTGGTATATTTGTTATTTATTAGTGCACAACAACTTAACTCAAATTTAGCAGCTTAGACAAACAAAAACATTTATGGGTGTTTTTGTTTGTTCCACACAGTTTTTGTGGGTCAGGCATTTGAGAGAGAATTAGTTGAGTTTTTCTTCTGGTCTCTCAGGATGCTACAACCAGACATTGACAAGGCTGCAGTCATCTGAAGGCTTGATTGAAGCTGGAAAATCTGTTTTTTAAATGGCTTACTCACAGTGATTGGTACCGGCTGTTGGCAAAACACCTTAGTTCCTCACCATGTGGACCTCTCCATAGGGCTTCTTGAATGACCTTATGACATGGCAGCTGGCTTTCCCCAGTGTGGTATAAGAAAGAGCTAAACAGAAGTTGCAATGGCTTTTAGTGTTTAGCTTAAGAAGTAACACACTGTTGTTCCAGCAATATTCAATTGGTCAAGCACAGTTCAACTTTAATCAGTGTGGGAGGATATTACATAAGGTCATGAATACCAGAAAGCAGGGATCATTGTGGGTCACTTTAGAGGCTGGCTACCACAGATGGCATATTGGTACTGGCTGTTACCTGTGTTGTTTTTTTTTTTTTTAAAGATTTTATTTATTTATTAGAGAGACAAGAGAGAGATGGAGCAGTGAGCATGAGCAGGCACGAGCCAGGAGGAGAGAGAAGCAGGCTCCCTGCTGAGCAGGGAGCCCGATGCGGGGCTCGATCCCAGAACCCTGGGATCATGACCTGAGCCGAAGGCAGACGCCTAACCGACTGAGCCACCCAGGCGTCCCTGTTACCTGTGGTTTTTGATAAGCCTGTTTGGGTTTCCACACAGCATGGTGACTAAATCTCAAAAGAAAGAAGAGGCAAGGAAACCAGGAGGCAGGAAGTGGCACAATGGTTGGGTCAGTTTTTAGGTGTATACTCAGAAGTTGGTACAACATATTTCCATTTTATTCTACCAATAACAGCAGTTATCTATCCTACACAGAATATACAATAGGAGGAATGGCAAAGGTTTTGTGGTCATCTTTAATTTTTGACATGATTGTTTTTATGTTTGACATCATATAAAAACACGTGTGTGATTCTGCACTTAGCACAATGTTCAGTGGCCGTTGACTAAATGTGGGTTCAAAGAGCAAGTGAACTTTGTGTTTATTTTGTAAAGAAATGATTGGTACAAGTATATACTACAATCATTTTAGAATTTATATTTTTGCATATATTAGTACATTCACAAATAGAAGGAATAAAGGAATAAAGGCAGCCTTCATGTTCTAGTTAAAATACACATTATATTATTTATGAGTACCCATTAGAAAATCAAATTATAGAAACTGCTTTTTCAAAACAGCTTTATAAAAACGAGTCTTGAGTAGAACCTGCGGCTATTAAAGGCTGTGATGATATAACATCATTATTATTTAATGTTGAATTAGTAGATAGTAAATATCACAGCCATTAAGGAATGGAATTCATAGAATTTCTTTCAAAGAGATGAGGTCCTTATAAGATAGAATCAGAGGAAAACTAAGAGAAAGGTTCATGAAATTTCTAGATACCTTTTAACATATGGCTTATTCAGAACCAATTTTAGTAGGAATATAATCCCAAATATTCAGGCATGGAGCGGGGAGGGGGCGTTATTATACAAAGATACATCCAAATTGGCTTAAGAAAAACTCCTTTAGTTAAAGACAGCATTTGAAGCATCAGTGTCTATGTTGTTTACACTTTTAGCAAAATGCTAACTGTACTTTTTGAAAGGTAGTAAAATAAAATTACAGTCCTGCTGGGTCCAGCTTTACCTTTAGACAATTCTTTTCAACCAAATTATAAAGGTTTTGTAAAAGCAAGGCAGGCATTTAATTAATAACACAAAAGCAGCAACATTCCAATATAACCTTCAGTAACACATATTATCAATCAAATTGAATTTTTAAGAGTGTTTTGTAGGGAATACACACTCGATTATGTACTCTGTATCATGAATAGTTTTCTAAGGACTTTAATCCATATTGGCTTTAGCTCTGTTCCCTAGGATTCTTTTCAGCATTAAATCTGGAGTGAGAATATGTAATGAATAGATAAACAACCCAGTACAGTGTCTAATAGTAGTATGCAAACCATAACACAGAGTTTTGTTGCTATTTCTCAGCTAAGCACAAGCTGCAGCAACTTGACTGTGACCTGAATAATCAAAAAAATAAATAAACTTGCATTAATTTTCACCTTGAATAACTATGGAGAAGTTTTATGTATCAAAAAAAAATGTCCATAAAGTCTTCTCTTCGTTAGCACTCTCCTAGTAAATTATTTTGAACACAGAGCAAATTCTATAACACTTCCCCTATATTAAATGCTATATACCATGACGGTAACTTGGACAGGCTGATGTGCATTAACAACAACAGCAACCACAAAATCTTCTTTTAATTTTTTTATATAAATCAATACATAGAAAAAGAAGTTGCTTTCAGAGATATTTAAACTTAAACCTAAGCTATGAGAAGCCAGATTTCAAGGAACCCAAGGAAGATGATTCTAGTTATAGGAAAAGAGGAGTGTACAGTCTGAGATAGGAAAGAGCTTAGCATATACAAGAGACTATCAGAAACTGAATGTGGCTGAAGCGCAGAAGTAAAGCAAGAGGAGAGTGATACAATATGAGTTTGGAGGGTAGGCAAGCAACAGTGGATACCAATAGGCAAAGTATGCGATGATGGAAAAAAAAAAGGACTTCTTGCCAAGTACAATGAGAAGATATAGAAGAGTTTTAAGTTAGAAAATAATTTGTTCATATGAAGGTTTAGTGAATAGATTATAAGGGTGCAAAGTGCAACTGTGGAGACAAGTTAAGAGATCATTCATATTGGAGATGATGATACACACTAGGGTAGAAGCAATGATGATGGAGTGGAACAGACATGTTTGAAATACTTTGTAGAGAACCAATGGAACATGGTTATGCAACCTTCAAGAGATGGAGCTATCAGGAAGGATTATCAGGTTTCTGAATTGAGCACCTGACTGAATTTTAGTGCCCTTTAGTGTGACGGGGAAAGCCTGGGGGGTGGGGGGCGGGATGCAATAGTTTTATTTGAGGATATGTTAACTCTAAGATGCTTGTGAAATACGTAAGTGGCAAAGTCAAATATTTCTTCAGTTAAAGAAGTCAAGAGCAGAAAAAATTTGTCAGGACTGTAGATCTATGAATACCCACCATTTGCATCGACATGGATGGAACAGGACCCCTCCTTATTATGCTAAGTGAAGTAAATCAAGCAGAGAAAGACAATTATCATATGGTTTCACTCATATGTGGAACATAAGCAATAGCACGGAGGACCATAGGGAAAAGGAGGGAAATCTGAAGGGGGAGAAATCAGAGAGAGAGATGAACCAGGAGAGACTATGGACCCCGGGAAACAAACTGAAGGTTTCAGAGAGGAGAGGGTAACAGGGTGATGGGTATTAAGGAGGACACATGTTGTGATAAGCACTGGGTGTTATACAGAACTAATGAATAATTGAAGATTACATCAAAAACTAATGATGTTACTATACAGTGGCTAACTCAACATAATAAAAAAGAAAGAGGAAGGAAGGAAGGAAGGATGGAAGGAAGGAAGGAAGAAGAAAAAGAAAAGAAGAAAGAAAGGAAGAAAGAAAGAAGAAAGAAACTAATAATAATAAAAATAAACAAAAAACTGTAGATATAAGTATGGGAGTTGACAGCATAAAGATGATTTTCTAAGTCATAGGAATGGATGAGCTCATATAGCAAGAAAATGTAAAGACAAGAACCAAGAACTGAGCTCCATGCAGACTTTCAATAGTTGTATATAGAAAGAGCAACTAAAACCTTTGTAAGAAAACCAATAGAACATAGTGTTATCAAAATTGAGAAAGAGGTTTGTTCAGAAAGAGGGTGGTCAATTATGTTGAAAGGTGCTTCAAAATCTGATAAGATAATCGTAGGAAATGGCAACTTCAGTAGCTTGGTGGGGATAGAATACTGATTAAAAAGGTTAACAAAATAACAGGGTATGAAGAAATGAAGACAGTAGATGACTCAAAATATTTTATGAACAGAAACAAAGAAATGTGGAGAAACAAGGGGGCACATGTGGGATCGAGGGCAGATTTTTTTTTTTTTTTTTTTTTTGGAAAGAGGGGAAGTACTTTGGGGGGTTTTTATATAATGATGAGAAAGAAAAAAAAAAAAAAGGGAAAAAAAAGGGGGGAAAAGTGGGATTGAGGGAAAATTTTTTTTTTTTTTTTTTTTTTGGTAAGATGGGAAGTACTCTGGCAGGTTTATATATACTGATGAGAATGATACACAATAGAAAGAGAGAAAATGATGCAGAAAAGCGGGGTTATTGTCAGAGCATTCCTCTACCTGGCTGAGGTAGAGGTATAAAGAAGGAACGGGGTGATGAATGAAAGATTAAAAGTTAAATGAAGGAGTCAGTTGCTCAAGAAGGGAAGGATGGAATATAGAAAACAAAGAGGAGGGAGCCTTTATCTACCATAACCAGGGGAAGCAGGAACAGATGGGACAATGTGTGAAATAATTATTTCAGAGAGTGAGAAATGAATTTTATAGGAAAACACAGCAGAACTAATGTGCAGAATCAGGGACCTGTTTGAGGTTTATGCTTATGAATTTAAAGTGAAAGCAGTGCTCTGTGGTTTTCTCTGGCAATATTCATTTCCTTGGGTACACACAGAGAGGAGAAAATAATTTGGTTTCTCTAAGGTTGAGGACGTATCATGTGATAACAACAGAGGGAGAGAAGAGCAAGTGAGCCAAGGATGTTTGCCAAGGTGTGATTATAATTATAGACCAGGGGATTTAACCCGAACAAGGAATGTAGTAAAGACAAGGAAGTTGAATTAGAGGAGTTGTGGTTCTACAACAAATGTCTTAGAAGTACAGAAAGTTATGATGAAGTATTGGGGTATCTGAAACCCAGATGTAAGAGAAGACTCAATTTCTGATGACAGCACCCAGGTGCATCCAGAAGAGTAGATGGCTGAGGTGGAGTGGAAGAAATGTCATAGGGAGGTGGAGAGAAAAAAAAAAAAAAACTGAGATTTTAGTTTCCGTAGAGATCATTGATACACAGGTCACTAAGGATAAAGGAGAGGAAGAAGAAGACTGTGAGCCAGGAATGGAAGTTTTCAAATGTGTGCAATAAACCAGATTTCAGTCTCTACGCCTACGAGATGCATATTTATTTCATTGAATTGGTCTTTTTAATGCAATCAGATTTATTTCTCTTTGGTTTACATGAACTCATGAAAAATGGAACTTTTTCAATATAGTTTTTCAATTATGTATACTGAAAATTTACACATTACAAACCAAAACACCTCACCACTGCAGTTCTGGGAAGTGCTGAACCCAGAAATGACTGAGAATAGCTGCTGAGGTAGCAAGACAGCACCAGGGATTTCACAGAGGAGCTAGACACCGAGGAGTAGAGGAGAGAAAGGCGTTCAATAGCACATTACATGGGCATTGAAGGGGGATATGAATCCAGAAAAAAAATCAAATGATTGTTTAAAAGGCATAAGTTATGTACTCAAATGTTTTTCCATTATATATGAACTGAAGACTGGATCGTTATGTAACCTAGTTTTTTGAACATTAACATAGAGATAATAATGCCCATGCCAACTGGTTGTTTTAAAGATCAAATGAGGGGAAATACATAAAGCCCATTTATTATTCAGAGTATAGGCTGAGGTGCTATAACAAAACACCTAAAATTATAGTTACTTCAAAAAAAGAAACATATTTCTCTGACATCTAAAAGACCAAGATGGGTAGGTGAGGCCTCCTTTGCAAGGTCATTCAGGGACTTCAGTTCTCTCCATGTTGATGTTGTCTCATATCTTATGGCATGGCCGTGCTCCTGGTTGAAGCTGGCTGACCTCCGTGTCGGCATTCCTGTTTTGGGGGACAAGAGAGAATAGAAGTTCAAAACAGGGGTGCCTGGGTGACTCAGTCAGTTGAGCATCTGCCTTTGGCTCAGGTCATGATCCCAGGGTCTCGGGATGGAGCCCCACATCGGGCGCCTTGCTCGGTGGGGAGTCTGCTTCTCCCTCTGCCCCATACCCCACTCGTGCTCTCGCTCTCTCTCAAATAAATAAATAAAATCTTAAAAAAAAAAAAAAAAAAAGAAGAAGTCCAGGACAGAGAGCTTGTCTTGAGGAAGTTAACACATGTTATACATGTTATTTCAACTTCCATCCCGCTGACCCAAACTTAGTCACATGGCGATTATAATCTCTAGCAGCAGCCTGTTTTTCAGTCTTATTCTGGAGTTTTTGGGGTTTAATACCAAAAGAAATAAGAGAAGAAATGGATCCTAGGGGAGAGTTGCAGTCTCCACACAGCATCTGCCACAGTACGTGGTCTGTATTAATGTTAATCATCAGTTCCATTAATTACCCTTTTCAGGAATTGCTTTTATTCATCCTTTATAGACTTTATTGACTTTGAAGTGCAATCTTTATAAGTACAAATGTTTAACCTGGTGTTTTGCTGAACCTATTGCCATAACAAAATGGTGGCTCACTTCATGGTTTAATTATATGGAGAACTTTAATATGGAGTCTACACTCAAACACTTGTGATTTCTGGATATGGGTGGAGATGAATCTATTATTTAACTAACTGTGACGAATTTATGTACATGGACCCAGCCCAAGTAAAACTACTCATAAGTAACAAGTTAATAAAATGACAATAAATCAAGTTCTATTCATTTAATTTGGTAAATGGCCTCACAGCAATATATCATCTCTGCCAAAAAAAAAAAAAAAATCTGTGAATGTCTAGTTTTGTTACCTCTGTTTTACTTATTAAGCATTTTTTTGCTTATGAACACCTCTGGTTGTTCAGTATATGCCCCATGAAGCAAGAGAATATTTGCCTCTGATTCTGTCAAAGCATTTCCACTAATGGGCCTGTGCTGAGTCAAGCAGTTGTAGCAGCGCTAGGGACATGTAAATCAGGATGTTAATGAAGAACTGAACACTCACATTTAGAGTTCACAGGAATATGGCTCATAGAACTCAAATAGGTTATTACAACTCTAAGTCAATTGTATTGGGGAAATAAAGCACTTAAATTCTATTGGCCAAGAAGAACTTTATAATAGAAACTACAAAATCAATGAAAAAAATGATAAAACTAATTCTGTTTAAAATAATAGCTTTTTATATATGGATCTGTGGAGGGCAAATTACCTTCACACTTCCCTCATTTTGGTCTATATGTACCATCTCCTTTAAAGTCATCTTATATTTTATCTTCTTTAAGAGGCTTTCCTTGATTATTTGCTGTAATCTTGTGTTTCATTTTTTATACTTTGAAAATATTTTAAAACTTTTTAGACTTGTTGATAACCAGGGTCTGTAAAATTAAAACAATACTATTATGATTTCATTGTTGAGTCATGAATATTATAAATATAAAATAGAAAGAGAAAGAAACTGACATATAGTTAATACATGTTATGTATCAGTTACATCCACACACATATTTTCATTTAATCCAGTGCAATGTTGTATGATGGTAGACACTCATGTTCCAGATTCAGACAGTCCTAGATTTTAATTCTTGCTTGCCAACTTTTGTGTAAGTTACTATAGGCGAAATAATTACTTCCAAAGCTGTAGATATTTTAAGTCCATTCATATCAACAACAAACCAGATCAAAGATTTTAGGTAACTTAAAAAATCTAAGTGGAATTGAAGATTTAGAATTTAAAACCTGGTCTAGAAACCCAATGTGTCATGCTTTCCTATCACTTCTTGTTCTTGTTCTTGTTTTGTTTTGTTTGTCTCTTGCTCTCCCACAACACCTAAGCAAAATTACTGTTTTAGAACGATTATTGAGACAGCAGCCCACTTCTAGGCAGGGGGCTGGCTGGCTATATCCTGGGTGGATTCAGAAAGGAAGATAGTAATTGCTTTCTCATACATTTTGGCTTTGGTTGCTTTTCCCATGGTATTGTTAGAGAGACCAGTGTTTTTTTTTTATTATTAAGTTTGTTTTGTTTGTTATACCAATCCAGCTGCCTCCCTTCTCCTATGTCTTCACTTTAAAGGGAAGGGAGAGGTGGGAAAAGGAACCCAGCTGGTCAGACCTAAAATTCACTCAGTTCTGAAAAGTTTGGATTACTTTGTCTGACTTACAAGCTTTGCTACTTTTCCTTGAAATAAGTAATATTTATTATTTTTTTAGAAGCAGAGTAAGAACTTAAGAGCTGTAAATATTGTCAAGCAGAATTTAAAGAAAAAATCAAATTCAGACAGCAAAGAGAAAACACATAAATACCACGATTAAGGATCAGGATTGTGAGTCACCAAGCTGCAGTGTATTGTCCATCCTGTCCCTTGGGGGCAATCTGAATGCAGCCAGAGTTATGATATTCATATGAATAACATATAGATTATCATATATGTGTATTATATACATAAATCACATGTATAAATATATGCTTTGTGATATATAATATGACATATAATATATATTGCATATAAAAATATTTTATATTATAAATCATATACATTATCTAATATATAATTATATATAATTTAAATTTAGTTAGTTCTAAGGCTTGGCACTTTGTTAATTCACAAGAAATTTATGTATCTTAAGACACATCAGTGTTTTGACAAGCATGTTCTACTTCTACACATATCTTTTTGTGAAGCCAAGAGAAAAAAATCCTATATGAATCCAATGCTCTGGTGAACAGATCCTACCTTCAGAAGCAATGGATGGAAGTTGCTTTGGTAGGAGCAGGACTAGCAGCAAGGAAATGGACAATTGCGACATTTTAGCTGATAGGTGATAAGAAACTGAATTAAAAGGAGATGTGGTGATAGAGAAAGCATACAGTAAAATACCTGGAAGTGTCAGGTTAGATTAGTAATTGCAAGTTAAGAAGGAATACAGAGAAAAGGGAAGGCGCTTGGAATGAAGCTTGGATTTGGACTGTGATGGCAGGTGAACAGATTTAAAGAAAGGTTAAAAAAAATCAAGAACAGGGGTGCCTGGATGGCTCAGTCAATTGAGTATATGACTCTTGGTTTCAGCTCAGGTCGTGATCTTGGGGTTGTGGGATCAAGCCCCAAGTCAGGCTCTGTGCTCAATGTGGAGTCTGCTTGAGGTTCTCTCTCTCACTCCCTCTGTCTCTCCCACATAACTGCCCCCCCCCCCCCCCCCCCCGCTCCGCGGCCGCCGCCACTGGAGCGCACACGCACGCTCTCTCTCTCAAATAAATAAATAAATCTTTAAAAAAATTAAGAACAAGTAAGCATTATGAGATCATAAAAGCCATTCAGATGAAAGTTAAGTATACACAGTAACCAAAAGTCTTAAAAAATTTTATAAAAATAACTATTTAATCATTAAAAAATTATAGCAAACAACTACTCTGGGCTTCATAGTAGCTCTATTTATGCCTCATTTAAAGATTTTATTATTGGGGTGCCTGGGTGGCTCAATTGGTTAAGTGACTGCCTTCGGCGCAGGTCATGATCCTGGGGGGATCGAGCCCCGCGTCAGGCTCCCTGCTCAGCGAGGAGCCTGCTTCTCCCTCTCTCTCTGCCGTTCCCCCTGCTTGTGCTCTCCTGCTCTCTCTCTGTCAAATAAAGAAAAAAAATCTTTAAAGATTTTATTATTATGTTGAAATTCAACCCAGATAAAAATGTATTTTGAAAGATATTAATTGAAAGTATTAAAGCCATTGTAGTTTATATCTCTTTAAGTCTTTTATCTTTTAAACCTGTTTAGAGCTTTTATATCTGTTTAAAGCTTATTCAAAGATTTGTTTGGTTTCAATGTAAGGTTCTCTGACCCAACAGAAAGATATTTTGGTTTGGTTATTGCTGGAACACTTGCAGACCACAAGTTCCATATATTATATAATGGTTTATATTTGTTTTAGTTAAAATGTTGTCTAAAAAGGATTTAAAAAAAACCTTTAGCTCATTGCTTTGATTTCATCATAATCAAGCCGCATTCATTCCACTTAAGCTGTGTCAGCACCCATATTGAGGTCAAACATTCAGTTAATTTGGATGAGCCAGGGACATTGCAAATACTACCTCAAATCAACAATTCAATGTTGGCATATTTTTCATCAAAGAAAGTGAATTTCCCTATGATTTCTTATATTTCAGGATACCAACTGTTCAGTTGTTCTAGACCGTCCAGCTGTTTACCAAAATTCAGATGAGAGATTTCAATTATGAATATAAATGAATATGTGTTTTACTTTTATCCGTGACATCTTATTGACAGAACATTAAACAAGGTAGCACAATATAAATCAACACCTTATTTTTTTTCTTTCTGTCAGAAGGAGATTTTCCATTTTAAATGTAATGGATTGGAAATAGAAAATAATTTAGCAATGGTGATTACAGCTTTCTTTACCATTGTTCTCATTTTCCATATAGAGACCCTTAACTAGTGTGAAGGAAACATTATAATAATATGAATTTTCTAATTGATTTAAGTCTCCTTTTTCCTTCCTCTTGTTGAAAAAAAAATTGTAAAATATGTGTCTTTCTAGTCTCAAAGTAAATATGAACACAAAATGCATTGCCTTAGATTAGGAAAACAGTACATCACTACAAGTTTTATAACAATGAATAAGGCACTGAAACTCTCTGAATTTCATTTCTCTTACTTATAAAATCAGAGTAAAAGATCATATGCCAGGTTAAAAAACAAATCTTAATAAATTTAAGAATATTAATATTATATCAAGAATCTTTTCTAACCACAATAGAATGAAGCTAGAAAGCAATAGAAGAAAAACTGGAAAATTCACAAATATGTGAATATTAAAGAACACACTCTTTTTTTTTAAAGATTTTATTTATTTATTTGAGAGAGAGAGAGTGAGCACACAAGCAGGAGGAGCAGCAGAGGGAGAGGGAGAAGCAGACTCCCCACTGAGTGGGGAGCGTGATGCGGGACTTGATCTCAGGACCCTGGGATCATGACCTGAGCTGAAGGCAGACGCTTAACCGACTGAGCCACGCTGGCGCCCCTAAACAACACATTCTTAAACAACCATTGAATCTAAGAAGAAATCAAAATGGAAATTCAAAAATATCTCAAAACAAATGAAAATGAAAACACAACATGCCAAAATATATGTGATATAGCAAAAGCCATACTAAGAAGCAAGTTCACAGCAATAAACACCTCCATTAAAAAAGAATAAAGATCTCAAATAAACAACCCAAATTTATACCACACTGAACAAGCAAAAGAAGAACCAGCTAAGCCCAAAGTTAGCAGAAGAGAGGCAATAATAAACATTAGAGTAGAAATACGTGAAATAGGAAATTGGAAAACAATACAAAAAATTAATGAAACTGAGTTGGTTTTTTTTAAAAAAGTAAACAAAATCAACAAAACCTTAGCAAGAATAAGAAAAAGGAGAGAGACTCAAATAAAAATCAGAAATAAAAGAGGAGACATTATAACTGATGCCATAGAAATTTTTAAAAATCATAAGTGTCATTATGTGTAATTATATGCCAGCAAAATGGACAACCTAGAAAAAATGGATAGTTCCTAGAAACATACAATGTACCAAGACTTAATCAAGAAGAAATAAAAAGCTTGAAGGGATCAGTAAGAAATAAGAAGATTGAATCAGTAATCAAAAACTTCTCAACAAAGAAAAGCCCAGGCTGTTTCACAGGTAAATTCTACCAAACATTTAAATAATTATTACCAATCCTTCTTAAACTCTTCCATAAAACAGAAGAGGAAACACGTCTAAACTCATTTTATGAGGCCAACACACCCTGATACCACAGTTACACAAAGGCACTGCAAGGAAAGAAAACTACAGGCCAATATTCCTGATAAGCATAGAAGCAAAAAATTCAACGAAATGCTAGCAAATCAAATTCAACAGCATGTTAAAAGGATCATATACCATGATCAAGTGAGATTTATCCCCAGGATGCAAGCATCACTCAACATGGAAAAATTAATCAATGTAATAATACCACGTTGACGGAACAAAGGATAAAATAGCATTATCATATCAACAGATGCAGAAAAACTATTTGACAAAATTCTACACCCTTTCATGAGAAAAACTCTCAACAAATACGGTACAGAAAAACTTACCTCAACACAATAAACGCCACAGCTCACATCATACTCAGTGGTGAAAAACTGTTTTTCTTAACATCTGGAACAAGGGAAGGATGCCCACTCTCACCACTTCTATTCAACATAGTATTGGGAATCCTAGCCAGAGCAAATAGGCAAGACAAATAAATAAAAGTCATCCAAATCAGAAAGGAAGAAGTAAAATTATCTGTTTCCAGATAACATGATCTTTTATCTAGAAAACCCTAAAGATTCCACACAAAAGAATAAATTTAGAAAAGTTACAGGATACAAAACCAAAATATTAAAAAATCAGTTGCATTATACACACTAGCAATGAACAACTGGAAAAAGAAATCAAGAAAGCAACCTTATTTACACATAAAAAAAGAATAAAATACTTAGGAATAAACTTAACAAAGGAGGTGAAAGATTCATACACCAAAAATTATAAAACATTGGTGAAGGAAATTTTAAAAGGCAAATAAATAGAAAAATATGCTGTGTTAATGGATTAGATGAATTATTTGTTAAAATGTCCACTCTATCCAAAGCAATATAGAAATGCAATACAATCTCTATCAAACCTCAATGACATTTTTTATAGGAAAAAAAATCCTAAAATTCTTTTGGAACCCAAAACACTGCATGACCAAAGTAATCTGAGCAAGAAAAACAAAGCTAGAGGCATAACACTTTCTAATTTTAAATATAATACAAAGCTACATAATCAAAACTGGTACAGATATAAAAAGAAGTATATAGACCAATGGAACAAAATAGAGAGCCCAGAAATAAAATCATACATGTATGGTCAATTGATCTTCAACAACAGTGCCAAGAATACACAACAGGGAAAGGCAATCTCTTCACTAAGTTGTGCTAAGAAAACCTGGATATCCACATGCAAAAGAATGAAATTGACCTTTATTACACCATAAAAAAAAAAAACTCAAAATGGATTAAAACCTTAAATGTAAGTCCTAAAATCATAAATCTTTCTTGAAGAAAACGTAAGGAAATATCTTCTTTTTATTTTTAGCTTTAAAAAAAAAAAAGATTACATTTACTTATGTGAGAGAGCGTGAGTGAGAGAGAGCACTAGCAGGGACAGAGGGGGAGGGAGAAGCAGACACCCACAGAGCAGGGAGCCTGACATGGGGCTCGATCCCAGGACCCTGGGATCATGACCTGAGCTGAAGGCAGATGTTTAATCAGCTGAGCCACCCAGGCGCCCCAGAAAAATCTTAACACTGGCTTGGCAATGATTTTTTGGATAGAACACCAAAGGCACAGGTAACAAAAGCAAAATTAGACCAACAGGATTACATGAAATTGAAAAGCTTCCACACAGCAAAGTAAACCACCAACAAAATGAAAAGCAACCTAAATGAAAGAAAATATTTGCAAAGCATATTCAATAAAGGGTTGATATCCAAAAAATACAAATGACTCCTACAACCAAATAGCAAAAAACAAATAATCCAATTTAAAAACATATGAAGGAACTTAATGGATATTTCTCCAATATACAAATGGCCAACAAGTACATGAAAAGGTGCTCAACATCACTTATCATTAGGCAAATGCAAATCAAAACCACAATGAGATATCACCTCACACATGTTAGAATGGCTATATATAGTATATTTAATTATATATAGTACATATAAATTTATATATATAACATATATAAATTAAATATAAACTCATATATATGTAGAATATATATAAAGATATGTGTTAACAAGGATATGGTGAATGGAAACCCTTGTATGCTGTTGCTGAAAATGTAAATTGGTGCAGCCACTATGGAAAACAGTATGGAGATTCTTCAAAAAATTAAAAACAGAACTACTATAAGATCCAGCAATTTCACTTCTGAGTATATATCCAATAGAACTGAAGTCAGAATCTCAAAGAAATGTCTGCATTCCCATTTCACTGTAGCATTATTTACAATTGGTCAAGACATGGAAACAACCTAAATGTCCATTGGTAGATGAATGGATAAAGAAAATGTGGTATATGCATACAGTGTTATATTATACAGACTTAAAAAAAAAGAAAATCCTGCTATTTATGGCAATGTGGATCAACCTGGAGGATATTATGCTAAGTGAAATAAGCCAGACACAGAAGGGCAAACACCATATGTTATCACTATATAAAGAATGTAAAATAGACTTTTAAAAGTGGAGAGTATAATGGTGGTTGCCAGAGGTTGGGGTTGGGGAGAATAAGGAGTAAGAGCCAAAGTGTACAAAGTTTCATAGATTGTAGTGATTGTTTCATGGGTGTATACTTATCTCCAAACTCATTAAACTGTATACATGAAATATATAGCATTTTGTATGTCAATTATACATACAAAAAAAAAAAAACCCAAAAACTAATCTGAATACAACTTATAAAGAAAATGATAAAAAAAGTAGTGGGGAAAAAGACAAATAGAAATCTAAATTAATAAGACCAAGTTTCTGTTTGTTACCATATTATGTGAATAATATTCATATTAATTCAGAATATTATTTCAATAATATTCACAGAAAAAAATCTGAGGGGAAAAAAGACTAATATTGTGTCCAGGATTGGAATATTCACATTAAGGATGTCAATTCTCCCCTAGTTGATCTAAGGTTTAATGCAATTTTTATCAAAATCCTTGAAAGTTCTTTTGTAGACATAGACAAGCTTATTCTAATTACGCAGCCATCAGAAAAGATGAATACCCAACTTTTACATCAACATGGATGGGACTGGAGGAGATTATGCTACGTGAAATAAGTCAAGCAGAGAAAGTCAATTATCATATGGTTTCACTTATTTGTGGAACATAAGGAATAGCATGGAGGACATAGGAGAAGGAAGGGAAAAATGAAGGGGGGGATATCGGAGGGGGAGACAAACCATGAGAGACTATGGACTCTGAGAAACAAACTGAGGGAAGCGGGTGGGAGGATGTGTTAGCCTGGTGATGGGTATTAAGGAGGGCACGTATTGCATGGAGCACTGGTTGTTATACGAAAACAATGAATCATGGAACACTACATCAAAAACTAATGATGGTGGGGCGCCTGGGTGGCTCAGTTGGTTAAGCGACTGCCTTCAGCTCGGGTCATGATCCTGGAGTCCCGGGATCGAGTCCCGCATCGGGCTCCCTGCTCGGCAGGGAGTCTGCTTCTCCCTCTCCCGCTCCCCCCTCTTGTGCTCTTTCTCTCTCGCACTCTCTCTCTCAAATAAATAAATAAAATCTTTAAAAAAATAAAATAAATAAAATAAAAAAAAAACCTAATGATGGTGACTAACATAACGTAACATAATAAAATAAAATTAAAAATAAAAGACAAGCTTATTCTAAAATGGATATCAAAAGATACAGTCTCGGGCGCCTGGGTGGCTCAGTTGGTTAAGCGACTGCCTTTGGCTCAGGTCATGATCCTGGAGTCCCTGGATCGAGTCCCGCGTCGGGCTCCCTGCTCAGCGGGGAGTCTGCTTCTCCCTCTCCCGCTCCCCCCTCTTGTGCTCTTTCTCTCTCTCACTCTCTCTCTCAAATAAATAAATAAAATCTTTTTAAAAAAAAAGATACAGTCTCTAGAATAGCTAAAATAATAAAAACATGGAAGAAATCTGATATTAAGGCCTATTATATGGCTCCATTGATCAGGTCAGTGTGATAGGGTAAAGGGATCGACTCCTGTATCAATGGAACAGAATAGAAAACCTAGAAATAAGCTCACACAAGTACACCAAACTGATTTTTGCAAAGGTGCAGACACAGTGCAGTGGAGGATAGAGGGGCAGTTTGATCTGCATCCAGTGATACCCATTTTTTTCTTCATTATGCACTCTGTTAATAAAAATGTCTGACCATGTACATCTAAGACTTGTGGACTCATTTAATTATTTATAAATTAAATGTATGTTCTACTGTGTTAACTTTTTATGAAGAACACAAGCCAACTATACAAATTTTTAAGTATAAGATATAAATTGATATAATTAGGGATTTTATTTTTTATTTTTTTTTTTTAATTAGTGATTTTAAAAAATTATTTCTATACTGCAGTGGATCATCTTGTGATGCAAGCACCACCATCTGATGATGGTCAATTGTAAAAAGAGGGTAGTTTTTAAAGGATTCTTTTCTTTTGTTTTAGTAACACTTTTGGTTTTATTTTTTTTCCCTGAAATCACTGCCGTCAAATATTATTACAAAGGACTACATAATATAGGTTATATTCTCACAGTATTAGAGCATACCATGATTCTCTAGAGAATATTTTCTGTATTATTAACAGTGGAAAATTTAACCAGTTTCTGGAGGCCAGAGAAATGTGAAGACACTTGGGTTTGCTCATTATATTTAAATATGTGTGACAAGTTTTGTAGAGCTAAGAGCAGAGAAAATCAAAACATACTTTTTTTCCTAATCAGTCTCCCCTTATACTTCCTTCATTATATCTCCCTACAGAATATATAGTGATTGAGAGTTGTAATTTGTTCACAGTATGCATACATGTATGTATACTTTAATATTCGGTAGGGTTGAAAGATGATGAGAATTTACTGAACTAAATATATTACTATAAAATGTTTGTCTTCTAGTGTTTTTTTTTAAATTTTTCCTGTAGCATATTGAAACAGAACAAATAATTTTTTTTTTCCATAAAGGGAGGACAATGTTGTGCTTTATTTCTTCCTATATGACCAATAAATATATTTTGGTAATTAAATTAGAATACCATATGTACAAAACATATATTGTATATATAACATATATAAGTAACACATATATAAAGTATAAAAAATAACAAATATTCCAAATGTACAAGAAAGAGCACTGAAAGGAAGGACTTTCAACAAACATGGTAAAATTTTTGGAATAAGTACATGTTAGCAAATAACTCTCCTTAAAAACCAAGGAATTTAACAACAACGAAAAGGTCCAAGTACAGATAAAAATATTATCTATTCCAAAACCCGTAAAGAGCTCAACCTCCTGCCACAAATTTTGGTGAAAACCCACCTGATACAAAACAATTCTGAACCAACTTAAGGAAGGATGCTGATAACCAGTGTATGGCTCAGTTGTTCATGAGCGTGGGGCAGTGTTATGAAGACCAAGTTAGAAATTTCTACTTTTAGGTTCTAGATGAAGGCTAAAAATGAAAGTGGGCTTTGTGGTAGAATATAAAAGACCCGTATTTCTTTAAGTCATCAAATCAGGCATGACTAGAAGAACATTTATTATCTAACCTAGGCTTTTCATGAAAAAAAGAGAGCTAGAGGTACACCTTCTAGAAATAACTGTACAGAGATAAATAATATTTGGGCTATGATATAAAAAAGTTTTAATAATTACATGGTATTTCTCTCACTTAAATTTTGAACAAAATAACTGGGCCAGTCACTATAGAAAGAAGAAACCGAATTTCAAGGCAACTCACCATCAATGGGACAAAATATATTCCTGGTTTAATAGAACAAATCTAATAATTAAAAAACTGAGATAAACTGAACTGCATCGTTCAGGGTCCCAGCTCCTTGGGCCTTCAATCAACAACCAAAATACTAAGCACTGAATTTATAATTTAGTTTCTAGCATCTTCAGGAAAGCTTTACCTAATATTAGCTAAATACGCATCCGTCCTACAATCAAGCTCTACTACATTCCCACATGTCATTTTCTCCATAGGATTTACTGATGTTAAAATTATCCTATATATTTATCTAATTGCCTAAGTTTTCACACTAGAATATAACCTCCTAGAGAGGTGATCTGTTGTCTGTCTTGTTAACTTTTATACCTCCAGGGTGAAAAATAGTTCCTAGTACAGCGTAGACATTCAATAAATGTGTGTGCATTGAATGAACAGATGAACAAGGGCGCCTGGGTGGCTCAGTCGATTGAGCTTCTGATTCTTGGTTTCCACTGAGATCGTGATCTCAAGTCACCAGATCACGCCCCTTATTGGGCTCTCTGCTCTGTGGAGAGTCTGCTTGGGATTCTCTCTCTCTTTCCCTCTGCCCCTCCTCGCACTCGTGTGTCTGTGTGCGCGCGGGCGCGCACGCACACTCTCTCTTTCTCTCTCACTCTCTTTCTCCCTCTGGAATAAATAAATGAATATTTTAAAAAAAATGAACAGATGAACATAGAGTTAAGAAGGTTCTACCTGTAACTTTGTGACATATGGATTTAAATAGAGTTTACCCTACTTAAACATAAACAAAAAAAAAAATAGGACTTCAGCAAAAAACTGACAATATATATTTAAAAAGAAATATTTATATTGCAATTAAGGACATTGAGGAAAATGGATTTTATAAAATAGAAGTTATGATAATAAATTAGATGAAATAGACTAAAGCAGAATAAGGAAAAAAATTTAAAGGGAACAAGAAAGATAGAACAGAACTTATAAACAAGCCAAAGTACAGTCATCTTTCAGATCAAATCAATGGCATGCAGTAGAGAGTTCAGAAAATCACACACAATACACTGGAAAACAAAGAAGGGTAATTGGTGAAAAAGACAGCAGATATCCAACACAAACATTATTGGTATGCCTAGAGAAGAGAACTGAGCTAGTAAACAAGAAAAAAATGTCAAAGTATTAATGAAAGAAAACTTTCCTGAAATAAAAAATGACATAAATCTGCAACTCCAAAGGACTCACTGAGGTCTACTTGTCAGAAAAAAATTGCAAAAATTGACAGTCACAAATTCTATTTGTCATTAATTTATATTTAGCTTATCTAAGAAACATTCAGCTAAAATAAGTACATCTCTTACAAAGAAAAACAATAGATTTACTTACACTTCTCTTTGGCGACTTTAGATGTTGACAATGGAGCAGTGTCCAAAGCTGAAGGATAAGAGAGCAAATCAAGACCTTTAGCCATTCAAATTGTCATTCACATGTGCTGGCAATAAAAAGACATTTTAAAATACACCAGCATTCTGAAAGCATCACCTATGTATCATTTTTTTAAATTGTTTGAAGTGGGGCACCTGGGTGGCTCAATCGTTTAAGCGTCCAGTTAAGCATCTGGCTCCTGGTTTCGGCTCAGGTCATGATCTCAGGGTTGTGGGATAGAGCCCCAAGTCAGTCTTCGCTCTCAGCATGTAGTCTCCTTGGGATTCTCTCTTTCCCTCACCCTCTGCCCCTCCCCGCCACTTGTTCTCTCTCTCTCTCTCTCTCTCTCTCTCTCTCTCAAATAAATAAATAAATCTTTAAAAAAAATGTTTGAAGTAATCCAGTCAAATGAGAAATGAATCAAAATAATTTATGTAGTAAAATTATAAAGTAAAATACTGAAAAAATAAAATATTTACGATGAAATGTTACATTTATTTTACTCATAAAATATTTGTTCATAATTCTATTTAAGTTAAGAATTAAATTTTAATATCTATGACAATTGTAGCTATAAAACAGAATGTGAATATAATTTAATCTTCTACTTAAACTAGCTAGAGGAGTTTCTGTTACATAACTGAAAACTGTAAGAGTCATATATAAATGTCAGGGAAGTGCAATCTGCTATGAATGCCACCCTCTCTCTTTACTGATCTTCAGGGCCACGCATATGGTCACACCTAATCTTGGATCTCATTCTGCACTGGCATCAGCTACTGTTGTCTGGTGTCACTTGAGCTCTTGTCCCATATTCTATTGGCCCATATTCTACAGACTCTACATCCTCTTCCTTTGCCCTTTGAATATCTTTGTCCTTCTACCATTGCTGATGGTAGAAAGGATGGAGGGAAGGGGGGTCTCTGAATTTCTTAGCTACTTGCCTACTTGCTTTCACCAAGTGACATATCTTTGCAGATTATCTGTCTAGCCACATATGCCCCCTCCATTGTTCCTTAATTTTACTGGGCATCTCTAAGAAGTTTGCATCCTCTCTGCATTTGGAAGTGTGAAAGCAAATCCCTGCTACTCTGTATAAGTACGTTTTGGGAGGTGTCAGAGCAGAAAGGTCATCTTTATCAAATACACATGTACCCATATACACACATGCATGCTCACTGGGATTTAAACTGCAGGAGGTAGTACAGAGATTGCTACTTAGAAATTTACCAGCTAGGGGCACCTGGGTGGCTCAGTTGGTTAAGCGACTGCCTTCGGCTCAGGTCATGATCCTGGAGTCCTGGGATCGAGTCCCGCATCGGGCTCCCTGCTCGGCAGGGAGTCTGCTTCTCCCTCTGACCCTCCCCCTTCTCATGCTCTCTCTATCTCATTCTCTCTCTCAAATAAATAAATAAAATCTTTAAAAAAAAAAAAAAGAAAGACATTTACCAGCTAATAACTGATAGGCTTCTCCCTTCTGAGCTTCCTCTTTCTATGGTTTTGCTCTATGGCAATTTTTTTTTCAGTCCTCTACACTTTGTTCCTTATAGTTAAAACTCAGCTTATGAAAACAAGGACAATCTTCCCTTTTAACTAAAATCAAATATGTTTGGCTTTAAAACCATTGTCCCAGACTTGGAATTTAAATCTCTATCTTAAAACTGAGCAATGAATGCCCTCTTTGTTCTAGTCAGTATCTTCCTTCTCTCTGATATGCAGCATTTCTAGTTGTTTTTTTTAATTATACATTGTAGGCTCAGAAATACTCTCCATTATATTATATCTTCATAAATATATTTATAATATAAAATATATAATATATACATTTATTTTTCTGTTTTATTAATAGTGATGTTGAGTTTGATGTCTGTTTCATGGTATCAGTTTTTCTTGAATTGTCAACAATTATTGGTTATTTTCTCATATTTGTGTTGAGGTTCCTCTTTTTGCCTGCCTGCCTGTGGTGCTTGTGACGGAATCCTGGGATGGCTACACTGGAGCTTGTCTTTGGAGTTTGGGTGCCAAACCATTTAGGTGCCAAACTCCAGTTTGAGTTATTAACTATTGTGGGTACTCTCTGTTCCCCAGATTTTAATGTACACTTTTACTCCCTTAAACTTGTGGGCAAATAATCCAGCCACCAACTATTCAGCCCACCATGAGACAATCCCTCGACTGCTTCAAATGCAGCTTACTCAGAGATCACCCTAACATTCTTTTATCTCCAGTTCTATCCATGTGCCCTGATCTTGGTTTCCCAAAATCACTCCTGTCACCCCAGAAATCTTTCCCTGATATGCCCTTCTCTCTATCTCAGCAGTTCCTCAAAGTTTCTGGTCTAGTGTCCTTGCTGATTGCACATAAGCAGAGTAAGGAGTTCAAGTGAAAAAGGATAAGAGGAGACATCTGGGAGAGGTAACATTTCAACAGAAACCTAAAATGGGTCATAATATCTTATATAATATTTATAATATATCTGTGAGAATAGTATTCTAGATAGTGGGGATAGCAAGTGCAAAGATGCTAGGAGAAAAATATTCTTAGTTTGTTCAAGGAATCCAGTGGGACTAGAGTATAGCATCCTAGTTGTTTCTTGATGGAATTGAGAGAGGAAAAGCCATGTCATAATGTTAAAGAGTAGCAAATACACACACATGAAAAAAATGAACCCCAAACAGAATAGAATAAAATACAAGAAGGCACCTAATTACATGATAAGGGACTGTAAGAATGGGAGAGATTAATTCTGATATGGTGGACCAACCAAGATTGTGTGGAAGACCTTAACAGAAGTATTTTATTTCTTGTTCAAAAGTGTGAGTTTGTTGACTATACTGCATGACTTCATCAAGGGCTCCATAGTCTGTATAGCGTTGTTCTTGCCTGAGTGGTAGATGTCTCACCATTATGCTGACATTGCAGCTAGCAAAAAGGGAAAGGGAGGGTAATGTGGATCAGCTCTTCCTGTGCAAGACTTGAAAAATCACAAATATCACTTTTATGTACACTCCATTAGTCAAAAATTTAGTCATGTGGACAACTTAGCTGCAATGGAGGTTTAGAAGTATCATCTTTATTGTGAGTTGCACTCTACCTAGCTAAAGTCTCTATTACTTTGGAGGAGGGGAGAAAAAAACACAAGGGGAAATTGGAAGTCTATACTACACTTTTTAAAAAGAAAATATTTGGGGCACCCGGGTGGCTCAGTCAGTTAAACATCTGCCTTTGGCCCAGGTTGTGATCCCAGGGTCCTGAGTTCGAGCCCCACAGCAGGCTCCCTGCTCCTCAGGGAGCTTGCTTCTCCCTCCCCTGCCCCTCCCCCTGCTTGTGCTCTCTCTCTCTCACTCTCTAATAAATAAAATCTTTAAAAATAAATAAAAGAAAATATTCATAATTATAGTCATTAAAATCTATCAATTATAACATATTTTAAAGCTCTAGTGCTATATAAACTTTAGTTCCATTAACCATCTAAAGAATCACATTGATTATTGGGCAGTGCTAACCTCACCTTTCATTATATTTAGCTTTAGATATTATATGGAACATTTTTGACTTGTTGAATTCTTTGGCTAATAGATTGTAGCATGAATTAAGTAGACACTCTACATCCAAACAACAAATACTTTATAGGTTACCTGTCAGATTTCAAATTACAATGAGTAAAACTTTCATTACTTTATTCCCTATCACACTCATGGATTTTTATATTACCATTTATAAGGGTCCATCTATTTCCAATTTGATGGATGTGCATAGTGTATGAAGCAATTTAGATTTATGTCCCTTGCGAAGGCCAAAAGTTGACTAAACACATCTAGAAACCGCTGCTGTTGAAATGTAGTTGCTCACATCATGAATACATTGCCGCCACTGCAGCATCTGCAGCGTATTGGCACCAACTGCTGCAGACTTTCAGCAGACACAGCAAATGGCAAACGTATGCTGCTCTTTTATCCAAAGGGGAAGTATTGCATGCTTTTTTGTGAAAATATGGTCCCCACATCAGCAACAAAACACAAATACCAGTATTATTGCAACAGTTGTGATTTTCTATAAATGGAAGATTTCAATAATTCTCCACATATGCTAATCTGCAAGAAAATTTCATTATCCTATATTATCCATGACCTAAATTAGATTCTGAATGAAACTTAAATGTTAACCTCAATTTATTAAAATAGTGGTTTTGTGACCAGAACATCAAAGGTCTCACCCACAAAATATTATACATGCAAAGGGAAGAAATAATTCATAATTTATTAAGTGATGTAAGTAACTGCTATCTTGTATTATGTACATCTTGTATTATGTACAGACAATGTACATAATAAATAGTCCTATAGTTAGATAAAAGTAATAGAATGAAATGAGTAGACATTTTAACATTCAGGTAAGTTTTATTTATTTTTTAAAATGAAAACCTTCAAATTAAAGCATAGCAATCAAGAAATGATCACTGATGAAATCATTCCTAATTTACATCTTATGGCCCATTTTTTTTTGAAAAAAGCAATGGAAAACTATAATTAATATGAGAAAGATAACACATTGCATTGATAAAAGAGAATTCTATAAAAATGGAGCAGAGGAGAATGAGTTTTTGAAAATGAGAAATATGATGACCAAAATAAAAGTATTCAAAAAAAAAAAATAGTTCCAAGTGTTGAAAAAGAACATCACCTAGGAGGAAAATAAAAAGATAAAGTATCAAAAACAGGAAGGAAGAGATAGAAAATTAGAGTCAGTGTAGGGGGTTATACATCTGAATAATAGAAATTCTTGAAGGAATAGAGAAAATGGGAGATATTACCAAACAATTAATAAATGAGATTTGCATAAACAAAAGACTTGAGTCTTTCCATTGATAAGACTCAGCAAGGATCTAACACATCAAATAAAAATAATCCATAACTAAGCAGCATTATAAAATATCAGAACCCTGGATACTAAGAAGAGCCTAAAAATCTTCAGATGAGAGAAACAGGTCAAAGGAATAAGAAGAAAACAAAGGAATAAGATACAAAGGAATAAGAAGAAAACATGGCATTAAACTTCTCAACAGCAACTCCAGATACTTGAAACAATCAGCAGTGTTTTCAATATATTTAGGGAAAATTCGTACCAACCTAAAATAATATATCCAACCAAGCTCTCTCAATTGTGAGGGTAAAAGTTTTATGCATGTAAAGCGTAAAAAAAAAAAAATTACATTTAATGCATTTTCTTAGAAGACCAATGATTGTTGAATCTCAAGGAAATAAAGAGAGATAAAAACCCCTAAGCAACAAAGAAGTTAAGCAAAGGGGATTTCCAAAAGAAAAGTGAAGGAAGTTCCTGGGTGACAGGTGAGAAAGAAATCTGTCTAAATTGGAACAGAAAAAAAAACAAAGAATTGCATGAGGAATCCTGGAGCGGGGAGAGAGACAGGGAGAAAACAGACAAAAATAAAAGCATAGAAATGATAAATCATCTGAAGTTGAGCAGTATTTATGAACATTACTGTCAGGTATTTGGCAGACCTGTTAGAGAATTTAGAAAAAAAGATAATAATTGATACATGTAACACTCAGCAAATGGATAAAAATAAGACAATAATTAGCTCTAGGTCAACCTAAATGTGTTTTTGCAAAAAGGAAATAATTCAGAGTCTACTACCTGGCTCAGCAATTTCCTTAATTCTAATAATATAAATACTAACAGTTTCACCAAAAATTATGATGTAGTTGTATTGAGAAGATAAGAGAAAGAATGTTAGCTCATCCAAATTCTTAACTGTTATAATGAAAAGTTAATAGATTCTATCAAAATTAATCAATCAAGAGAAATCAGAGTAGTATTCAGAAGTTACGGATGTAAATGCCAGAAGAAGCAGCTAAAAAGTTTGATAAGCGGCTGCCTCTGGGAAGCATGACAATAGAGAAGACATTCTGGACACACATACTTTTTTTTTTTTTTTTAAAGATTTTATTTATTTATTTGAGACAGAGAGAATGAGAGAGAGAGCACATGAGAGGGGGGAGGGTCAGAGGCAGAAGCAGGCCCCCTGCTGAGCAGGGAGCCCGATGCGGGACTCTATCCCGGGACTCCAGGATCATGACCTGAGCTGAAGGCAGTCGCTTAACCAACTGAGCCACCCAGGCGTGCGACACAGATACTTTTTGATATAAGAGTGACTATTTTATTTTATTTTATTTATTTATTTATTTTTAAAGATTTTATTTATTCATTTGACACAGCGAGAGACACAGCGAGAGACACAGCGAGAGAGGGAACACAAGCAGGGGGAGTGGAGCAGGGAGCCCGATGTGGGGCTCGATCCCAGGACCCTGAGATCATGACCTGAGCCAAAGGCAGACACTTAATGGCAGTCACCCAGGCGCCCCTTATTTTATATATATGGGCAGGATTCAATAAGGTGCAAGTGGAAAACAGATTGATGCCTCCACTGATACTTCAAATACAATCTGTGGTCTCTTTTTCTCTATTCCTTTGGGTAAAATTTCTGGTAGATACAATAACTATTTTAGGTTATTCTCTAACAATAAAATGTTCTCTGGTCATTTTTAGATCTAAGTATAGTGTTTACATTGTCCAGACTCAAGTGATAATTGCAGATCTCTATGGTCTTCCCCATTTTAAAATCTTTCTCTAATCTTCAGGATTGTTTTAGGCTGGGAAGCCTACAGAGAAGGCTGGGAAGTAGTGAGAGGAGACAATGGAAGGCTTCTCTATTTATTACTTTTCCTTTTTCCTTACCCTCTGGTTTTTTTTTCTCTTGTGGGTGGTGGCACTTTTGTGAGCTTCTCAGGGATACTTTTTCTGAGCCTTGCCCAATAAAAACGCCGTTTTGCTGTGGACAATAATGGTTCTCCACTAGTAACCTGCCCTCTTAGGTTGATACCCTCTGTTTAGGAATCCAGTAACACCTTCAACATTTAAGATACACTGTTTTAACTTGGCTGCAGAGCATGTACATCTTTCGGGTCCACTGGGCTCATGGGAAAGTCTCACATCCCTACCAAGCAGAATGGAAATGCAGCTTCCTCCCAAGGAAAGAAAAAATGGGAAAAACCTCTTCTGTTTGCTCTGCAGCCAGGCAGGCAACTCCACATACAACTTTTTACTTTAACCTAGATGTGAGTCAGTTACCAGTACGTATGTCCCTATAAAGTCTTCAGACTTTATAGGGGTGCCTGGGTGGCTTAGTCGTCGGGCATCTGCCTTCGGCTCAGGTCCT
Organism: Neomonachus schauinslandi; assembly: GCF_002201575.2. Taxonomy (NCBI): domain Eukaryota; kingdom Metazoa; phylum Chordata; class Mammalia; order Carnivora; family Phocidae; genus Neomonachus; species Neomonachus schauinslandi. The sequence goes on from NC_058406.1 coordinate 55,989,976, forward strand.
GATTCCTGAGTCCTGGGATGGAGCCCCGCATCGGGCTCCCCGCTGGGAGGCCTGCTTCTCCCTCTCCCACTCCCCCTGCTTGTGTTCCCTCTCTCGCTGTGTCTCTCTCTGTCAAATAAATAAAATCTTAAAAAAAAAAAAAGATATATGCAAGTTGTCAGAGTGATCCTCTCAGGACCCCTCTCCTTCGTCTTGAGCTGAGAGGGAGGCATCCCTCACCCTCCACTTTCTAGAGGTAAAAACTACACAGCACATAAGAGCTTTCTCCAGGAATTCTCTCTCCCAACTTTTTAGCCTGCCCTCTCTTGTTGGCTTGGGGCAGGGGGGATCATCAAAGCTGGGAGAATCAGTTCCACAACTGGTTAGCCTATACAGTGTAAGTCAATAAGCAGATTCAGAATACAGAGCTATTTGGGAATGATTGTTTTGTTCTTGGCTTTTGGACATTGAATAAAACTGAAAATGAAGTTTAATTTTATCATCCTGTTGCATAGCTTTTTAGTACCATTTTTTGAATTATGTGCATTTTTTAAAAATTTGGATCAAAAATGAAAGTTAATTTTTGTTTAAAAAGGAAAAGTAATGAAACTACACAGTATTAATTAAATAATAGTTCCTAATCCTGAGTCTTTTTAGTCAGGTTTCCTGATAAAGGAAGACTTGGAAATGATACATACCATGAAGCAGCAAGCCCCAGTAAATTTCAAGGGTCTGATCTGCAAAAGTTGCAAACTCAAGTGCCTACTAGACCAGAGATCATAGTCATATGCGAAGGAGGGTAACCTAAACAAAAACTGTGGTGCAATTCTCACCCCACCCAAAAGATAAATATGTGAGGTAATGGATGTGTTAATTAACTAGATAAGGGATATCCTTTTACAATGTATACATATAGCAAATCATTATAGCTCAAGGGAAGTACACTTTAACTGTCTTACAAATTTCTTTGTCAGTTATGCCTCAGTAAAGCTGAAACAAACAAAGAAACAAACAAAAAAACTGCAGTGCAAGAGTACTGAGTGATGGCAACCAGTGCCAGAAAATGGGAATGAGGGGGTGGGATTCTGAGAGCTTGAACAATCTAAAGCAAACAGCTACTATGTTTTAGCTGGTTGCCACCCAGTAATTTTAAATTCTTCTAATTTCAAAGAGAAATTTATTTTATGTTGACTCTCTCTCTCTGTAAAAAAAAAATTTTGACAACTAATTGAAAAGATGTTGAAACATTTTTAAGACAAACAAAACTTGTCTGCCAGCCAGATCCAGCAGCTAGGCAACCTCTGATCTTCAGATTTCTTTGCACAATGCCTATTATATATCAATGCTGTTATATAAGTAAATTATTTCCCATGAAACCGTGCAATTTTCTCTAAGGCTGTTAGCCCTAGATTACAGAACCGCCAAAGCAAGGTCATTAACTAAGTCCATTCAATCATTTAACATATTTATTGAGTGCCTACCATGTTTCAGGCACTATTCAAGGTACTAGAGATATAGCAGTGAAAGCAAACAGACAAAATCTCTGTGCTCATGGAACTGAGTCCATTGGCAAGCAAGCAAACACACCAGATTATGGTTAATGCGTACTTAGGGCAGAAGTATTATCTTTATAAGCATCATTGCTGGTTATTGACTGAGCATTTGTTTAATCATCATAATAAAGATAATGAAGATGCCATTGGTTTCCTCCTTTTACAGATAAGAAAATTGAAGGCTAAGAGAGATTAAATACCTTGATTAACTTAACACAGCTATTAAATGGCACAATAAGGGCTTGAACTCAACTTTGTCTAACTCAAGAGCCCTACCTACATTTTGGTGTCATGTTGGATGAAGACCAACAAAGCAACAGGTTTAGAAAGTGAGCTAAAACAGAGACTATGTGTGAAAAAATGATTTGAATATCACACACACACATACACACTCACACACACATCACAAATGTGTGACATCAAGGAATAACTCATAGCCAGAATATTGGAAAATAAACACAGGTGTACAAACTTCATGTTTACATATCAAAGGTAAAGAAACTCTTTAGACAAACACATGATAAGTATGTGAAAGATAATTGTCTCAACTAGGATGAAGTAAAAGAGGACACAAATGATAGTAGCTTATACTGCACATTTTGTATTTATTAACAAAACTAGAAGTCGATGGTCCCAAATTTGTTTATAGCAGCTCAACAACATTGTTAAGATCCCAGAGTTTGTTTCTAATTCTTCTTCTCATGCATATATGCCTTGCTGTCATCTTGTCTTTGTTTTCTCAAGGTCACAAGTGTCTAAATGAGGAAGAGAGGGAAGGGTTCTTCTTTCTCCCTTTTGTGAGTTTCTACCAGGGAGAAAAATATCTCCCAGAAGTCCCTCCATAGATATTTGCATTTCATTGGTCAAAACAGTAACTGACTAAGAGGAATGGGATTGTTCAAATTATGAGAGGCTTGGACAAATATTGATTCATCTATGTAGCCAGACATATTGAACAAAATTACGGTTTTACTAGCGAGGAGGAAAGGATAAATGGTTGTTGGTTAAGCCACTAATAAAGTCTTCTAAAATATTAGAAAAATAAATATTTCTTGTGCTCATTATACATAAGATACCTTATAATACAAAGAAATAAAACAATGCAATGATGGATAACTACAAAATCTTTATTTGTATAAGTATTAGGGTCAGAATTCTGAGTCAGTTCATGGATTTGATCAAATGTAACAATTAAGTAATGACCTGCATGAAATGAAAAGTGTTTTAAAGAGAATCACAAATGAAAACTAAAATGCAATCTTGACCTGAGTGCAGTAGGAAAGACAGTGGATTCTTTTTTTTTTTTTTTTTTAAAGATTTTATTTATTTGACAGAGAGAGACACAGCGAGAGAGGGAACACAAGTAGGGGGAGTGGGAGAGGGAGAAGCAGGCTCCCCGCCGAGCGGGGAGCCCGATGCGGGGCTCGATCCCAGGACTCCCGAGATCATGACCTGAGCCGAAGGCAGACGCTTAACGACTGAGCCACCCAGGCGCCCCAAGACAGTGGATTCTTGCATAGAGGAGATCAACCATACAATCGGTAACAATATCTTTTATTACTACAATTCTTTAACTTTATTGGATTTGGATACACATAGAAAAGATTCTCTTTTAATAGCAGCAGAATCAAGAGCTTCTTGTGTAACTTTTAGAAACCTATCCCTCTTGGTCTCTCAGTTGCAGGCAGGCAAGAAAATATCTCAAAATGAAACTGCTCTGTACCTGGGTACCAACAACATATATACTTGATTAAATCAGAGTACCATCTATTGGGTTCTTTTTGCTTACCCTGATTTCTAGGTCTTTGCAGACAAATTAAATGTGAATCCTTTCAAATCACACACACATACACACCCACACATATACACTCACACCACATTTATTTTTTATTTTATTTCGTTTTTTTTGAGAGAGAGTGCATGCACATGTGCGTGAGGGGGCGGGGCAGAGGGAGAGAGAGAATCTTAAGCAGGCTGTACACCTAGGGCAGAATCCAATTCAGGGCTCAAGCTCAGGACCCTGAGATCATGACGTAAGCTGAAATCAAGAGTTGGTCGCTTAACATACTGAGCCATCCAGGCGCCACCCCATACACATACCATTTATTCTTTTTATTTTTTTTTTAAAGATTTTATTTATTTATTTGACAGAGAGAGACACAGCGAGAGAGGGAACACAAGCAGGGGGAGAGGGAGAGGGAGAAGCAGGCTTCCCGCGGAGCAGGGAGCCCGATGTGGTTTCCATCCCAGGACCCCGGGGATCACGACCTGAGCCGAAGGCAGACGCTTAACAACTGAGCCACCCAGGCGCCCCTACACATACCATTTAAAGGACAGTTGTGCCCTTCATACAATTTTCATTGTTTTATCTTAATATTTGCTTTCTCATTTGTTTCCATTTTTGTTATTCCATGATGCTCAAATCAGTTATGATTTTAAACATCAGGAAGTTACTTATAGATACTCAACACACATGTTTACAATAGTCATTTTCAAGTTTATTACCTCAAATAATGTAAATAAAAATAACCACCAGAACCTTACTATACAGAAAAGCAATGTCTGGTGTACTTCCCCCCTTTTCTCCAACTATTCAATGTCCCTTAATTGCCTTTTAACCCATTGTGCCAGATGATTTCAGTGTTTTGCCCATATCTTCAGGCCCTTTATTTTATTTTTTAAAATATTTTATTTATTTATTTGAGAGAGAATGTGCGAGCGATAGAGAGCACAAGTGGGGTAAGTGGCAGAGGGAGAGGGAGAAGCAGACTCTCCTGCTGAGGGGGGAGCCCAATGCAGGGCTTGGTCCCAGGACCCTGGGATCATGACCTGAGCCAAAGGCAGACACTTAACTGACGGAGCCACCCAGGCGCCCCATCCTCAGGCCCTTTACCAAATTTCCACATATAGCCTACTGTTGTTCTTTTCCTCCAAAAGCTAGCAGTTAACATCCATGGATCTTTCTTCACAGGCTGGCTGCTGGCCGCTGGAGCCAGCTTCTCCGTGAGCACAAGGAAAGCCAGCAGTGCCCCTTCCATCCACCCAACCCCGTCGGGTTCACCTAATCAATAACAGCTGTGTACGGGAGTTCACAAGCTCCTGCTCTCCTGCCTCTGGCCAAGATAACTCAGAAGTGGTGCTCGCAGTGTTCACAGTTTTGTGAGATTGAACCAAAGTCACCCTCTGTGGACCTTTGTCTCCTTGCCTGCCTTTCTTCCCATCTCAGTTCCACTTCCTAAATCCCCCAGCAGCTTGTATTTATTTCCTGGGGCTGCTCTAACAAACTACCACAAACTGGGTGGAAATTTGTTATCTCACAGTTCTGGAAGCTAGAAGTTCAAGATCAAGGTGTTGGTAAGGTTACTTCCTTTGGAGGGCTATGAGAGAATCTGTTTTATGCCTCTGGCCTAGCTTCTGGTGGTTTATTGACAATCTTTGTTGTTCCTTGACTTGCATAAGCATCACCTGATCTCGGCCTTGGCATTCTCCCTGCATTCATGGCTATGTCCAAATTTCTCCCTTCTTATAAGGACTCTAGTGATATTGGATTAAAAGCCCACCTTATTCCAGTATGACTGCACCTTACCTAATTACATGAGTAATGACTTATTTCCAAAAAGGTCACATTCACATCACAGGTACCAGGGGTTAGGAGTTCAACATCTTGGGGGGAGGGAGCACAACTCAAACCATAACAAAGTTTTTCCTAATAAATCACTTTCACATGAATTCTTATCTACCTCAAGGTTTGCTTCTGGCAGGCTCATTCTGCCCATCAAATATTTAATTACTGTCTCAGTTACAATGTTGTCAGTTGCAAAGAAAAGATAGTTCAACTTAAATTTACTTGCATAGTGAAAGGAATGCATTGCTTTATGTAAATAAAAAATTCAAAGAGAGATCAGACTTTAGGCAAAATTTCATTCAGAGATTCATGAGTCACTCAACAACAAAGGTTTTATTAAGTGCCAACTCTGTGTCAGGAAATGTGTTCTGTTTTGGTGATATAACAGCAAACCAAACAGAAACATTCCTAGAACTTATATTCAATTAAGAGAAGACAAAAAAAGTCACAATTAGTAAGTAAATGTATAGCAATTACATGATAATGAAGATAATGGAGAAACAAATAATGCTGAGGAGGAATCGAGTAGTGGTGAGTGTGTGTATGAGGTGGACGGTGGTGCTTGTAATAATAGTTTGGTCTTGAAAGTTCTCACTTCAAAAGTAACATCTGAATAAAGACCTGAATAAAATGATGAAGTGACCCATGAGAATATCTAGGAGAATATCTGGGAGGAAGGCATTCCAGGCATAGGGAATAAGTAGTGAAAGGTAGGAGTTTGCCTGGGATCCTAAGAAGCAGAAAGAAGGCCATTTTGGTCTAAGCAGAACGAGGGAGAGTTAAGGTGGAGAGCAATAGGTCACAAAAAGAGTGTTTGGAGTACATAGAACTTATAAGCTATTGTAAGAAGCTTAGATTTCACTCTGAATGAGATGAGAAGCTATTAGCAGACACTCAGTAGAAAACTGGCCAGATCATACACTTTAACAAGTCACTTGGATCCTGTGCTGAGAGTAGACTGAATGGGGACAAGGGTAGAAGCAGGGAGACAAGTTAGAAGGTTATTGCAATAAGCCAAGCAAGAAGAGATGGGGGTGGCTTGGACTAAGCCATAGCAATAAATGTGCAAGTTGGTCAGATCCCAAATATATTTTAAAGATAGAGTCAAAGGATTTGCTGGGATTTTTTCTTTTTAAAGAGCAAACATCTTTAAAATGCAGCTACATTTCTTTGCAGCTACATTTCTCTTTAATTCTCTCGACTTAGCCATGATCATGGACTAGCTGCATCTTTGGATTGCTTTTCTCATGGTAGAAAAACAGCAGACTAATGCTTCCTTGATAACATCCAGGAGAAAAAGAGGGCTTCTTTCATTTACTCATTGCTAATATGTGCTAAGCTCCCTTCTGAATGAAATAACTTTGGTCACATTTACTGTGATCAGGAGGATATCTTATACCAGATGGCTTAGGCCTGAGTTATGTGCCCATTCCTAAACCATTAACCGTGGCAGGAAACAATTTCCTTGATTGCTTCAACCCAACTCTTGCTCATGCGGTGGTCAAAATCACTAAACTAGCATGGTGGCCACAAAATGGTAAAGAGGTAAAATAGATACTAGCAAGGTAAACACAATCTCTATTACAAATACAATTCTGTGTTCTAAAAATTATTTTCAACCCACAGACCTATAACTTCCTTAATAAATATAATCAGATATAAGCCAAATTGTCACAATATAGTCCATGAAAATTGCTAATCTTCCAATTACCAATTATGAATGCCTTTCTTTGGTCAGTACACAGAGTCACATATAGAATGAGAAAAGAAAATAAGAAGGGTCTAATCGTATATAATAATTTAAATAAAGAGTTTATTATTTATACTTTACAGGTCAATTAGGCAATACTTCAGAGAAGGCTGGAAGTCTCAGTCCATCATGGTTATACTATCTTTGAATTAGTAATTTTTGATTAATTTCACTTTGGGCCTTACCAAATACTCGGGTTTAAGAGTGATCTGTAGTATTGATATTATCTTTGATTAGGTTAGCCTCCTTTAAAATATAGAGAACATGGTTAACACAGATCCAGAAAATGAAAAGAGCCTGAGATCATCTGGAATCACAATTTTTCAATTCTATTCTTGACCAGGAACTAAATTTCCATTTGCAAACAGCCTATTTGATTTGGGTAACTAAATTCTACATTAGTTTAAATTCCTGTAAATCCCTATAAACCTTAATGGTCTAAACAATTCAATATACATTTTCTTCTCCAATTTATCAGATGGTCTAAGCTATCTTGAAGACTCTTTACTGTCAGAGTTATTATAGTGGTAGTAAAAAATAATAGTCAAAATCATAGGTTTCAAGCATGGAATGGTGGTTCCTGGGGGCTGAGTAGAGGAGGAAATGGAGGAGGACATAAGAGAATTATTTATCAATGGGCTTAAAGTTTCGCTTAAACAAGATGAATAAGCTCTAGAGATCTGTTGTACAACATTGTAACTACAGTCAAAAATAATGTATTGTACACTTAAGAAATTTGTTTTGGGGGTAGATCTCATGTTAAGTGTTCTTACCAAAATAAAATTAATTAATTAAAAATAGCACCGTTACCAACAATAACAATAATAGCTGACTTATTCACTGTTAACTCTGCACTAGGTTCTCTTCTTCTAAGCACCATACATATTCAACACATGTCATTCTCACAATGGTGTTAGGATCTCCATTCTACAGCTGGAACTGAGGCACAAAAAGGCTAAATAACTGACCCAGAATTGAAGCCAGACAGTCTCACTCCATAGTCCATAACTCTTACTGCTATGCCAATGGGGAACTGTTACCCATTTCATTATTTTTTTACCTCAAAAGAATTATTATAAGTCAATATTTGTATTGTTTTTAATTTCAAATCTAGTGGCAGTGAAGCAAAAAATGCTAGATCTAACATTTTTTAATATTTTAATGTGAGCTTTGTATCATTGACTCTATTGATTTTACCGTGTCAAGCAGCCACATTAAAAATAAGGAATTTTCAAACAATCAATTCTGTTGTCTAAATAGATACAACTTGATCTAATAAAATACAGAATAAATGAACTCAGTGGTAATGGTTATTTTAAACACCCAGGTTTAGAATGAATAAAATAAACATTTTATTTTGTTAAATTACCCTTTATATTTCAATATATATTGAAAAGAATCATAATATACTTGAAAGGTGCTAAAACTAGCATTTCGGCCTTGGTTCTGTTTTGATATTATTTAATCTTTGAAATAAGAAGGGAGAATTAAATTATCTCTAATTTTGCTTCTAGCTCTTACATTCATAAATAGAAAACTGATAAAATATCTTAAAAATGTACAGTTTAGTTCCTACAGTTTAGTTTTGTATAAAATTAAAACATGACTATGTTATAAAGTCCGAAGACATCTAAAACATCCATTTATATATGTTTATATATATAATGTATATATATGCCTGTCTGTGTGTATGCACACACACATACTGTTTCTGATAATGTATTGCTATATTAATTCAACAAATAGCTTTCTCTATATCATAGGCAAAGTTGGAGTAAATGTCTTATAAACAAAGAGTTTTACTAATATTCCAAAAAAATAATATAAGACAGCTATATGATTTTTAATCTCAATTATGGTTCCCTTTTCTTATTCAAGTCAATTTAAAAGAAAAAGTAAGTTTAACTTCCTGACTTGGAGGACAAAACCATCACACATTAAGTTTGTATTTTCTCCTATATAGTTCTTAAGCAAGTAGTTGCTTATCATGAACTCACCTTGACCCAAAGGCTTCGACCACATTTTAGATCTCAGAATAGGTAAAATAGATACCACACAAAATACTGAGAGAAATTTTGGTTTCTTTCTGATATGGCTTTGATATTTTATAATACTCATTGAGGTGATGACTCAAACTTTCACTACGCAGAATAATAGTCATGTTGTCTGAAAAGTTTCAACTGAACTTATAAGCGGCCTTATGAAGAAAAGAACCCTGTATTTGAGTTAGTATCTTGAATAATCATGCTGGTTCTATCTCTTTCCTCTGGCTAATTCATTTAATCTCCTCTTTGGTTTCCTTATCTATAAGAAGAATATAAAGATGATACTTGTCAAACATGGTTGTTGTTATGAAGTCCCTGATTAGCTAAAAATGTGTGATCTTAGTAAATGAATACAGATCTCTCTCTTAAGCACTAGATCTCTACATCCACCCAGCTTCTCAATAGTAAAACAAAAAAAACTGTTTTCTTTTAATCTGGTGGGTTTTTTTATCACATATATTATGTATCAGATAAAAAACAAATAGATTTCCAATATTCTGGCAGACTGAGTTGGCATGGAAAAGACTCCCGCTCAACTATATAGAAATATTTGGTGACATATAGCAATTTTTAAATATATAATCAACCTCTCATGGAAGAGATGAAAAATCCCACTTGACAGAAAAGAAGTAACCAAATGCCATTTCAACATGGACATTAGTTGATGCTGTGGGAATTCAGACAGGTATTAACCAGATATAATCCCTAGGGGTTAGGGTGTGTGATTTTAACAACAGGAAGCAGATGAGACTTGGACCAGAGTAAGGTGAGGATCTGAAACCTAGATACTTATACTAAGGTGATAGCCTGTAAGAGTTCATCTTTGCTCTAAAGTAAGAAAAAGAAAGACTCCCATCTTACACTGAGTCTTACATGGTATGGGGTTCATATTGACACTACTTATATGGAATAGGAATTCTAAGATTTTAAGTATAAAAGTTGGCCCAATACCAGGAAAACTCTAGGGAGTCCAACAAAAAGCAAAGCTTTGCATTATGGAAAGTTTGAAAACCCAGTACTCATGGGATGCCCACAGGAAAGAAAAAAACCAACAACATAACAAAACAGCAAATAAAACCTCCACAGGAGGTGAGTACAGAAAAAAAACTGATAAACCATGAAATTAAATCCCTATCTTACACCACTCACAAAAATGAACTCTAAATGGATCAAAGACTTAGACATAAGAGTTGAAATCATAAAACTCTTAGAAAAAAAAAATAGGGAAGACATAGTCTTGGCAATGAATTTTTTTTAATATAACATTAAAAGCACACACAAAAAAAAGAAAATAAAAAATCGACAAATGGGACTACATCAAACTTAAAAGCTTCTGCACAGCAAAGGAAGGCAACCAACAAAATGGAAAGGGCAACGTACAGAATGGGAGAAAGTTTTGCAAAACATATATCTGAAAGGGGTTAATATCCATAATTTATAAAGAACTCATTACAACCCAATAACAACAACACAAACTGATTTAAAAATAGACAAAGGAAAAAAAATAGAGGAACTAAATATTTTTCCAAAGGAGACATCCAAATGGTCAACAGGTACATGAAAAGGTGCTCAACATCACTAATAACCAGGGAAATGCAAATCAAAACCAAGATGAGATGTTACCTCACATTTGTAAGAATGCAATCATTAAGAAAACAAGCGATAAGTGTTGGTGAGGATGTGGAGAAAAAGGAACGTTTATGCACTGTTGGTTGGATTGTAAACTGGTTCAGCTACTGTGGAGAACAGTATGGAGGTTCCTTAGAAACTTAAAAATAAAACTACCATAAGATTCAGCAATCCTACTTCTGTATGTATGCTCAAAGGAAATGAAAACAGATTACCAAAGAGACTTATGCACTCCCATGTTTATTGCAGCATTATTCACAATAGCCAAAATATGGAAACAGCCTAAGGGTCTACCAATGAATGGAAAGATAAAGAAACACACACACACACACACACACATACACACTGGAATATTATTCAAGCATGAAACTCCTTTGCAACAACATGGGTGGACCTTGAGGACATTATGCTGAGTGAGATAAGTCAGACAGAAAAAGGCAAATATTGTATGATACTTCCTATAGTGGAAAGGCAAATACTGTATGATCCCTTTTATATGTGGAATCTAAAAAAAGCAAAACCATAAAGGCAGAGAGTAAATGGTGGTTACCAGGGCTGGAGCATGGGGGACAGGAGAAATGTTGCTTAAGGGTACATACTTGCAACTAGTAGATAAATAAATCCTGGAGACCTAATACACAGTATAGTTACTATAGACAACAAAACTGTATTATAAATGTTGAACTTGTTAAGAGACTAGATTTTAATTGTTCCCAACACTAAAGGAATGATAAGTATGTGACACAATGAAGGTGTTAGCTAAGGCTATCATGCCAATCACATTGCAGTATAAATGTATCAAGTCAACATGTTGTACATCTTAAACTTAAAAAATATTGTATGTCAAATATAACTCAATAGAAAACAAAACAAAACAAAACAAAAACTAACTAGTTCTGGAAGCCCCTACTGGGAAATGGCTACAGTCATTTTCTGCACACACACCCCCACCCCCCACCCCCACCTCCGCAAAAGAAACAAAACAAAAGTGATAAACCACTACCAGGTAAGGAAACAATTCATCATAAGGGAGAGTTACAGAAAATATAAACAAAAGAATCAGCAACTCAAGAACTTGAGATAAAGAAAACTTCAAGCGAAAAAATATGTATGTTTAAAGTAATAACAACAGTGATTAAGGTTTATTTTGAACTTACTATGTGTCATACTCCATTCTACTTGTTTTATATGCATTATTTAATTTTTACAATTGCATGTACAACTTAAAAACAAAACAAAAGGCAGATTACCTTTAAAGAATGATATTTAGGCAGAAAGCAATAATAGCAATAGTCATAGAGACAGAAAAATACTGGAATATCTTCTTCAAAATGCTGCTGAAAAATAACTTAATTGAAAATTCTCTTCCCATATAAATTGTTAATCAAGAATGAAAACAAGTATGTGTCAGACAAAGCCTAAAGACTTTGCCACTTACAGACCCTATTTGAAATAGCCACCAAAGTCTACCCTTTATTATGGAGAAATTCAAATTCAGAAAGAAAGAATGTGATATAAGAATATGATAAGCATATTAATTGGTATTGACAAATCTAAATAAGCATCAATTATATAAAACAATAATGATGATTAATTTGAGGGCATAAGAGCAATTAGAACTAGAATGCTAGATATCAGCATGGAATATGAGGAGGAGAGTTTAAATGCTGTAAGTTCTCTGTAGTCTTCTGGAGTAAGCCAGAAATATGGATTAAGAATACTCTTAATTAAGTCAAGGATTCACCTAAAGAATAAATGTGCAATGTGTAAACTTCAAATCAATAGAGGATAGGAAAATAAAATAAAAATGGTTATGAACATAACTGGAACAATCTAATACAAAGCAGGAAAGGAGTAAAAAAGCTAAAGGTATGATAAAGAGAAAACACAAGTAAGATGTTAAATGTAAGTCAAAGTTTATCAGTAATGACAATAAGTGTATGTGTAATAAACTTATTAAAAAACAGTCTCAGGCTGTATGAAAATATTAAAATCCAATATATGCTTCTTTTTTTTATTATGTTATGTTAATCACCATACATTACATCATTAGTTTTTGATGTAGTGTTCCATGATCCATTGTTTGCATATAACACCCAGTGCTCCATGCAGAATGTGCCCTCCCCTCCTTAATACTAGGCTAACCCATCCCCCCACCCCCTCTCCTCCAGAACCCTCAGTTTCTCATATATGCTTCTTAGTAGGACATCTGCTGTTTCAGACATACACTGAACACCTAAAGGTTGACAGAAATTGGAAATAAAGAGATGGAAAAATAGTATGCTGGCAAATACTGATAGAAAGATGGTATGGTTCCGTTAATATCAGACCAAACTGAAATAATGGCAAAAATATTATTTGGGAAAAATAAGCCTTTAAAAAATGATAACATTCACCATGAAGATACTATAACTCTAAATGTAAACACATGGAATAACATAGCTCAAAATATGTAAAGCAATATTACAAAATTGCAAAAAAGATAATGATTGCTCTATAATCATAATAAATTTTAACAGACTTATTTAGTAACTGATGCATTGAACACAGGAAAAAATCAGTGAAAAATAGATGACTTAAGTTACCTAATTATTAAATTGAACATAGAATTCATCAATTAGAGAATTTCTATTCTCAAACACATATAAAACTTCCTCAAAATGTGGTCACCTACTAGAAAGAAAATCTCCAAAAAATCAAATAAAAATGATAAATTCAATGATTTCTGATCATAAAACATTCTTACAGTCATTAAGAAAACACACCCTAACATTCACATGATTTAAATAAAAAAATGTACTTTCAAATATCTTATGAAAATATCTCAAAGAAGATATCACAATGTAAGTGGCATAACGTTAAAAATTTGACAATAAAGACACTAAAATTCAAAACTTATGAGATATCTTGGGAAATCAATGGCATTAAAAAAGTGAAAAGATTGAAAATTAATGAGGTAAGAGGTTAACTCAAGAAATTATAAAAAGAACAAAGCAAATGGAAATAAGAGAAAGGTGATAATGAAAATATATCGAAATTATTGAATAGGGAACAAAAAAATTAATGAAAGCAAAAACTAGATCTTTTAAACAACAAGAAAATTAGAAAGTTGACAAAAATCTAGGGTTAGGAAGAGAGAAAGAAGAGAGAGGATATTAATATTTGGAAAGAAAATGGACTATAAAAATAATAATACTGTAAAACAAACAAAGCCCACTTTTCTAGAATGTTCCTCCCCCAAATATCTACACCGCTTGCTTCCTGACTATATTTATTCTCTACTCAAATGTTCCTCCCAACTGATTTGATGTAGGTATTTGGATGGAAAAAAATAATATCATATTATTCCTCTTTGGTATAACTGAATATAAAACTAGTTGATTCTATAAACTCTGAGGTTAATAACCAAAGTCTAACAGCTTCTAATTATTAATCAATAAGCTTCTAAATATAAGATCAATATCTAAAAATCAATAATAATTCCCATTCAATATCAGCATCAGTTGGAGAATAAGTTTTAAAGAAATAGTTGTATTCACAATATGAAAATGATCTGTAAAAATAAAAGAATAAATCCTAGTGATGAGCAAGGTCATGAAGAACATGAAAGTATATAAAACTAGCAAACTATTCATGAATGGATAGATTCACTTTTGCTAAAAGATAAATTCTCCCAATTTAATCTGTACATTCAATGATATTCCAATCAAAATTTCACCAGGGGTTTTCACTGATTTTGAAAAGCTTAACTAAAAAATTATATTTATATTACTGATTAGACCAGAAGAGCCAAGAATATTTTGAAGTATATTGGGAGGGAATTTATCCTATCAGATATTTAAACCCATTATATTTGCATTTGTTTTATTATAGCCTCATTTGACATAGAGTCACTCATGAGAGTAGAACAGAAATGGACTCACATGTGCAGGGGAACTTGGTTTATCACAACTATTGGAAATCAGTAGGGTAAAGGTCAAGTGGTCAATGCATAGCAGAATGGCTCCATTCTCCTTTCTCCTAAATCTTCAATAACTTCTTCTGAGTAGTTCATTGACCTTAGTGTGGACACGCTCATGCTTCAGCCACCAAAAATAAGTTCTATGAAGGGTCTTTCCCCTAGCCAATGCCCTAATTCACTCACTTCTCAACCCACCTCCTTGGAAAATATAGTGTCACTCACTGCCATTTTCTTATCTCCTGCATATTTCTCAGCTCTCTACAATATCATTTAAAATGTAAACAAAAACTTCTTAACATCTCCAGAAAACTCCTCATTGACCAGTTAGTGATGCATTCCAAGTCTTCATCTTTCTGAACTTTTCTCCTGGATCTGACCTGTGGTTCATTTATTCCTTTTTGAAAGACTCCAATGTTTCCCAAAATTTCAAGAAAATTTATCTCTTGAAATACTCTTTTCATTAAAGGTTTGTGACCAAGTTTAAGAAAGAAAGAAAAAAAAAACTCCACATGACTGATCTTTCTTGAGATTTCTCATACATTATCATATTAAAATGTAAGAAGATATATTTTTACTTTTCTGTCATATAAATTGTGCCCATTGCAGTCTTTCCACTAGCCTTGGGAAGGGAGTAGAGGGTGAATGGCTTTTTTAGAAGGAGTATACGATGACTTAGAGGAAATCCTGGTGAAATCTGGGTTAAGGGGAAATTTTGCCTCTTCTGACCTCAGGTGAATGTTGGGAAAGTGGAGAAATCCTGAAGTAGAAGAATTAGGCAATCGGACCTGTGTGTCCTGACCTTTCATCTCCAGCCTAAAGAAGGGCTGTTTGCTATATAGATGAGTGTCAGTTCTGGGGCTGAAAGGCTATTCTTTCACTAGTATTGGTGAGGTGAACTTTTTGCAGAATGATTCTGCACAACCAGAGGCAATCCTATTAAACAAAATAAAGGCAATGTTAGGTGTGTTTGGACAGATGCTAACTAGTTACTTGCCCAGAGTGTCAATGTCCAGAATGCCTTGTAGTTTCACAGGTATCTAGACATTCCCAAGTGCCCTGCAGGAGCACAGAAAGTAGCTTACTAGAGAAACTCCCATGAAGCTTTGCACAGTGGCAGTATCATAGCCAATGAGGTTTATCCGAGGCGTGATTATTGCTAATATAAACTCCTGCGATAGAAGAAGTAACTCCAAAGCTATAGATTAGGGTTTAATTAGGTTGTATCCAAAGTTCAAGTGCCATTGAGGACTAAGTTGGGGCCAAGTTATCTGGGAGGACTAGAGGCCCTTAACCAGGCTCAGGAAAAACATGATTCCAACTTGGTCACTGAATGTCAGCTACAAAAGCAATGACCAAATGGGCAAGGAAATAATCAGCACAGAGTCCAAAAGGACACCCCATTGACCTATGAATACAAAGTGCCTTTTCTACCACTGTTGGCACCACAAGGACACAGTAATCTCCCCTAGAATTCCAAATGCCACTTTGGGAAAGAGCAGAAGGATGCAAAACTATGGAAAACAGCATCAATGAGTAAGGGACTAACTTAAACTGAAAACTGTTACAACTAGGTAATCTTTGAAAATCTAAAGTAGGTTTTTCTTTTGTTTTTGTTGTTTTGTTTTTAATAAAAAGCAACCCCCTGACTACTCAGAAGAGTGAAGATGAGTGAGAAAGATCAGAATACTTAAAACACTGAGGTGGTTATCTGCTCACAATTCAATTCCCAGGCCTAGAATCATTCTTGAATGTTCCTACTCCTTGAGAGCAGGAACATTATACTATACATCTTTTTTTGCCCTAATACCTACCACAGTGCCAAGAGGAAAACAAGGTTGCAATTTTTTTTTAAACTAAGCTTAATTTGTAAGTTAAATTGGCTGACTTTACAAGGTTTCTATAGAGCAGTAGTTCTTTGACTGGTTTGTAGACCCCTAGATGGCCTTAAAGCTTTTATAAGGAATCCATAAGGACAAAAATATTTTTGTAATAATATGAAGACATTATTTGTTTTATTCACCATGTTGAATTTTATACTGCAAGGTGGGCAAAATTGTAGTCTTTGTAGCAAGAATCAGGACAGTGGCCCAAAACCGTATTGTCAGTTGTATTTCACCACACTCTCATTAAATAATAATTAAAAATAGAACTCACACTCTTAAAAATAATAATAAAAGAAATCCAGGGTCATCTGTGTGGCACAGTCGGTTAAGTGTCCAACTCTTGGTTTCAGCTCCAATCGTGATCTCAGGGTCATGAGATCGAGCCCCACTTCAGGCTCCGGGCTCAGGAGGGAGTCTGCTTAAGTCTCTCTTCCTCTCCTTCTGCCCCTCACCCCCACTCTCACTCTCTAAAATAAATAAATAAATAAATCTTTAAGAGTAAAACATTAAAAAAAAGAATTCCAATTTTACTTAAGACTGTTCTTGATGCAGAAATAAAAATTATTAAATTAAATCTCAACTTTTGAATATACTTTTTAAAATATATTCTGTGTGACAAAAACATAAAGTATGCCAAAACACTTCTGCATAACAACAAAATGTATTTGTATCAAGAAAAGGACTTACGTAATTTTTGAAGTTGCCAGCTGAAAAAAACACTTTTTCCCCCCACAGAATACCATTTTTATTTGTAGATAACATGCTAATTAAATAATTTACTAAATAAAAATTCCTACTAACATATCTGAATATAGTAGGCTCTTGATGAATAAAAAGCAATGGGCTCCCTTTGTTTATTCTAACTCATCTCTCTCTTGTTTCTTCCTCTCAAAATCTCACTTTCATTCAGGTATATTGATCCTTTCCATGTAGCTCACATGGCTCAGGAAAAAATGCCCCTATAAATTAGTTCTGTGATAATCCTGATTGTTTGAAAAGTCCTGTTCCCCCTTATCTGGAATTAATCAAAGTATAGGCAAGTGATTTGATTCAAGCTGGTAAGAAACAGAGAGAAGCTGGGTAGAAGTTTCTAGAAAAATGATTCCTAACATTCAAAACAGAGTCATGAAAAGCCCTTCTTCCTCTCATTCCATATCTTCATATGAAGAAGAAAGAATACAGCTTCATTAACCATTAGCGTCCACCCAATCATCTAGGGTGCTTGTGAGTAAGGATACAGAAAGAACCTGGGTTTTTGATAAAACTGTTGACATATCAGGCCAACCACCCCTGAGAACTTCTCTCCATCTGGAGCTCATATTTGATCAAATGACTTCCCTTATCAGTTAAACTAATCTGAGTCATATTTTCTGATCTCTGTAATCAAAAGCATCCTGAGTGCAATAAGATAGCTTTTTTATTCTCAAACTTCCCACTAAGTAGAATGCTATAGATTTTCAACCTTCATCTGTTGCTTTCTTGCCATAGGGAATAATTTGTAGGGCAACTGATGTTCATGTTCTTCCATTTGTCTAGAACACCCTCCCCACCCATTTGGCTGATTGATTCAGGCCCCAGGTAAAGTCTTTTAAAATTTTGGCTTTATATTTTTCATAGCAATAAAAAGTTATGATGCTGCACTAACAGATGTGCTGTTTTTTTTATTATTATTATTTATTTATCTGACAGAGAGAGACACAGCGAGAGAGAGAACACAAGCAGGGGGAGTGGGAGAGGGAGAAGCAGGCTTTCCACTGAGCAGGGAGCCCGATGTGGGGCTCGATCCCAGGACCCTGGGATCATGACCTGAGCCGAAGGCAGACGCTTAACGACTGAGCCACCCAGCCACCCCAACAGATGTGCTGTTTAACTACAATTGCTTGTGCTTTAACAAATACCTTATCTTTTCAGCACTTTTGAGAATTTTGAGAGTAATATTATACCAAACCACTATCCAAGGATGTTACTATTTTTTAAAAAAAATGTATATTGTCTATGTTTCTATATAATATTCACTGTGTGATCAGAATATTTTATCAATAGACTAAAATATAAGCTAACTGCATAATTTCTTTTACACCAGATCCACACAAACTTCCCATGAATCAGAATGATTTTGATTTCAGGTTAGAGAATGTACAACTAAAAGTGGCTTAAAATCATTTGGGTTAATAAGTAGAAGAGGAGGGCGCCTGGGTGGCTCAGTTGGTTAGGCGACTGCCTTCGGCTCAGGTCATGATCCTGGAGTCCCTGGATCGAGTCCCGCATCGGGCTTCCTGCTCGGCAGGGAGTCTGCTTCGTCCTCTGACCCTATCCCCTCTCAGGTGTTCTCTCTCTCTCATTCTCTCTCTCTCAAATAAATAAATAAAATCTTAAAAAATAAAATAAAATAAAATAAAATAAAAATAAAAGGCACACAAGAAATATGCCCTTTAAAAAAAAAATAAGTAGAAAAGGATAATGGCTGAGCATAAGGCAACCAACAATATCTATCCCTTTCCATCTCCTGTATGAAATATAATTTAACTGTTTCCTTTTTTTAATTTTATTTTATTATGTTAATCACCATACATTACATCATTAGTTTTTGTTGTACTGTTCCATGATTCATCGTTTGCATATAACACCTAATGCTCCATTCAATACGTGCCCTCTTTAATACCCATCATCAGGCTAATCCATCCCTCCCACCTCCCTAACCCTGTTTCTTCTGAACAGCTCTACTCCCCCAAAACCTACAACTTACCTCTTGGGAAAATCACTTACTTCAGAAGACAAGCAGGTTGTTAGCACAAAGCAAGGGAGGGGAGAGGAGTTGTATGAAAATCCGTGTCTCGGGGCATGTGGGTGGCTCAGTGGATTGGGCATCCGCCTTTGGCTCAGGTCATGATCCTGGAGTCCCAACATCGAGCCCGGCATTGGGCTCCCTGCTCAGTGGATAGTCTGCTTCTCCCCCTGCCCCTCACCCTGGTTATGCTCTCTCTCTCTCCCTCTCAAATAAATAAAATCTTAAAAAAAAAAGAGAAAATCAGTGTCTCTACAAATCAGTCACCTGTGATAGAAAAGGTAACCTAATCCAGTGTAGTCAACATTTTGTGATTTAATAAATAATGCATATTTCTTTTAAAAAATGACATATTCACTTAAAATTTAGAAACAGCATAATCTCAAAATGAGAGTTCTAATGAAGAATAGTGAAGCTGTAATCTACATTGGTAATAGGTAGATAGATAGATATACTTTTTTTTTTTTTAATATCCTTCTGGATTAGCACTGATCCTCAGCCCAAAAGCGTAAGTTAGCTATGAGACATTAGAAGTAATATCTGGACAAACTGACGCATTGAAGAACAAGATTTAAAAGAAATACAAATCCCTTTGTCCAAGTCATTGTCATATCATTTCTTTCTAAATTCACTCCTAGTTCCTAATTAAAATAATCCAATTTTGGTAGTCTCCTCTAAGTGTCTTTTAACCCATCATCTTGTCTTACTCTTATAAATTAATTAATTTAGTGTCTTAATGCTTTTTGAGCATATATTGCATGTAAAGCATAGTGACAGATGCTTTAGGAATATATTATTTAGAATCAGTCCATTTAATTACTTTCCCCATTACCTCATTCCCCAATTCTTCAGGTTCCTTCAGGTTTAAAACAGGTTCCTTCAGGTATTAAAAACCTTGCCTAGGGGCACCTGGGTGGCTCAGTTGGTTTAACATCTGCCTTCAGCTTAGGTCATGATCTCAGGATCCTGGGAATGAGCCCCCACATTGGGCTCCCTGCTCAGCAGAGAGTCTGCTTCTTGCTTCTACCTCTGCCTCTGCCCCTCCCCCTCCGCTCCTGCTCTCTCTCTCAAATACATAAAAATGAATTCTTTTAGAAAAAAACTTGGCTAAAAACTTATCAGAGAAAAGGAGGACCTTTTCATCTTAATTTTTCCTGTTTCAGTTTTTTTTTTTTTTTTGGTTACTCTGAATCTGCTCTCAGTTCTAACAATAAGCATGTTCTTTGCTATATTTAGAAGAACATTTTTAAAAAATTAACTATGTCAGCATTACAATCAGAAACAGCCTCTTGTCATTTGCTCTGGGTGCTTTCTCCTTCATAGCATTTGCCACAAGAAGAGTTAAATTGTGGCTTGATGTCTGTTCTTCCTGGTAGCCTGTAATGTCCTTGAGGGCACAGTTGGAACCTGCTATTCATTATCATATCTTCAGGACCAGGAACAGTTCTTTAAAAATTGTTAGAACCGAACTAGTTTTTGTTGTTGTTGTTTTTTAAGATTTCATTTATTTACTTATGTGTGTGTGTGTGTGTGTGAGAGAGAGAGAGAGAACACACACACATGCGCACATGAGGCGGGGAGGGACAGAGAAAGAGAACCTCAAGCAGACTCTGCGCTCAGCATGGCCCGCCATCTCATGACCATGAGATCCTGTCCTGAGCCAAAACTAAGATTCAGTCGCTTAACCAACTGAGCCACCCAGGTGCCCCAGAACTGAACTAGTTTTTTTGAAGGAATAGTGAATGAATTTTAACCTTATTCAACATTAACTTCTCCGTTCTCCACTGATCAGTGATTAATGTATATTAACACTATAAATATTCATTAAACAAAGATTGAATGAGCATGTGCTACATGCCAAGCAATGGAAAGATAAAGCTTGTGATCTCAAGGAGCTCACAGTACAATGAAACTTATTTTATCACATTTAAAACTTGATTCTGATTTTTAAAACAGGTAAACACTGGTGTCTAACATCACTGACCACTCATTCATATCACTCTCTGGATATTATTTTTCTTTGATTATTTTATATACAATTTGAACATAATGAAACTGATTTATTTTAAAATCATAGCTATATAATACTATATTGTTAAAAAGTCATTCAGGGAATAGAGAAGCTGGAGGAAACGTTTGGAAGAGGAAAAAGTCATGCAAAATGCAAACCATTTGTGATGTCACATGTTCATGGAGCAGAAGTTGGAGAATTGTAAGCACAAATGAATGAAAAATATACCTGAACTATCAAAATAATAATCACAATCACATAGATAATATTTCTTTCTTTTTGTATTTTTTTAAAGATTTTGTTTATTTATTTGAGAGAGAGTGAGAGAGAGCATGAGAGGGGAGAGGGTCAGAGGGAGAAGCAGACTCCCGCTGAGCAGCGAGCCCGATGTGGGACTCGATCCCGGGAGTCTGGGATTATGACCAGAGCTGAAGGCAGTTGCTTAACCAACTGAGCCACCCAGGCACCCTGGTAATATTTCTTTCTAATTAAATGGTGGAATCCATAAGAATTCTTAAATAGTATTTTTAATTTTGAAAGGTAGTCTTTTCTATATTATTCTCCAGCTATCCGTCTCATGCCTCAAAATCTTATACAAGTGCTAGCTTTCATAAGAAGTTTTCAGTGATTCTTCTATCTCAAAATAATTCTATCTACTACACACAATTGTCAGAAAGGGTAGTAAGTAGAGAATAAAATCAAGAGATCATGGGAGTACAGATGTATATATCATATGAGGATTTATTTACCAAATGTATTAAAAGTTATTAGTAATTACTTTTTATAATTAATAATTAAATATTTCCCTACTTGAGCACTCACAGTACATTCTGATGGTACTTCCTTAATGATACTTCTTTAATGGTCCTTATCATTCTTTTCCTGTATCAGTGCTTTTCTTCTCTATTAGAACATAAGATTAAATCTTATTTATTGGGACCCCTGGGTGGCTCAGTTGGTTAAGAAGCTGCCTTCAGGGGCGCCTGGGTGGCTCAGTTGGTTAGGCGACTGCCTTCGGCTCAGGTCATGGTCCTGGAGTCCCGGGATCGAGTCCCGCATCGGGCTCCCTGCTCGGCGGGGAGCCTGCTTCTCCCTCTGACCCTCCCCCCCTCTCATGTACTCTCTCTCATTCTCGCTCTCTCAAATAAATAAATAAATCTTTAAAAAAAAAAAAAAGAATTATATTAAAAAAAAAAAAAAGCTGCCTTCAGCTCAGGTTGTGATTCCTGGGTCCTGGGATTGAGCCTGGGGTCCTGGGATCGAGCCCCCTGTATCAGGCTCCCTACTTGGCAGGGAATCTGCTTCTCCTTCTCCCTCTCACACCCCCTCCCCCCGGTGCTCTCTCTCTCAAATAAATAAATAAAATCTTAAAAAATAATAAAACTTATTTATTATTTTGCACTTTACAGTATTACATGGAACAAGTGGCTGCTCATAAAAATATGAGAATAAATTTACATCACTGAATTGACTTTTGTTAGTATTTTTATCATAATCATCAGATGGCCACAAACCTGGCTCCACCTTCACATGAGCCAAAGCAGGATTTGGTGAAATTTGACAAATTGTATTTAGTCATAGTCTGAATACCTGATTGACTCTCTGCAGATACACAGTTTTCCAAATTTGGTTTGGGACCATTAATGTTCCATAAAAGTTCCCCAGATGATATATACGCATCCAGTAAGTCAACATGTACAATGCAATGACATCCATGTGCTAAGGCTTATGGGGATAGAATGATAAATCTGATAAACATCCTGCCTCCATAACACTTATACCCTAGTGGGAAAAGCACTCATTATTTGTAGTTATAATGCTTCCTGTGCAAAAGTGATTATTTTTGATTCTAAACTGAATTAACATTGAAATATGTAAGTTAATGATAAATGATAACTATCATTTATGAATCCCTATGTGTCAAGTGGTTGTTAAGCACTTTTTAGGTATTATTTTATTTAATATTCATACAGCATAGATAATTAGATATCATTTCTATTTTATAGAAGAAGACACTGAGGCACTGACAGGTTTTTTAAAAATGCCAAAATGTGGGCAATATTTAGCAGAACCAGGGTCAGAATCGAGATCTGCCTCACTTCAGTGTCTTGTTCTTAACCTCATAACCAGTGTACTTCCAACTGGTAACCTCTTTAGTGTATTGTCTGGAATTTTTAATTTATTAATTAATTTTATATGGCAGGGGGAAGTTTGGGATTTGTCTTATTTTAGTTTATCCATAATGTCTAAGACTATAAATGTCCTTACAACATCAAAGTTACCAAGATATTGAAAATGAGAATGTAAATGATCACAGTTCAAGAGGGCAAAAAAGAGTATAAGGTCATATAGGTCTGACCTATATAGGTATGACCTATATGACCTAGGACAATGCAAAGATAGTCCAAGACTATTAAGTTTTGGTGAGGATAATACCTAATACCTTAGGTAATACTTTAATGAGGATAATACCTAATAAACTTAGCTGTTATTTCAAGGCTCTTTTCATATTCCTTTATAAACATTTTGTGGTTGCTTGGATCAGTTATAAGAATGTAATTTAAGGAGCACCTGGGTGGCTCAGTCATTGGGCATCTGCCTTCGGCTCAGGTCATGGTCCCAGGGTCCTGGGATTGAGCCCCACATCGGGCTCCCTGCTCAGTGGGAAGCCTGCTTCTCCCTCCCCCACTCCCCCTGCTTGTGTTCCATCCCTCACTGTGTCTCTCTCTGTCAAATAAATGAATAAAATCTTTAAAAAAAGAATGTAATTTAAGAGACCATGTCTTAAGTTGATAACGTAGAAATCTTCCTTTCTGTTTGAAAAATTTCCTGACTACCCTTGTTATGAACTCATAAAATACTTCCTGTTGATATATTCTTTCAGAAGTGGTTGTGTTCCTTCATAAATTATTACTTTACATGTTCATGGGTAAGCGGATCATCCTCATAGGCTGATTTTGTCTCCTCCTTCCAGAGGCTGATTTTGTCTCCTCCCTCCAGACGTTGGTATGTGGTCATTGGTCCCTTCATTGCTTGCTATGAGAAATCTAAACAATCAGCATCTCCTCAGTTCAGCCTCTTTTGTGAACATTTGATGGAGTCATGTAGCTGAATCATATTTTGGCATTTGACTCCCATAATCTCATTATCTGATTTTCTTCCCCAAACTATCTCATTCCCAGGGATCTCTTCTATAATTCTATTCCAAATTGTGGCTGATATCCTAACCTCTACCTTCTTCATTGATTTCCTGTTTATATCAGTTGTCAGCACTGCCAACGCCTGCTTTACTTCACAGAACAGTGTATCTCACATGAGCTTCTACCCTCAGCTTTTATATCCATGCCCATTCCAGGCCTCAGGAAAAATAACAATAATAATAAACTTATTTAGCTATTATGAATCATCACATCCTAGAAAACAATGAGAATTATAAATAATTTTCAAATATATATATATGTATTTGAAATGTATATGTGTGTATATATACACACACATATATATATGGAGAGAGAGAGAGATGAAGAGGGAGGGAGAGAGATTGAATACACTTCAAAGGATTTCTCTCTACTTTTCTATGTTATCCATAGTTCTTGCAGTGGGTAAACACTGTATTATACATTATTTAGTTTGCTTAAATAGAATAGACCAACAGAAAAGGTAAATTAGTAAAAGAAAGATTTCCTTATCTCTGACACTTCTGGAAGGGGGTGTATTATTGAGTTTTATGTACTGGAAGGGAGAAAATCCAGTAGTCCATTTTTGTTAGGAGTTTTTCAAACAACATCTATGTGAACTTACTGGACTTCAAGCTCCTGGAAGTCAGAGACTTGGTCTATTTCATCTTCACTGTAAAAGGTCATGGGAATTTAGAGGCAGGAATTGATAGACATCCATAATGGATGTGGTTTACGAAAGATAAAACTTGCCTGACTGCTGTGCTATGTCATGAGGGAAGTAGAACCAAGATGGGAAACAAGAAGAGCAAGGGTACATGCACATGTTCTGCCCATGTTGAAAAGCTTATCCGTGTTGCACTTTGATTTACCTTGCCTGAGAGAGAAGTTACACAATTTAAGGCAAAAAATCTTTGCACTCTTGTGGTGCCATCATCAGAGAACAGGTGTCTGGAGGTGGTGCATCAAAGAGCAGCTGACTGGAGGTGGAAATAATAGAACACCTTCTTGGAAAACAACAAATTTAAAATGGAGTCTACCTTCTAGTTGCAAATTCTTAGCATCATAATGGGGCAAGGTAACAGATATTGGTATTAACTGTATAGATTGTTGAATAAACCTCATCAAATGAATGGAGTTTTTGACCTTCTTCTTATTCTCTAAGAGATTCAAATGCCTACAGTAGTCACTGCCAGTCAGGGAGTCTTGATATTGTAATTTGTATTCTCCATTGCACTTAAAGTGTTTTGCATACAGTAGGTATTCATTAAATGTGTTGAATATCATTTTACACAATTTACTGTACATTCAGGATGAAGTAGAATTTGAAAACAGTCCTCAAAGGTTTAATTTTGTAGTCATTTTTATGAAAATCAACTAACAGAATAGAATTTCAAAAAGTAGGCATATTAGAGGGCATAGAAAAAACAATGGTGAAGTATAAAAAGGAATTTTTTTAAAGTAATTTTGGTACAGATTACAGTTACAAAGATATTTAAACACACATTGTGGGTAATATAAGCTGGCAAGTTCAATTTTAAATTAAGGAGTTTTTAATGTAATAACTCTGCTACCTATATAAGATACTAAGTTATTTCTAGGGAAGTAAAATAATCTCTTTAAATTCAATGTTAGCATAAGCATAGAAATCTTAAATTGTCCAAGTATGTACTTTAGAGAAACAGGAATATTAACTTGACATATTTAAAGATACACAATAGAGAAAGGTTAAATAACAATGGTAGAATCTTCTGGTCATTTTAGATATGGATTTAACATTATAATACCTTGTTAGGTTTCAAGACGATAGTGTCTATATACCGATCCAGTATCTATTTGTATAATGAAAGTAAACAAAACAAAACATATCTTCACTGGTTTAATACTATAAATAAATTATATTCATAATGATTTTCATATTATCTATTTATTCTCAATCTTCCCAGATTCTTACTTATTTTTTAAATACCCTATATTACATACAGAACCTGTATAGAAACAAATATTATTCTTTTTTATTTGAAATAATCAAGTTTAAGACAAAATGACTGACAGTGAACTGTATATAATTTTCTTTTCCTATGCAGGAAAAAATACACTAAGTAGCCCATGCTCAGAGATACTGGTCTATGGCATTTTCAGACAATGAAACTAGGGAAATCCTATTGAGTTTGAAGATTGCACAATGTGAACTGTCAGTGTCTGGCAAGAAGAATAAGGTTATCAAAACCCTTTGGCTATATCTATGTAATGTCCAAATTCCTGTCCGAACACTAAAACATTCCTTTCAGTCAACTAGGGGAAGGTTAGTTTATTGATGTGGTTTAAATCCAGGAGGATCTCAGACATTCTCAGATCCGTGACCTTTTTCTTGGTAGAGAAATGAGAAGGAGCTGGGGGTTGGGATTGTGGGGATATGTAATGAATTGAGAGAACTTCAACACCTTTTTATTTTACCACTAAAATCTCATGGGATTTAGCTAAAAACTGATTTTCTGTAGGGAAGACTTTGATTTCTATTCTGTTACCTCATTTTTGGTTATTTTCTTGCCACAGGTAGAAGATATGATGAAACAAGACCATCTTATCCATTTACAAGTAATAAGGTAAACCCTCTGCATTTCAAATTTCATAAAAAGACATGCTTAACCTCAACTTAATAATTATTACAGATATACAAGCGAAGTAATGAAACATGCTTTTCTATTAGATTGGGAAGGTTTATTTTTTTATTTTATTTTATTTTTTTAAAGATTTTATTTATTCATTTGAGACACAGAGATACAGAGAGAGAGAGAACATGAGCAGTGGGAGAGGCAGAGGGAGAGGAAGAAGCAGACTCCCCGCTGAGTCAGGAGCCCGATGTAGGACTTGATCCTAGGACCCTGGGATCATGACCTGAGCCGAAGACAGACGCTTAACCATCTGAGCCACCCAGGCGCCCCTAGATTGGGAAGGTTTAAAAGATGACTAGTACCCAAGGTCAGTAGTTGTGTGGAAAAACAAGAATTTTGATACACGATTTATGACAACATGAATTAGCTTAACATTTTTGGGAGGGATTTTGGTACTATCAATTTTTACACATTATAGTTTTCAGTAACAGTATAATAATCATGACATAATTATATTTCTATATTATCATATTATATTTATATTATTATATAAAATGTTTAATTTGCTGCTATATCTTTATCAGAGTCCATCTATTCCAAAAGGAAGTAAATTTGCTTGTTTTTTTCTTATGTCTCATATTTAAATTTTTAATTGATAGAGGAACACCATTCTTAATTCAAGTTGTTTGTGTTACTACTATCAGGAGAGTTGATTTTAGTCAAATAATAACCATGAATGCTATCTCATAGTGGATCCTATAATAATAATAATAATTAGTAATATTATTAATAATAATATGAATTAATTCATTTAGATGAATGTATTCATTATCTAACTGATGGAGATAACTGGTATTGAGATTTTTGCCTACACTGACCCTGAAAATATGTTAGGGACATCAAAACATAATAACCAAATGTGTTTTTGTTTGCTTTACTTAAAAGCTACCAATCAGTAAAGTTACCACACTGTTATTTGTAATATTATGGTGGCAAGGCTCATTCCCACTGCCACCACTTATAATAATAGCATGCTCCACAAAGAGAAAATACATAAATGCTATTTCAGCTAACTTCAACATTTTGACAATGAAAAATATCACCTCAAAAATTGTGATGTAAACAGATAAATTAGTTCCACTTCCAAACTATGGCAGCCTAAAAATATCATGAAAATACTTCTGGAAAAAAAAAATAGAAATGCTGGATAAAAATAACAAACAGCTTTCATTTATTATTTTTTGGACAGTGAAATTCCAAAAAGAAGCTTCTTGGAGGCCAAAAAATTAAGAGAAAACAAAAATCACAGAGATAATTAGCATTAAATTAAAAAAGGGGGGCGCTGCCTGCCTGGCTCAGTTGATAGAGTATTGACTCTTGATTTGTGGTTGTGAGTTCAAGCCCCTAGTTGGATGTAGAGATTACTTCAAAAAAAAAAAGCATTAAATATATAATTCCTTTGAAGGCATTATGACACTGAGTATTCTAGAATGTTCCTATTAAGAGGCAGCTGAATAGAAAATTAGACCTTTCACCCAAGAAAGATGGGAGTTAACTGAGACCTCTACTTAAAGGTGGGAAACATGAAGGCTTACATTTTCACTAAAAGGCTAATTTAAAATTATCTACCCCTGGTAAATACCCTGGTACAGAGATTACAAGGTACATTATCTGCTTCATCCTTGGCTATGAGTGGAAAAGAAAGTATTTCTCTGAGAATTTATAATCACAGCCACGTCTTTTTTATCACTTGGGTGGCCTGGGAAACCCACAGCTAAAAATTGAAGTTTTTTGGGTAACTCGCTCTCCAGGGCACCTGAAAAAAATCAAATACAGATCCTTCTTGGAGGAAAACATCTTCAACCCGGGGTTCACATTATTTCCACACATAACATCCAACTGAAAATGAGCTTAGAATCCAATGTAATATACCACTATTAGCAAAGGTCAGGAGAAAATAAGTCAGCACCCCAAATTAGACATCTTGAACTTCAGATATTAAAATTATTAGACACAGCATGTAATATAAAAGGGGGAATCAAAAGCATTAGTGAGAAACATGACATTTTCAGAAAATACCAGAAAATTTTGATACATAAAATAGAATTTGAAATATAAATATAGCTAATGAGATTAAAAACCCAGTGGTGGGTTAAACATTACATTAGATAATTGGAGAATTAGTCAACTGGAAGATAAAGCACACAAGTTTACATAAAATGTAGCACAGAGACACAAAAGGAGAAAAATGTTAAAAAGTGGTTAAGAGACATGGAAGGTAAAGTAAGGAGACAATATAGGGACTGGGGGAGAGATAATATATTAAGAGATAAAGGCTTAATTATTTTTCCCCAAAATGAATTTTTAATTCTTAGCAGCATAAAAAGAAATAAATAAAGGAAATAAAATCAGATAAAAATTAGGAAATAAAAGGAAGGAAATCATTCCTAAAAACATCAGTACTCACAGACAGGAAATATCTCACAATAGCAAGAATGAAAGAAATGATTGGCTACAAAGAAATGGCAATTAGACTGAGGGCAAACATTTCAATAGCAACAATGAACATCAAAACCCATGGAACAATATCTTCAAAATACTGAGAAATAACAACATCAACTTTGAATTGTATACTAGCTAAATTATTATCGAAGACTAAGGTGTAAAAAAGATTTTCATCTAACAAAATATTGGAATTTGAGTTTTTCATAGTTATAGATTGTAAGATATCAGGTGAAAACTGTTGGAGAGAAAAATTCACTGAAATAAAATGTTATCCTGAATCTCAATAAATCTCTACTTGTTTCATGTTCAACAAACACTATTCTTTTCTGATGATAAAGTAGAGATGTTTTAAAGAAATAAAATTAGGGGCCCTGGGTGGCTTAGTCAGTTATGCATCTGCCTTCAGCTCAGATCATCATCCCAGGGACCTGGGACTGAGCCTGGCATAGGCTTGGGGCTCCCTGCTCAGTGGGGAGCCTGCTTCTCCCCCTCTCTCTGCTGCTCCCCTGCCTGTTTTCTCACTCTCACTGTCAAATAAATTTAAAAAATGTTAAAAAAGAAAGAAAATCAGATAATAGGAAGCTATTCTTATTAACCAATAGTATCAAGTCTCTATCTTGAATTTTGATAAGATTCCACGCTAAATATCACCATTCTTTTTTTTTAAAGATTTTATTTATTTTTGAGAGAGAGAGAGAGTACAAGCAGGGGGGAGGGGCAGAGGGAGAAGCAGACTCCCCACTAAGCAGGGAGCCCAATATGGACTCCATCCCAGGGTCCTGGGATGATGACCTGAGCTGAAGGCAGACACTTAACCGACTGAGCCACCCAGGCGCCCCAAATATCACCATTCTAAGCATACTATATTCCAGTATGATTTATATACCGAAAAGCATTTCTTTGGCCTTGAAATAAGCAAAATAGTGAAACCTAATCAAAAAGTCCTGGGCTCCTGACTACATAAGATGTCTAAACCATTCCATGCTGCTTTTACTAAAATTATAATTTAATAAACTCATCAAATTGTTTGGCATCATCATTTGACTATTCCCTCAGGCAAATAGACTGACAAGATTGTGCAGACTGAAAAAGGGAAAAAACTTGTAAAACAAAAGTATCAAAGTTATCACAGCTTGGTATATCTTGCCATAATTAAATTAAGATTTAATTCCATTTATATTTACCTTCATCATTTCCATCTATATTTAAGGGTTATCTTAAACAAAAATGTACTCATAGTATTTTTCTGACTATGTCTATTCTTTCATCATTGAATGGAAAGATATTCTTTCCTAGGAATTATTTTTCTGGACCAAAGCAAATTCATGATACTATAATTGAAGTCCAACACTTGTGTTATATAAGAAAACAATTATAGATGGGCCAATATGACTCCGTAATATCAACCATAACAAGGCACTATTCTAGCAGTTATTTGAAAAAGTAAAACTTGGAAGACTTTAATGGTAGCTAATTTTTCAGTTATCCATCTGAAGCTAGGACAAAGAACAAAGCAGAAAAAAAGCAATAAATATTATTTTGCCCTAACTTCTAAGGAAAGATAATTGGTGTTTCTATACTGACTGATTTAGCATAGAAAAAAAATTAATATTAACAATGAATAGATTGTTAGATTAAAGGATTATGTTATCTAAGGGAAGTTGAGTATTGTATATGCTCTGGATTGTGTGTGCATGTAATCTTCTGAACTCTGGTTAGTTATGCAGTTTGGAGTCATACATTTGCAAATCACTGGAAGTTCTTTGGAAGTTTATAGTTGTATTAAAAAAAAAACTTTGCAGGGAGCCTGGGTGGCTCAGAGTTGGCTAAGCATCTGCCTTGGGCTTAGGTCATGATCCCAGGGTCCTGGGATCCAGCCCCGCATAGGGTTCCCTGCTCAGCAGGAAGCCTGCTTCTCCCTCTCGCTCTGCTGCTCCCCCTGCTTGTACTCTCTCTCTCTGTGTCAAATAAATAAATAAATAAAATCTTCTAAAAAAAAAAAAAAACTTTGCTAGAAAAAAAATCAATTTCCTACCTTTTTTTATAATTCTTATCTCTTCAAATTAATAATAATGTAGTATATTAAAATTTAAGAACATAGGATCTGCAATTTTAGAATCAGAAAGACCTTTAGGATACTTTAACAACACATATTAATGTTAGAATGAAAAATGTATTTTAAATTTTGTATATAGATATGAACCTACTTAGAGATAGCAAAGATCTTCTCAGGAAATTTTACACTATAATGTGTTAGTGAACTCATATGCATTGCTTTTTAAAAAAAGATATTTCATTCCTGTTAGCTGGTCTTTTTACTCATATTTTATCTAAGATAACCTTCCTGTTAGAGTACTGGCATGATAAATTTAGTCTGAACTGCTTGTGAGAGAGAATTGCCAATTTGATATAGCACTAGACAGAGCAAGGTCTTGTGCTTTCACAATCTGTTTTCAAGAGATCTGTGGTGTGAAAAAAATTAAAGAAGCTATCATGGATCTATACCATGCTTACAAATCAATAGCCCAAAAAGAAGGGATAAAGAAAAAGACATTTTGAAGAAGAACAAGATGAAATGCCATGTTCTTCCTATATATCAGTATTGAAGCAATTTAGAACAGTTTTCAGTTGAGACAGTATAGCAAGACAGATGGAACCAAATGCACAGGCCAAAAATTGACCAATGAGCTGGTATATGATAGAGGAGGCATCAGTTTATTATGAGGAAAAAAATGGAAACAAACAAAAATTTATCCCTTACCTCACACCATATGCAGAATTTCAGAATCTTTGACGTCTGAAAGGTAAAAAATTAAAGTTATAAAGCTTTTAGAATACAATACAGGAAAATATATTTTTAATGTTGGAATAGCAAAGGTTTTTTTTAAAACTAAATGCAACGCACATATCATAAAGGAAAGTACTGATAAAGTTGATTGTATTAAATTAAAACTTCTTTTCATAAAAACACCATATTAGGGGCACCTGAGTGGCTCAGTCATTAAGTGTCTGCCTTCAGCTCGGGTCATGATCCCAGGGTTCTGGGATCGAGCCCCACATTGGGCTCCCTGCTTGGCGGGAAGCCTGCTTCTCCCTCTCCCACTCCCTCTGCTTGTGTTCCCTCTCTCGCTGTGTCTCTCTGTCAAATAAATAAATAAAATCTTTAAAAAAAAATAACACCATATTAACAGTGAAAACTAAAGAGAAAAATAACTGACAAAGGATTAGAATACAAGACACACACACCAAGAAAACCCAAATTGAAAAATGAGTGAAATATATAAACCAAGAAATTCATATTAGAAATATGGATTATTAATGAACCTATGAAAAGATACTCAATCTCATAAGTAACCAGGAAATTATGGATTTAAACCATAATGAAATACCATTTCATATTCCTAAGACTGGACAACATAAAAATGTCTGATAATGCCAAGAACTGCCAGGATGTGGTTCAAGGGAAACTCTCATAAATTATAATAGAAATGTAAACTGAAAAGAATTTAATATTGAATATATCCTACAACCCAAGAAATCTACTCCCAGGTGATATATCAACTAGAACAACTCTTATACATAAAGAGATATAAACAAACATGTTCACAACAGCATTATTATAAAAGCAAAACTTGTCATCAGGATGTGAATATGATAAATTCATACAATCAATTATCATGCAGCAGTAAAAATTAGTGAACTAGAATGACACACACGAAGATCAATTATTCTTAGATACATAATGTATTTTTAAAAATCAAAAGCAAGTTGCAAAAGAATACATATTGCTTTATATCATTTGTGTAAGGGTTAAATTTCCAAAGCAATGCAAAAATACTGTTGGCAGTAAAAGTACATGAAATTAATTAATTAAATTAACAATATGTTAATTAATTAATATAAAATTTAGGAATGAGGTTACCTCTGTGGGATGAGGGGAGCAGAAATAGAGGAGTGGGAGAGGAAAAATCAGTCTCTCCCTTCTTAAAGAGGTATGTGGTGAGTACATCAGAGTTCATTGTATTTTGTGTATCTTAAATATGCAGATTAAGGTTTAAAAATAAAAAAATATTATCCAGATAAATTAAAAACCACAATAAAGAAGCATTCTCTTTAGCTAGAACAGGTTGTTAATCTGAGAAATTAGTTTCATAGTAAAGGCCATCTAACAAATTAATTTGAGAAAGAATCTTAATGATTCCTACTTCCTGTTCAGAGCTTTTCCCCAGCTTTTCAAAGGCTCACCACAGCAATGCAGCACTCCGTAGGGAGTACCCCACTCCTAAAGATCCTGTCCTACCAAACTCTACCAGCTCTGAGCTTTTCAAATCTGTATTTCCATACATCAAATTTTAACAATGTTTTTCTATTTTCTCAAGGACCAGTATCTAACCAAGATATTAACAGTTGGTAAAGCTAAAAGTGCTGTGCTTTCCATAAGTAGTTTTACTTTAATCAGGAATTGCCAGAGAGGAAATATTTTAAGACAGAGTGACATTTCAGGCCTCCAAAGAGAAATATTAGGAAGATAGTTGGCACCTGATTGTTTAATATCACCACATGTCTTTTATTTTCAAGTAATTTAGTCTTGGGAATAGATTATCATTTCAAAA
The DNA here is from genome assembly GCF_002201575.2 of Neomonachus schauinslandi. NCBI lineage: Eukaryota > Metazoa > Chordata > Mammalia > Carnivora > Phocidae > Neomonachus > Neomonachus schauinslandi. The sequence goes on from NC_058406.1 coordinate 56,024,106, forward strand.
ATTGTAGTAGTGCCGGTCAAAGGGAGTGATGAACAATTTACAAAATTTTATAGCGGGTAATGTCTAGCCATTCATAGATGTAATCTGAAGAGCTAATCTGTTAAAACTTCCTTGATCTAACATTTGAAGTTGTTGCTATTTTTGGTGTTAGACCTCTGCTTGAATGACAGCCTGAGGATATTCATTCCTCTTTCTCCAATTTTCAGACAGTCATCTGCATTTCCAGAGGTTTGATGACAGGGCAACTTGGAGTTTAAAGACAGCATCTGCATTTACATATCAATAGTTCCATATTTCTATGAAAGCATTGAAATCTCTTCAGTATGCCTCATTGTTTAAATAGTGAAGGTAGCCACATTTTGTACAAGATTCATAAATCTTAGAAAAAAAATTGGGGCCATTGTATCCAAAGCCTATTCTACAGAAAATACTCATCTTCCTTCTTTTCCTTTTTTTTAATGCTGAAATCATGTTTATTAAAAACCATAGGCACTACATCACATCTGTACATATTTTAAATCTTTTATCCATTTGGGTTTTTATGGCCTGAAATCAAGGTTCTAGGATAAAATAAAGGGAAAAGGAGGACATATAGTTTGAAATATGTTATAAGGACATCATCAATTTTTAATTTGGAGTTGCAAAAAATATCTCTCCCCATTAGAAAGGAACAAGGTTATTGTGAGTTAGGAAAACAGTTCCATTTAACACCTGGAAGGTAACTTCATTGGTAGGTATGTTGCCTGTTTGTAAGGATCTGCAGTTACTTACAATCAATTATGATTTTAAGTAGAAGACTTTTTGTCAAATGTTTTGGTATGAGGAAATGAATCCTGGAGTTAAAATAAGAAATTCTGAGTTCAAATACAAGGCAGCTGGGTACCTTTCTGTGTTGAGCCTTTGTGTCCTTCCTATAAGTGTAGATAACATTATCCACCAGGTAGTTTTAGAAAAGTGAAAGTTCTGTGTAAACTATATCTAAAAGAACTGGAAGTTTATAAAAGATTGCTACAATTGTATAATTGTTGTGTGAGGTTAGTTTTTTATATTTTCAGTCAGTACCTAAAATTTTCATCTCACTGTATCCAGCTGAGACACTGAGATGTGGTAATGTGTTTGCAAGGACAAAACTATGGGTGAAAAAAAATAGAGCTCCACAGAGGTCAATTCAAAAATCTATCACTTTAACAATTTTTTTTTTTAATCTCCTTGCCATTTCAGAACAGTTCTTTTCTGTGGTGTTTTATAATACATTGTAAAAGTGATCTGACTTTTAAAAATATATTCTCCCTTCCACATGCAAATAATATGAAATACTGGGAAGTTGTCCTTAAAAGTCAGCTGTGTAAGACTGATGAATCACAGACCTTTACCTCTGTAACAAATAATACATTATATGTTAAATAAAAAGAAGAAGAAGAAGAAGAAGAAGAAGATAGTAGGAAGGGAAAAATGAATGGGGGGAATCGGAAGGGGAGATGAACCATGAGAGACTATGGACTCTGAGAAACAAACTGAGGGTTCTAGAGGGGAGGGGGGTGGGGGGATGGGTTAGCCCTGTGATGGGTATTAAAGAGGGCAAGTATTGAATGGAGCACTGGGTGTTATCCGCAAACAATGAATCATGGAACACTACATCAAAAACTAATGATGTAATGTATGGGGATTAACATAACATAATAAAATTAAATTTAAAAAGTCAGCCCACCTTCATGACCCAGGTAAATGTGGGAAATAATCCTCATTCTTGGTGCTCTGCAGATTAGATCTGCAATCTGCAAAGTCTCTTCCTAGATAATCCCTAGCAGCCAGAAAGGTTTTTGACCTTGAAGATTTTAGTATTGCAAATCTAAGAATATAAGCAAGTGCATTTTCTTTTTACCAAACTGTGAGCTCACATACATCCCAGAGTGGCAATTGAATGCCATGCGGTCTGACTGTATTAGGAAAGGGAGATTCTTTCTCTTCCGTATGGAGGAAACAAACAAACAAACAAACAAACCCTATAGCCTGTATTTCACAAAAGAACGATTCCAGCATAATAAATCCAGTTTCAAAGAAAGAATTCATCCGACGGGTGTAGAGAATAAAAGAGAAGTCTAAATGTAGTACTAGCTTCATCAATATGTTTCTTAACATATTGCTGCTTATAAGAGTTTAAAGAGAAGTGTGTGAGAATAAAGTGTCTTTGTGTGCCTTTATGTAAAGGAGCATACGATTGTGTGTGATCGAGAGTGTGTGTTCACGGCAGGAGGAGTGGCGGTGAAACCATGAAGGGTAGTTGGGAAACCCCTTCTCTTTTTGCGCACTCTCAGGCTAGCAACCCCGGCCCCAGAAGGGGAAGGGAATGTCAAAGCAGGCACAAAGGTCGCTGCCTTGACTGATACGAAGTGACCCACCCGCAAGCAGAGACTTTTCTCCTTGGCAGCCAACAACCTGCAGCAGGAAAGGCGGGCGGGGGAGGAAACCCCGAGGAGGCGCTCCTGGCCGCCTCTTTGCTGAGATAGCAGGAGCAGCCGCCTGCGGAGCCACGAGCGCCGCGTCACTGAGCTGGTGCGGGTGCAGGGGCGCTCAGGGAGGCGCAGAGGCCCGGAGCCGCTACAGCCGCGGAGTCGCCCGCGCTGCAGGACGCCGCGCCGCGCCACTCCAGCGCCACGGGCCGGTCCGGCAGCAGGAGGAGCTGGTGGCGGAGCGCTGCCAGGCAAGGTGCCTCGAGCACCTGCCTCGAGCACCGCGGGCGACGAAAGGAACCCAGAGAGCTCGGCCTTTTGTCCCGTTCTCTAAAAGCAGCTTGTGACCAAGCCCGGAGAAGGCGAGCGTTTCAGTTCTCCGCCGGACTGGGATTTTTCTCCTCACAATTCGGGGGAGCCCGAGTAGAGGTCAGAGGGGCAGGCGAGGATCTCAAAAAGGGGCCGAGGGCTGTGAAAGTGGGCACCCCCTCTTATCACTGGAAAATCTCCTTGACATTTTTCACACTTTGAAGCAGCTGCAGCTGGTGTCGTCGGAAAAGGGGGTGGGAGAAAAGAGAGGGGGCGGGGAGAGCGGGGAGACACAGCCAAGAGCCACGAGCAGCTCCTCCTCGCCTGCCAAGCCTGGCACCTGTGCGCCGAGCCACTGCGCCGAGGAGGACCCCACTCCGGGCGAACCCCGGGCTTGAAACCACGGACACCCAGCCCCCGGGCAGCGGGTTCTCGCCGAAGGGACCTGGCAGCCGCCTACACAGACCGCCGCCGTCGCCTGCAGACCCGGGAGCGCTTGGCTCCTCAGAGCCGCGGCGGCGCCGGGTCCCCGGGGATTCTCGCCCAGCAGCAGGCAGGGTGTGTTAGAGTTGGGTGCACGATTCGCCTTTTCTGCTCGTCTCTTCTCCGCCCGGGATTTATTGTCTGTGGAGCCTTCTGGGGGTGGGGAGGGAGCTGCGCCTCCGCCGCCGCCGCCGCCGCTGCTGCTGCGGTCGCTAGCGCGGCGCGCAGGGCAGGCGGAGGCAGGGGAGTGAATGCGCTCCAGCCTTCGCGGGCAGCGCTTTGGGCTTCCCCTCGGCCGCTTCCCGCCGGAACCTCTGCAGCGGTCCACTTGAAGGGCACCGGCATCATGGTCTAACGCGGCACCTGCCTGGAATTCCCTTTCTCCTCGTCTTCTTCCTCCTACTCCACCCCTCCTATCTTCCTGCGAGGACCCTCGTGCCCACTCCACTGCGGACCCCCGAACACTTTAAGGAATAAGCGTTGGCAGCTGCACGATTCACTCTCTCCGAAACCTCATGGGCAGTTTCTCCCGGCGATGTGAGTAGCACACTCTTGTTTCGTGGCCAGTGTGTGTGTGTGGGGGGGGGGGACTGCGGGGCCCTCGCCGTTTGTGGCCTCGGGGACAGGGAGCGCCCGAGGGGTGGGGGACAAGGGCGCCGGCGGGGGGGGGGGGGTGGGAGGACACGAGCCTTCAGCGCTCTCAGGGGAGCTGCTCGCGAGGTGGCCCGCGGAGGCGGCGGGGATGTGGTAGGTTGCGGGGCATCTGGAAATGGGTGCTAGCTAGCTGTGTGGGTGCATGAGAGCACCGAGTGGCCTGGGCTGGCAGGAGACCCTAAAGGGTTACATACTGCGAAAAGGAAAGGTAAAGAGCGAGTGTTGGGCGCTGGTGCTGGGACCCTTGGTCTAGCTGAGGTAGTCTTAGCTCCTCTTTATTATCTTGGGTATCTTCAGTAAGCTTTTTCTCAGAGGTGTCTGGAGGATGAAGCGCCCATTTGATCGTCTCTCTCTCTCTCTCTCTCTCTCTCTCTCTCACACACACACACACACACACACTTGTGGCAGGTCGCATTTGTGCCTTTATCTTGGAAGGTGTAGTATTACTGTTTGATATCCGTTTGTTTGGAGAATGCAATTAGAAAACCTTTATACCTTTAGGATTGAAGGGAAAGGGTGGGGTTTGAGGGGATGGAGGGGAAGAGGAGTATGACAGATTGGAGGACAGAAAGAAGTGGGGGAGCAATGGAGTGAAAGCTTTTCCAGAGAGTCAGGGAGAACGATACCTCTCTCCCCCTAAGCTAGACAACTCCTGCCCACACATCTCCTTTGTGTTGCAAGGCGAAGCTGGTGAACCCGCACTATTCCCAGTCTCAGAGCTGGGCCCCCTTCAGCATCTTGCATCCTCCTCTTAGAGTCATTAAGGATGCAGGACTAGTTTCGGATCCAACGTTGAAAGAGGGAGGGAAGCACATTAACATTACGGTAATCATGGCATCCTGGCTCACGGACAATTAGATTGGTTCCCGAAGGTCTCTAGTCTTACTGTTTGCAGAGTCAAGAATGCGGGTGAGGGGATAGGGGTTGAACAAAATGCCTTTAAAAATAGTGTGACTTCATAACGGCGATGGCTGCAAAACTGCTTCATTATACTACTTCTTGGCCATCAGGGCTGAATAAAGGACCCGCCTCCGCCCTCTCCCTCACTGTCTCCTCCCCACCAAGTCACAAAGCGAGCGGGCTGGGCGAGAGGGCGCAGCGCCAGGCGGAAAAGGGAAGGGGTCACTTTCACAACTCCCGGGAATCGGCTTCAGAATGAAACCATCTGCGACTCCCACGTTCCTTTCGAAGTTCTCCTTCAAAAGGGATTAGAAATGATGCGGGGGGTGGGGGAGGGTCAGTGAGACCGAAAGGTCCTCCACCTGCTCTTTTTGATTACTTTCCCACCACACTTTCAACACATTGAATTCACCTGCAGTGGTAACTGGGTCAGCACGTAAATATGTATACCTGTATAAGATGAAATGTGGCTGTCTTGATAGATGAAAAACAATTCGTATGTGATCATATTTTAACCTTGGCAAAATTTCTAAGCACAATAGAGATTTTTATAGCGTGGGCGAGAAGAGTGCATTCCAGCGAAAGCAGGACACGTGATCTCTCCGACGGGAGAGATACAGTATTAGGAACTCGATTTTCTTTGTTCCAAGCTGAGCCTATGAGATGCTCAGCATCCGGTTGCTTAAGTCCTCCAATTAGAGGGAAAAATAAAGTTGACCAGGGGCGAGAAGAGAAGGTAGAAAAGCACAGGTAGATAGATACCTGTGAACGGCTTGAACCTTCTCCTCTGCCGCCCACTTCTCAGTTTTTACCGCCCACTTCCCGCCCCACCCCTCGCCCCAGCTAATTCCCTATTTAAAAGTGAGGCATTCCTTCCGGGAGACGTGGCAGAAAAGTTCTTCAGCCCTTGCACACGTGGGTTCTCCAGCGCCTCAGAACCTGCTGCTATCCGCAACAGATTCTGCCACCTCCCCAGTCCGTGTCACGCCTCCATCCAGGCGTCGTTGAGCTGACTTCACCGACTCCAAGAGAACCACCCCAAGATCTTTTTGCACAAGACAGTAGAGGAGGGTCAAATCCCTGTTTCCTGAAAATCATTAATCGCACCGGGGCAAGAATGAGAAAGTAAGGATGTTGGAATGCTTTTATTTTCCCTTAAAAATAAGAGTCCTAGGGCTAAAGTATATTGAAATGGGTGGTTAGCAATATTTGCATTTGGACTCCCCGGGAGGTATCTTAAGGCCTGTGGAATATCCGCGAGGTGTGATTATTTATTAATTTAATGGAAGTAGAGCTTGTTCTAGACCCACCATTTAAATAGATTTACCCGACCTGGAGATTTCTTATTTCATTTTTCACTCCGTGTTTTATAAGCCATCTTAATGGGATGAAGTTTTGAAAATGTGGGCTATTTCTGTACTATACTGCATTGCATCATATAATATGTGGTGGTAGGGAAAGCAGAGTCAATTTCCATGACATATTATGAAGTGAGAGTTCTTTATACATTTTTTTTTATATACTTCACTGCCCAAGAAAAGATGTGTACTTACCATGGCAACCCTTCCATTCTCCATCACGTGTGCCTGCACATATGCAGCTTCAGAATTAGAAACAACTTCTTAAAGAAATAAACCTGGTCCAGTTACAGTAGCCATGTTTTATTCAGAATTTTAGCACTGCTTTAGGCTGGCATTAAAATTTTCTTAATTAAAATCTTATTCTACTTTCCTTTGTAGGTTTTTAATTTTTCTGCTTCCTCTATAAAATACAGAATATAGCTTAAAGTTTTTGTGTGTCTGTATTTTTGTTTGCTTTGGATTTTTTAAAAAATGTGAAGATACATGTGAATATCACCATGAATTTTTATCATTTATGAAAGTCATTAAATAACTATCTTACCCACATGGTGTTAATTCCCAGGGATGTTTCTTAGGTCTCTCTTATTTGTAGTTCATAGTGCATAGTAATATTGATATAAAAACTTGGTCTCTTTAATCATGACTTAAAATGTCCACCCTTTAAAACAGTTGAAAATTTGAAGATAAGTTACATTTTAACTTGATTAATTGATAAATTTATAATTGATATATCAAAATTATACCAATTTATACTATAATTTTATCTTCAGATGACTGTGGCCTTAACATAAGGATGGATCACACATTCTATGATATTATAACTTCATTCCATATCCAAATTAACAGTACACAAAGAGTAACCAACTATTGATGAATTACCAACTGAATTATTTCTGGATTCTTCTTACATTTTCTTCTTTCACATAATTTATTTCATAATTTTCAGAAAATTCTTCATTTAAAAAATATATGCTATTCATTGAATATAACAATTGTAGCAACCACACCATCAATAAAAGACATTATTTGGAGCATTTGTTCTCTCCAGTAACAAAACTGCTTTGTAGAGTACTATCCATATTCTTTTTTGGGCCAGTGTAGTCAGTCATGTGAATTTGCAATATGACTCCGGGAAGACCATTAATTCACATCTGTGACACAGGACAGACTTTTGTTTGTGCCAAGCCAAATGGCCATTAAGTAGTTCATATTTCCAAGGAAATGACTTGGAGATGACTCTAGGATCTTCTGAGAACCATGAAGTATTTTTTTTTTCATGTTCTATCTCTTAAATCTAGGGGCCACATCACTATTCAATGGAGATTTTTTTAATACCTCAGGATTTAAAAAAATGGAATTTTAATATTAAAATGACAATTTGACCATATATATAGCAATTAAATTCTATTCTGAGGAAACACAAAAGCAGACAGGAGATGCATAGATGGTAGATTTTGCATATTTGTTAAAATACTGAATTGTGAATTGTCAAGGAAAACTCAAAATTAGAAGTGGCACTGTAAATCAACAATGTTTGGAAGATGATGATCCCAAATCAATAATATTTTCCTTTATGAAGTTTTTAGCCATGTTTGGTTAACCAGGTTTGAATCATTATAAGTAGTCATGTTTTATAGAAAATACTCTAGTGAATTATTCTGAAATAGTGAAAGAGGAGTAAGAAAATCTTAGAAAACTAATTTTCTTACTTCTAGAGTTAACATCTGATCTTGGTAATACAATTAGCCTCTTTTAATGCTATAAAATGTAAGTAGTAATAATTGCTAATTTTTAATTCTAGTGCATAGCAAATAATAAGACAAGGTGGTGCATGAAGAATGATTTGGATACTTTAGAGGAGTGGGACATAAACTTTTGATACAAATCAGTTTTTCTATAGTAACATTTTGGGGGGGCTATATATCGTGCTGGCATAGTATATTTTTAAGGTATGCCATTGAAATAAACATATATAATTCCTATCTTGGAATTAAGTGATTATGCTCAGAAATTCATGGGCTTTTGTGATCAGAAGCCATCCATTTTCATCTTGCTTCCCTTACCATAGTGCATGACCTATAATCATAATTATAATGGCAGCCACCAATTATTAAACACTTATTATGATTCAGATGCTTTACTTCAAAATAGTCTTGTAAGAAGCACTATTCTCACCATTTGAAAGATTAGAAAATTAAGGTTCAATGACAGAAATGACAAGTCTACATCACACAAGTCCACGTCACACAGCTAAAAAGTGATAAAGCTTTAAATCCAGATTTGGCTTCTATACCTTTTTCTTCATACTATGCTTTCTTCCTCATAGGCATAAATTAACACTTGTTAAATGACTGAAATCTGTAGATCATAGAATTATTTCATAATGAATAAAGAAAAATTAATATTTTGAACCAGCTTTTCAAAGTTATTTACATATTTGGCAATAATGCACTATATTACTTTCGTGACCACAATTTAATATGGTACAGTGCAATCCAGATAGATAGAATACCTTATCTTCCTGGTAATTAATTCATGACAGAAACATTTAATAAGCTACTAGAATCTGTCATATAAATGTACATTAAAGAGGTTTTCAATAAAGCAAGTTTTGAGTCAAGATCTTTCATGTCTACTTTGAAACTATGATGATATATTTGATATATAAGCCTCTGGAGGGGTATCATGTCTGCTATTTAAATTATTAACCATAATAGAAAATTATCATTTGTTATTCAATGACACACGGAAAAAATATTAAGTAAATTTAATAACCCGAAGGATTTCCTGCATATACTCATTTTCATTACATTGTTCACAGCTTGATAAATTACTTAAAATCTATACAAAATTATTATTTTACTTTAATACACATGAAGGCAATTGCAGTTACCACAGATGAGGTATTGAAATTTATATTAGCATTGACATGATCTGTTTAAATATTTTAATAATGGAGTAAATCTTACATTGTTAAAAGGAACTCATTTATTGGCTTCTTAAAGATGTGGTTTCTTCAGTTGTGCCAGGGTATTTTTGCTCTACCTGAAGTTCAGTAAGACTGAGAGCATATTTAACATCAGAAGATAGTGATACCATGCTCAAAGTAGCAGCATTAACAAGTTTGTTAAGAACAAGGGAATTGTAGAATGTGTGTGTGTGTGTGTGTGTGTGTGTGTGAGTTCAGTTGGAGAGAACTGAATTTTGTATTATCCAAGAGGTAAACACGTGAGACATTATAGGTTTCAATTCAATTATAGAAAAGAGGTAGCTGACCTGAAAAGAAAAATACTGGTAGTGTAAGTACTATCAGTATCATTGGGAAATTTTCATAGGGTGAGAGGAAGCGAGAGGAAGGCGGTACCTTGAAATACAGTCCTCACAGAGGAAATGGTGAGAAAAATAGTTGAAAATGAGCTGTTTGGGTTAACTCACCAAGAAGAAAAATTACAGGTTTTTATACTATTATCATATTGAAAGAGATAAAGATACTTTTGTGTAGTGGCAAAATGTTTTATAGATGTCTGGCTGCAATATCAAATTTTTTGGTAATAGAAGGAAAGGCAAGAAATGAACTTTCCTGAGATAGTGCCTAAGTGTTATGAAGACATTTATTGCACCAAAAAGGTGAGTAATGAACACAAACCTAAAATATGTCAGCTGAATTTAAAGAATTAAGGTGACTTAATGGTGCAACTAAAATTATTTAAAAGTGCAAATAATTAGATTTCTTGAGTAGTAGCTGCTTGAGTATTCTGTAGCTAATGTATTCAGCATTGTAGCTCTAACTACAAATGGACATCTTATAGAGTCATGTGGGATGTAGATGCCCCTCAGACTACATATTTTGAGCATTGATACCACATTGGATATTTACTCTGGTGTTATTCTGAGTCAGTGTAATTCAAGACATGAAAAAATTTTCTTCCTTACTTCAAGTGTGATTAATTTCTTAAGACAATTATAAAAGCTATTGTAATTAAATCAAATACCTATTTAAATTTTGATTGTTAAGTATTAGCAATGTCCTTAGGGTAATACCATATTGAACATTGGGCATACCACACACATACACATACTGCTATAATTGCTCCATTTTGGAATACACACACACACACACACACACACACACGCATGCACGCACGCACGCACAGACACACACAGAAAGCTATAATCTTCTTATTTCATGAGTTCATAACACTTTAGAGATGGCAAGGACTCTAGGGGGTCTTACTTTACAAAAGAGGAAACTGAGCCCAGCTAAGTTTGTTTTCTTGCTCAAGGGCACATAGCTGTTAGTGAGAGAAACAGAAATAGAACCAGATCTCTTGGCTCCCAACCTCTGCCAGTAAAACCATACTCTTGGAACTATTGGAGTCCTTTACATTTGAGAAAAGGGAAATAGGGAAAAGAAGCTTAATCCTATTAAGTCCGGTTAATGAAACCAGCCAATATGATGACCCCATCCAAAATACATCTATTTCTCATATCGTTTTTGTCCTGAATTTTGGCCTAAGGTTTTTAGACGATCATCTTAGATTTCCATTTTGATTTGACTGTTTAGGCAGTTTAATACTATAAATTTAACATCTATTAACTATTTTATATTTTTAAAGATACCTTTATTTAAGAAATATGGAATTAATTTCACTCATATTAAAGCATTCTAAATTTGGATACTATATCCTTTTTAATGAAAATTAAAGTGTTCTTTTAAATTATTGATCTTTTTAGTATAATACCCACTAAATTAGTGTTGGATGATGGAGAAATGTTTAATTCATTTTACATAAATGATTTTCTAAATCTGCTAATTTCATTAAGGATCAATCATTGAGGTTTCTTACCAAAAAACAAGAATTAGATTTAAAGTGAGGTTAGGCCTTTCTACACAATATTGCCTTAGATTTTGATCAGGAAAACATTTTAGTCAAGAAAAAAAATGTGATACAGTTAGAATTTGTGAAACATATTCATTTCTGTGAATTTTTTTGCATTACAAAATTACATTTGGAAGGGTCCTTTGAAATAACAAGTTCCCTCTTACTGCTAAATAGCTGCTTATGTATCTGTTATGGCTTAATTCTCTCTTTCATGAAACAAATTTGAAATAAATGTTTCTCACTTAATGTTTTTTCTAATGCTAAAATTCTGAGTCTACTCTATCAAGAGGTTTCTCAATTACCCATTGTCTTCCTAGTTTTTCCAACATACTTTCATAAATGAGCATGTACCCTATCTCAGTATAAAATGGGAAGCTTAGGGCAAGATGTCTTTTTGTTTTTTGTTTTTTAACTTACTGCCAAAACATACTTGCAACAGGGCGCCTGGGTGGCTCAGTTGGTTAAGCGACTGCCTTCAGCTCAGGTCATGATCCTGGAGTCCCTGGATCGAGTCCCGCATCGGGCTCCCTGCTCGGCAGGGAGCCTGCTTCTGCCTCTGACCCTCCCCCCTCTCATGTGCTCTCTTTCTCTCATTCTCTCTGTCTCAAATAAATAAATAAAAATAAATCTTTAAAAAAAAAAAAACATACTTGCAACAATAATAAAGCACTTTTGAAATTATGATGTACATATCTTAAAATATGCTTTTGGTTTATAAGCAATGACATATAGAAGTATTTACAAACAAAATTGATTTAACAAGACATACCTACATAGTTACATCTAAAAATCCTCTTTAAAAGGCAAATTAGAACTTTTTAGTGCAGCAATGATGTTTAAAATTGAGGAAAAACCATGATGACTAAATTAGTGCATTACATAGCAGCACATTAGCTATGCTTTTCATTTGTAGACTGGTTCTTATTCATGCCAGCTTACAGTGTACTGTTCTGGGATTCGTGGGTGTGATAGAACGGAACATATTTCTGTATCTGTGAATATAATCCCACACACCATTTTACATGACAAAATCTGAATGTCCTAAAACTCGGTGTTAAAGATAAGACAAGATGTCAACCTTCGCCAGTCGCGGATTTGAATCACCTCCATAATAATACCGTTTTATCTTTCCAAATTTCTCATTTTATTTAAAGAGATGTTATTCAGACATGTAATATAAGGACTATGGGTGTTTGTGTTTGCTTCCCTGCTTGCTTACTTACCTGCTTTCTTGCTTTTTCTACCTAGACATAGCTAAGGTTTGCTTGATGCAGACAATAAGCAAGCTGCTGAAACTCAAACACAGTAGACACTAAAGTAGGATGTGAACAAAGGAGAGCTGCAAAGGTGATGCATTTTTGTACTTTGGAACAGGAAGAAACTACTAGAACTGCAATGCACATCCATTTTCTATGTAAAAATCATGAAGAAAATAAGCTTTGTTAATAGTTAATAAATATATGGATTAACAGGGTCACATTTTATACTGAGATAGGGTACATGCTCATTTATGAAAGTATGTTGGAAAAACTAGGAAGACAATGGGTAATTGAGAATCATTTCTCTTAAAGTCTAAAACTGTGCTGGTGAGTAAAAACGTTAGAACAAGGTTTGTATAAACAGTGTTTAATGTCTGTTTTTCCTAAATATAATTGTATATATGTCAGGCTCTTAGTTCCAGGTACACTCTTTGTAGATCCCACCCTAATATACTTTCTGAGCCAGGTCAAAGGCACTTGACTTCTGTAGCAGTTACAAGGTATATACTTTCTCTAATATTTAAAAATTAACATAAATTCAGCCCTGAAGACATTGTGTAACTGTGACTGCTAAAAGAATAATGTATCACTCTCTGCAATCAGTCTTGAAGATGCACTTGTCACTCTTTTTGGCTCTGCATGTGGCCAGGACAGCCCCAAACCTCAAGGGTACCTGTCTTCTTTGCATGTGTAAAATTGTCCATAATTTTAAGAATGTAATGTGTTCTTAATCTTCTTCCCCTTTTTCCTGATAGAATTTCTTTTTCTGATCATGTGTGAAAAATAGATAAGAATGCAGAAGAAAGAAAGTTGAACTTGGATTCTGGAAATATGTACGAATATTTTGTCTTAAATGTCACTTAATATTTTTAATATTATTGCTTAACAATGGGCAAAATAGTGTATATTGGGCATAGAAGATAAAATGTTTTATTGGGAGTCAAAAATTACAATCTCATACTCACATTATAAAAACTAATATGATAGCTTCTGGTATTTGGACTGAAAAGGAAGGTAACAAAAACCTCTGTGATGCTACTTGAAAGACTACTTGAAGCATTTTGCACTCTCTTCTGGATCTGAATCAAGTTAGAAAGTTACCCTTAAGCTGAGTGAAGATCACTGTAAAGTGAGAAGTTCTTTTCAGAGTGCTTGTTTGAATGAAAAATATATAGGATGTTAATGTAATTTCATGAAACTTTAGAGTTCCTTGATTAATATTTTTAAAATGATCCCCTTTTTAAAAATTGTATGATTTGTGTGTAGTTGGTCTTTTCAGTATAATTCAGTATGTGAATATGTGTCATTCCTAGTATTGTTAAGTAATCGTTTGCTTGAATGACTGTCTCCAAAACCAGCACATATATGGTGGCTTACTTGATTTTTTTTTTATCTCTAGCAAACTATCTCATAGCATAGTGCAGAAAAAATGCATGTTGTGGGAATGAATGGTTTCACTTATGCTTCTGAATGCTTCTAAGTGAGTCTCGTAGCCATTAGTATTCCCTTCGATTTCTTCTTCTCTTTCCTTTCTAAGAACATCATAGGATTTTTTTTTTAAAGATTTTATTTATTTGTCAGAGAGAGGGAGAAAGAGAGCAGAAGCAGGGGGAGCGGCAGGCAGAGGGAGAAGCAGGCTCCCCACCAAGCAGGGAGCCCAACATGGGACTTGACCCTGGGATCATGACCTGAGCCAAAGGAGACACTTAACCAACTGAATCACCCAGGCTCCCCAGCATCATAGGATTATACTTCCCAGTTCATCTTCCATGTGGGCATGGTAAATGACTGACTTTGGTCAATGCAATAGGGGCAAAAAGTGAGGAGTGTCTCTTGAATAGTAGTATTTATGACCTAGTACACTCTTTGTTTTTCCCCTGATGTAGCAATTATGGAGGCATGTGTCATGATGCATGTGTCATGTTGTTCAGGAACCATCAGCATGGTTCCTGAACAACAACACTAAATAAAGTCATCCCTGCACACACGTATTGAATATGTAGCATGAGCAAGAAATATTGTGTTAAGATTTGGGGGACGGGAGTATTGTCAGCCTTTCACTCATTTACTGAATGAAATTCTAATGAAAGTGAAGTCCTGATGTCCAGTTTATGGGGTTACAATTACAGGGACATTATTTGAACATGCCTCTATTTAGAATTTAATACTAAAATGCATTCTATTGAATGATTCCTTAAAATTATAACAATGAACAAAGTTATTTTTGAAAAATACAAAGATCAATCTACTTGAGAAAATTTTAAGGTTTCAAGCACTTTGACTTTCTCAATTTATAAGTTAGTATACACTCATATATTGATACACCAGAAGTCTAAGAACTTTGCTACTCTTCTTGTACAATGCAGTAACAGCTCCTCTGATTTGTAAACAAATGAAATGTTTTCGTATTTGATATATATTTTCCCATTCTGTAGATGGTTGAGACAATATTTATAATAAAAAATCTACTGTATCTGTTGGAATCTGCAAAATTTTCTCCATTTAATAAATTTTATTCAAGTTTATATATTAATTAATTCATTCATTCTGAATATTTATTGTACTCTTATTCTGTGCCAGAGCTTGTCCTAGGCAAGGCTGATTACAAATGTGACCCCTGTTTCCATGGCACTAATAGGGTAGCCAGACATTAAATAATCATTCTAGGGATATAATAATTTCAAGTTATGATAAGAGCTAAGAAGGATAAGACCAAGGTACTGAGAATGAATATAATAAGGGTCTGAGCAGGAGAAGTAGTGTCTCGGAGGAGATAATATTTAAATAAGACCTCTAAGATGATAGAAATTAGCCAGGCAAAGTGAGGAATCAGGAGAATTTTAGGCCAAGCAAATGGCATATGCAAAGACTTTAAGTCAGGAGAAGACGGTGTGCTGGAGGGCAGAGTGATTGGAAAGAGGCTGGTGTGGCTGGATATTAGGGATCAGAAGAAGATTGGTATAATATGAGGCAGGTGTGAGCCAGATCATCTCAGGATTTATTGACCAGGTAAAAATGTAAGATTTTTATTATCCATCCTATGTGAAGTCATTAAGCATTTTTAAGTAGAATGAACTGATTGATATTTTTAAGTGGTCATTTGGGCTGCTATGTTTACAGTGCATTAGAAGGCCAGAGTGGAAGTAGGGTTTTATTAATGAGAAGATGTTTATAGTAGGTTGGGCAAGACTTTAAGGTGTCTCGGGCTAGGATTATGGTAGTGGAAATGGAAAAAGTGGATAGAACTGAGATGTGCTTTGTATGACCTATTGAATTCATTGCTGAATTGATACTGGGAGATGGCTAGTGAGTAAAAGTGTATTATCAAGACTTATTGCAAGATTTCTGACAGGAACAACTGGATACATGCAGGTACAATTTCTTGTCTGGGGAAACCTGGAAAGGGAGCTAATCTATTCAAGTATAACTAGAATATTGACACTAATATGAAGGAAACTGAATAACTGGCTGACATATTGACGAAACATGAATCAGAGCATCAATTTGTAAAACTAAAAATCCCTATATAAAATTACTGGAAATGTAGTGAATACTTTTGTAGGGAAAACAATTAAAGCTTCTTTTTAAGAAAACAAATGTCTTCCAATAAATGATTATTGAGTATGCATTAGAGTGACTCACCCTATATTGCTATCATAGTTTTCTTCTAATTATTCTTTGGCATGAAAAGAAAACATCAATGGATATCCTCTCCTTCTGAATACTAGTTTCTGCCATCTTTCTCCATTATGCTTTAAAGTTTGAAAAGAACAGTCTACTTCTGGTCCTTCTGTATTTGCTTTCCTGAGATGAGTAGAAGGGTGTTACCCATTGGTAGCATTTGTTTAAACATCTCATCTCAAGTACTTTGTAGCACCTTGTAGCTCCATAACTACCCAGGTATCCATACTGTGGACTTCTCTGGGCAAGGCCACACACATTTGCAAGGTATCCTCTGTGTGTGGTCCCTTTCCTAGAGGCCTTCACCTTTATAATTTCCTGGCACTAAATTTTGTCAGTTAAGACACACTGTAAATTGCTGCCCACAGAGTACATATATAAGTAAAGTGATAATCATTCATTCTTGTACATATTATGGATACATTCTTTAGGAATGTGTTCAGCTGCAAGTAACCAACACTTAGTGGCTTAATTGAGTGAGACAATGATTTTATTCCTTCTTCCAGTTAGCATTTGTGTGGTAACTAACAATCCCAAAACATCTCAGTGGCTTACAACCACAGAGATTTATTTCTCGCTTGCAGATGTATGGGGTAGCCACAGTTCTGCTTGGCTGTGTTCACCCAGTCTTCTAACCTCCAGCATCCAGGCTGAAGGAGTAGCCCTTATCTGGGATGTGTTGTTCCCCTGGAAGAGGGCAGGAACAAGAGGCCATACTGACCCATCAAGTTCAATGAAAGCTTCTACTCACACATAACATATTTTGTATCATTTCACATTCCATTGGCCACAGCAAGTCACATAATCAAGAGTGGCATGGCAAGAGAATAAATGGCTAAACATCCACACTAGTATTAAGGCTCAGTGATGCCATTAGGAACTCCGACTCTTTTCAAATCATTGCCTATCTTTGTAGTGTTCTTAGCACTTACATTTCTGAGTTTTCCTACCTTAACATAATTGCCTTCAAGTGGACTGGCGCCAAAGATAATAGTGGCAATGAATATCAACTGTGAGTTCTCTAGTCTCTCTCTTTGTTTTTTGTTTTTGTTTTTGTTGTTGTTGTTGTTGTTTTTTATCCTGGCCAGCATGCAGATCTATTTAATACATTAGTACTTGTAAATATGTTTGGGTTTTTTTTCCTTTGATTGAGTTGAAATGTATTTTAGAAATTTCCCAAATAAATTCCTTTTGCTCTGCCTTGCTATTTCCCTAAATTCCTTTTGCTCTGCCTTGCTATTTCCCTATTTTCCTAGCATGGGGCCCTTGGAAAAAAATAACATTCATCTTGAAATTTAGGTTAATAGTAATTCAGTTTTAGCTTGGGAAAACAGAATTTCTTTTAAAATACTGAAGCTTAGTTATGAAATAAAATTTTAGTTTTTAATGAAAACCTGGAGGATCTGTGGAGTGATTTAGATTTCAAGAATGGACATACTTTAAGTTTTCAAGATAACTATCAGTTGATAAAGCTATAATCTGAAATTCCCTTTAATGTTCAAACCTTATATATTTTATTTTTGTTCATGTCTACTTTAGCTAGCACTTTGAATTGTAACCATAATTTCATGAACCATCTTTTCACAAAGAAAATTTTAGTTTTTGTTTTGTTGTTATTAACAGGTAGAATCATTAAAATTGAGAGTATTTCTAATTAAAATAAATTCTTGAAAAGTAAACAGATTAAATCACTCATGTTTAACTTCCTTTGGTGTTCTTTTGAAACCACTTGGACTCCTACTTTGGATGGTAACACAATCTCCACTAGATGAATGGTTTTCGAACACTTGTAATTGTGGAACTCTTTTAGCAAATGAAATAGCACAAACAACCCCAATGCATAAAAGACAAGTAAGACTGCTGTGCTTGAAAATTACTATGTTTTATATTCAAGAATTATCATGCCAAAGAATAATTATTTTATAATTTCTCACTTCCTTTTTTAACAGAAAAAGATACTTTACCCCCAAATGAGGAAATTAAAAGAAAATGTAGGCATTATTTAATTTCAGCTACAGATTACCAACAAATTTAGAGTCAAGCAAAGTTATTTGAATTGTTCAATGAGTATAAATAGGGTTGTGTTGCATTAGCTCTTCATTTTTTTTTTCTTCGATTGTCAGAGGGTGATGTTATCCACACAAAAACTCTCTAGAGGGTTTCACTTTATCACACCAATTATCAGTGTGTATCCAAGGCTTCTTCAAGACAGAAGGGTATTTGGGACTGCCAATTCTGCCTCTTAATGAATATCTTCTGTGCCCAGCTAAATAAGCAAAATGATAGAGAAAACACACTTCCAGGATAATCTGAGGCAGATGAAAAGACTCATTTTGCTGAATACAACTCATTAGGATGGTTTTGGTTTTTGTACTTGTCAGGCCTTGGGATGACTTCTCTCACCCTAAATATCCTATTGAGGCAGGTTTCAGTTTTTGTGAAAGTGGACTGCAGGCTGATCAGCAAAAAAGAGCTTCAGAGACAAAGGTAAACAGAACGATTATTTCCTTGAATTTCCTTTCTCTACTATCACATAGGACAAAAATATTTAAGGGTCTTTTGGGGGTCTTCTGTTTTAGAAGACATGGAATTCTTATTACCTTTGTTGGCTAGCATATAATATTCTCTTACCTTCTGCCACCCTGGATTTGAAATTTTTATTTTATCAAATATCTGTCAAAATTTTATTTTGCTTTAGTGACATGCATAGTTGAATTGCAGGCAGAACAAATATACGGGTTTAAAGTTTCTGCTGTTACTTCCTTGCTAGGCAACCTTAGGAAAATTATTTTTAACTCTCTACATTGTAATTTACTAATCCTGGAAATGAACGTAATAATGTCCATTGTAGTTAGTTGTAGTGATTAAATAACTTATGTAAAAAAAGAGTATCTAGCACACTACTGTTTTAGTGATATTTTGGACATGCAAATCACATTTCCTTATCTCCTCCCCATTGAAAATAATTTATTTGATTTGCCATTTCTTTTGGGATAAAAATTAAAAAGTACTTTTGTTTCTTGTTGAAAAGCTGGAGAGTTACAGGAAAGTTTTATTACATAAGGAAAATTTGATGTTGTAGAATATTTTAATCCTTTTTTTCCAGGGGTACATTTACCACTTGTATAGATCAGACTAGATGAAATATAAAGCTTTTGAAAACATGATAGTTTATATCTTGTGCATAATATATATTTTTATAAAAGAAGTCACTATTATAAAAATAATTCCCATCATATATGGAAGTATCTATGATACAGATACTCATTTGCACCATAAAGATAAAAAGAGAAGCTTTGAAAGAGGCTGTGGATGTCAGGAATAAGTTGTGAGCCATCACAGTAACAAACATTTCTTAGAAGTACAATATGTGATAAAGCACTTGGCAGCCAGTTAAATGAAGGCCACTGACCTTGTCAGAATGACATAGCCAGCCACGGGGGAATTCAGAAAGAACTATATGAACTATTACCGGGAAATACATCCTTCTAAAATTTTTAATTAGCAAACTGTTCCATTGTTTATCTTAGATATTTTATGAAATAATGCCTTTGGTTCCTTTATATCACAAATATGGTTAAAGTCAACTAGATGAAAATCTTTGCTTACAAAAATGATTCTTAAAATGGAAGGACTGTGGATTCTTATATGAATTTGTAGAGAATGGAGGGTGATTGTGGACTTAAATCTACACCTGTATAGCGGAGATACTAAGAGCTGATCTGACACTCAGCCAGCTTACTGTCTCCCATTATATTAGATGATAAACCAAAATTCCAAAATAAATGTAAGTTTTTGTCGATTTAAAATACTGACCCACTCAGAAGTTGTTTGTTGTTGTTGTTGTTGTTGTTGTTCTGTCTACCCACTTCCTTATGTGTAAGAATTTAATGTATTATTGTAATTGGTCTTTCTGACTTTAGTCTCCCTCACCCACATAGCAAATTAATCTTTGTGAATGCCTTCTTTGCAAAATTAATTGTCCTTCTGGGAGATCTCCAGGAGCTTCCCACTGCTTATAAAGTCTTAACTTCTTAAGTTGAAGCTCAAAGCCTTCAGATTCCACTCACAAGTTTCTCAAACTTACTCTCTGCTCCTTCTTTATACAAATATTCCACTCGTTTAAACTGAGCTGAGTTCTCCAAAGAGACCTTGTATATGTTCCCCCAGGGAGACATCGTGAGGAATAGGCAGGACAGTGGCAGTGCAGTTCTGCGGGTCTCCATTCTACTCTATCAGTAAGCTGTGAGCTTTGTGGGTCCCAAGCTTTCTCCATTCCCCTCTGATTTTGTTTCCGCCTCTTTCAAATGGGAACAATTGCAATAATAATTATAAGTTCCCTCATAGGAGTGTTTTAAAGTTACATAGGAAAATAGATACAGAGCAACAAGTGAAGAGCCCAGCACTGCTAGTCGAGGCTTAATAAATGCTAGTTCTCATACCTCTTGCTTTATTGAGTACATACCTTCCCTAAAAGTACCAGTGAATTGCTCAAGGTCATAGTGAAATGCATATTCTATTGATTATGAACACAAAATGAGAAGAGAGATTGTGTAGATTTTGTGGTCAGGAGCAAGGCTTTCAGCTTCAGCTGTTCTGGAACAGGCTCTAGTGTTGCTTCTCCCCAGCTGTGGGACAATGGCCAGATTAGTCTCTCTGAGACACCATTTCTGATGTGTAAAATATGCAAAGTAATCCTGTTCTGATAGTATATTAGGGGAGGATTAGATGACATAATGCATGCAATTTACTTAACATAATTCCAGTGTCTTAATAAATGTTATGTATTTTTTATTGTAATTGAAAAACAAGTCTTCTTGGTTTATTAGATGCTAATGTAGATTTTTTTTTTAAATTAAACTATTAGTGTAAAAAAGACTTTTTTACCTAATGTTTATTCTTGGCATTTCAAGTGTCACTTAAGGCTTTCATGCACATTACATAAATACTTGTTCTTTATTTCTCTAAAATACAGTCCTTTGCCCATTACTAAAATAAAATCTAAGATCCTAAAACAATCCCATTTATTGTTAAACCTTGGATTTACTGTTTTCTCAATTCCGAGGAACAAAATGGAAAGCTAGTGATTCTAGTAACTCCTAACATATTCATGCCCTCTTCACAATTGTAGCTAAATAATGTCATTTGTAGGAGGTATTATTTTCTTGCCTTTAGTCTGTTTACCTGAAGGAATATATTGTACATGTTTGTATACCTAGATGTCTATTGTCTGGAATATTTTTAAGTTTGCATGTGTTAAAATTGGAATAATATCCTAGAGAACTTTACTGATAGATAGAAAATGTCTTCTTTCTTAAATCACTTCTCTTTAATTATTATTTCTATTGCTTCCTCAGTCACCCAAACTTGACATCCCTTACTTCTTCCCTCCCTTATCAACATATGCTTTATCTTTCCATTTTATGATTTCTAATCCCTAAATAGTTTTCAAGTTCCTTTCCCCTCATTGGTTCCACTACTGCTCTCCTAGTTCAGGGCCTCTTTAGGTCTCCCATGCTCTACTGTGTGGCCCCTGACTTCCTCTGTACTGTTCTTCCATTCCAACCTCGGTGGGGCTCCCTGGCCTTGAGACTTTGTGAAATACCCAGGTCTACTTAGGACAGTTCTGGTTAAAAATCGTCCCTGACTCCCTGTGCTCAAACTCCTTGACATGGATTGCTTATACACACAGTGACTTCTGCTCTAACTCTCCTCCCATATGCCTTTAATATTCTGGCCATTTTGAGCTGCTAGAAGCTGCAAAAATGTACCCTGCTTTGCTCCAAGCCATGGTATCTGCCAGAAATACCGGCAAACTTCTTCTACCTATTTTTTACATTCTAGCTCCAAATGTCACTTTCTCCGTGAAGGCTTTCTATAACCTTTCTCCTTTTAGCATTCCAGAGAAAATTAGTGGCTTTTCCTCTGTGTTGTGAAAGTAATTTGCATATATCTCCTATCAAAATGTTAATTCTGTTGTATTTTAATTGCTTATGTGTCTTTTCCATTAGGAAGGACATTATGATATCAGAACTAGCATTTTATTCTTTTTTGTACACCCAGCTCTTAGCACACACTACCTATTCAATAAATATTTGAGGAATATAGTAAAAATAATAAATGAACTTGATAAGAAATTGACAACTAATGCTAAGTGAAATAAGTCAAGCAGAGAAAGTCAAATATCATTTGGTTTCACTTATTTGTGGAACATAAGGAATAGCATGGAGGACATTAGGAGAAGGAAGGGAAAAATGAAGGGGGGGAATCGGAGGGGTGATGAACCATGAGAGACTATGGACTCTGAGAAACAAACTGGGGGTTCTAGAGGGGAGGGGTGTGGGGGGATGGGTTAGCCTGGTGATGGATATTAAGGAGGGCACATATTGCATGGAGCACTGGGTGTTATATGCAAACAATGAATCATGGAACACTACATCAAAAACTAATGATCTACTGTATGGTGACTAACATAACATAATAAAAAAAAAAAGAAATTGACAACTAACCTGTATACACATATTACTAATTACTTCAGGTGTAATGTGATCAGGTCTATATTCTAAATTGTCTTTTTCTTCTTGTTATTAGATGCAGATGAAAGAATATACTAAGCATTTAGTTTTCTACATTGAGTATATCAACATTAAGTAAAATAAATCCAATATAGAATAGTGGAGAAAGTATGAGCTTTATCATTGTAAAACCTGAATTTGGGTTCTAGCTTTACCAAGTTATGACTAGGAATTACTAGTTTAGAACAGTTTGCATCATTTTTCCAAGCGTTGGTTTTTTCATCTGTGTAAAGAAAATGAAAATATTAATATCTACCTCACCATTTGTCCATAAGGATCAACTAAGATAAATATATTAAGATGTTTTGTAAACTATTAAAGTCTAGATGTTTTTAATTTAATATTTTGGTATGTTTAAATATATAGTCATAGTCACAAACTCCGATGTGCCAAAATATAACTCTTAAAATCTACTTACACCTTAGAAGTAGATGTAGATGCCAAGCATCTCACAAGGTCTCATTTTGTATCTGTTAAATTTATATTTCCTTGACAAATTTATCAAGTCACTTTTTGTCTAAAATAGTATATTCTTCTTTCTTTTTCTGCCTCCTGCTGCTGGTGTGTGTGCATGTGCATGTGTAAGTGTGTGTGTGTCTCTGGTCTCTGCTGAGCTGAGGTGTCCAACCACTGGGTTAACTGCTATCACTACTGTTGCCCTTAACATTTCTGTATATCCCTCCTGGAGCACTAATAGCTCAGGTATCTGCATTTTATGTTCTCCTTATCTCAGCTCTCCTCTCCACATACACCCATCCTTTCAGTACTTAATGTTCACCTGAGAGACTTTTAGTTCAGAAACTTTCACGAAGAACTGTGGGGTATGAGGAACTCTATGAGGTGGTCCTTGGCCCCATGTCTGTAGAGATCCCTTCAGTTTTTTGCTCAGAAACCAATTGTAGATTTGGGGTGTTTTAAGAAGCTTTTAGACTTTTAGGGTTATATTTTTGGGAAGAGAAGTACAAGCCCTGAAGAGATGCCATTAAAGCTATTTGGATATTTCTGTCATATCCACCTGAGATTTTAGTCCTAATAATGGGTTGATCATTAGCCACCCGTGGTATCCATACTCTAGTTTTGTTCACTTTGAGTTGTTCTCTCTTCTTATATGATAAAGTGCCCATTTCTTTTGGGGTAGGAAGTCAGATATTAAGTGATCAAATACTTGTTTGTATTCTGTGGCTGACAGTTACAATCTTTGCCATTTCTCTTATCCTTGATACTTAATGTCCAGATTTTGAAATTCTAAGAAAAACCTTTATCTCAACAAGTATTTGGCTTTCTGACTACTGCGACAGATAAGGGCTTTACACACTATTCTCTATTTTGAAATTTAAGAGTGAGCAATAACTTCTTTGTTTTCGGCCATATTCATCCTCT
This sequence comes from Neomonachus schauinslandi, assembly GCF_002201575.2. Taxonomy (NCBI): domain Eukaryota; kingdom Metazoa; phylum Chordata; class Mammalia; order Carnivora; family Phocidae; genus Neomonachus; species Neomonachus schauinslandi. The sequence continues at coordinate 56,048,041 of NC_058406.1, forward strand.
CCCCCTACAATGAAGGCCAGTGGCTCCACAGTTGCAAGGGACACAGGAGGTATAGAAAGAAAATGTAGGAAAGAGTATTATCCATAGAACATCTCCAAATATTATATGGCCATAATATTATTAGTCTGGCAATTTAGAGCTTCTACTGTTTCTTTAAAATAAACTACCAATTATATCCTAAAATTTGTTTGTTCTGTATCCCCAGCTAGAGTAGAAATTGAAGACAAAAACTATACTTAATTTCTTTATCTATAAGCTGGGGCTAATAATATCTATCTTATCAAGTTACTATGAGTATTAAATGTGATAATACACATAGAGCACCCAGTTAATTCCTAGTATGTGGTCAGTGTTCAATAGATTTAGTTCTCTAATCATTCCTTCATCTTGTATTCTTCCATAGCTCTTAACAGAGTTAACCAGTGATCAGAATTAGCAAAGTCTAGTAATATTAGCAGTGATGCATCAGCTAACAATTCTTGCTTTATCAGCCAGCTGTGGTGGACTTTTGCAACCTTTACAGAAGCTTAAGAAAATATGATATTCTGCACAAAAGAAGCCTCCTTTACCCCCAAAATTGTCGGCAACAATGGGAATTGGACAGCTTTTTCTAGAAGTCTCTACCACAACAAATGATAAACTAATATAAAATTGACTGGAATGTCATGTGAAGATACGTTTTTGGAGCATTTAGGAAGTAGTAGATATCATGTTCCAGGTTTCTAACTTGATGGTGTGTCCAGTTAATCCTGACAATGCCAGCCATGGCTTAGTTGTATCTGCCACAGATGATCTGTTCAGCTCTTAGCATGTGTAGTTCTAGGCAGCTCTGTAGTCCAGGCTAAATATCAAATATAAGCTACAGATAGAAATACATAAAATATATGATTTTTGTAGAAATTTAATCTCTTTGCATTCTGTTACTCCTACAGAGATGTAGAGATTGAGAGAAAATAAATATGAAAACATTTTAAAATAGAAGATGCAACAAAATATAACAGATAATCATTTATAACTATTATTATGTTAAGAAGTGGTGGTTAGAAACTATAGGTATTTTGCTTAAATGTAGAAAACCTTAGCCATACATAAATTGAAGTTGAATTTTCATTTGATGAGGATGGTAATAATTAATTGAAATGGAAAATAAACTCTAAAAAATCCTATGAAAACAGCAGGATATAATCTTTGATCTTTGATTCTGGATAGCATACCAGAGGGAGCAGTTATAGGACTTCCTTTACTTTATTCCTTGCAATTTTCCAAAGATTTCCTCAAAATAAGCAGAACCAAAAACTAATAATGACAAAAAAACAAAACAAAACAGTAGGGTGTTCAATTAACATGGGAGACCACTTTACGTATGTTTTAGTTCTGTTTGTTCACACCAATATCTAATGTTGGGAACATTTTATATTGCTGCCACATAAAAAGGTTGGGGATAAGAACTATTTGGCAGAACAGTGGTTTTCTCATAGATGTCAAGAAGAAAAATCTCTGCCTGGCAAACACAAATCATACATGTTTTGAAGTAAAGCCGTATGATCCTCAAATAGTCTCCCTATAGAAAAGCATAATAAAAAAAACAAGATCTTCCGTAGTGGATTTACTCTATGGACATTTATAAATCTGATCTTTAGTATTTTGACAACTCCTTCTGATTTCACAGTTTTTCATACCCCAGTATCACAAAGATAAATATTCTTTATTTTTCTATATTATCTGGAAATTCACCAGAAATCTGTGATTCAGGATTGATGATCAAGTGGATACTTAACTATCCATTTCTTCATCCAATTCGAATAAACAAAAACTAGATAAAGCAAAGAATGGACATTTTTATTTTTATTAAAAAGGCATTAGCAAATTTATCCCATCTATTTATACAATATCCTCTTTAAGGTTAATCTACCATCTTACCTCAATAATACACAAACTTTCCTCATATCTTTGTGTTGTCAGTCCTCCTTTTATTTCCTCTTTTATTTTTTTCTCTTTCTTGTCCTGTAAACACTTATTTAAAAATACATCAATCTAGGGCGCCTGGGTGGCTCAGTTGGTTAAGCGACTGCCTTCGGCTCAGGTCATGATCCTGGAGTTCCGGGATCCAGTCCTGCATTGGGCTCCCTGCTCAGCGGGGAGTCTGCTTCTCCCTCTGACCCTCCCCCCTCTCGTGCTCTCTCTCTCTCATTCTCTCTCTCTCAAATAAATAAAATCTTTAAAAAAAATACATTAGGGGCACCTGGGTGGCTCAGTCGTTAAGCGTCTGCCTTCGGGTCAGGTTATGGTCCCAGGGTCCTAGGATCGAGCCCCGCATCAGGCTCCCTGCTCCGCGGGAAGCCTGCTTCTCCCTCTCCCACACCCTTGCTCATGTTCCTGCTCTTGTATCTCTCTCTTTCTCTGTCAAATAAATAAATAAAATCTTAAAAAAACCCACATTAATCTAACGATGTTCCCTGTGTATAAAGCACTATGCCAAGTGCTGGGGATGGACTTAATATCTTTTCTTAAACACCTTATTGTCTAGAGGAATAAAGGCAGTTAGGTTACTTTGTGCCACATGCTACAATAGGGTGATATAGGTTATCTTGCTTCATATTCTCTTCTCTCTCCTCCCTCCCTTAACCCTTGCCCTCCTTCCTTCCTCCCCCCCCACCACAATACACACACACACACACACACACACACCCCAACCCACACATACCATAGCTCTTCGGGCTTTCAAATGGAGCAGATGTTCCAATTTAATGAAAGTTTTAAATGAAATTAAATCATTATATAAAATCTGCTGATTCAAAAGAACATAAGAACATCACTTGAAAGGGATCAAGAATAATAAATTTAGAGGGATTATATTTTATTCCTAACAAAAGAATAAAAAGGAGAAAGAAGACAGAACAAGTAATATTTTTTCTCAAAAAAGCTGACTTTTTGGCAACACTTGATCGTTTTCATAACTTTTGAGTTTTAAGTCATTCCATTGTAAGCACTGAATGCTGGCCAAACACCACTGTAAATTTTCTATCTACAGGGCAAAGATTGCCTGATTTGAGTTCAGGACTGAATTTATGGCAGTGAGCATTTCGGGAGCACTGTAGAAATTTAAGAACTTATATTGGGAATAGAAATGCCAGGCATCCTAGATTTAAAAATAACAGCTAATATTTTCATTTATCAGGAATACTTTAATGACCAACATGTATTTAAGTTTTACAACATCTCTAGGAGTTGAGGGAATTTTATCTTCCTAGTTTTACAGATGAGGAAAGTGTAGATGTGTGATTGGAGAGGGTGAGTGATTTTCTCAGGGTCTTATGAGGCAAAGCTATGATCCAAGGCTAGGAGTCCCAACATTAAATGCTACCTTTTAATGCCTCATAAAGGCTTTAGTTGTGTTTTTTTAAATTTTTATATAATATTTCTAATTAATATCTTGTTTTTTTCTATATACTGGTTTTTCAAAGAATCAGCTTTTTCAGAGAATTAAGTTTATTTAGGTGTGTAGTATGTAGCATGGAAGAAAGGCTAAGTAATGGAGCATAGAAAATGAGAATTCTATAATTTGGATCATTTAGAAATTTGATTCTTGGAATTTCAGTTAATTGAGAAATAAAGAAGCATGCTCTATTATAAGCAAATTAGTGAAAAATAATGTAAGTTCATGAAAAACCCACAATAGAATCCAAGTGGTTTTAATAATAATAAAACTACATTTGGACATCTAACACATGCTTTATATTGTTCTGCTTTTAGAACCAATTCACAGGTACTTACAAGAATATTTCTTATTTATTCTTAAGCAAATAGTAGATATTGAATAACTGTTCTTTGATTTTTTAAAAAATGTACTGACAATTTGAGATGTCATCAAGAGACTTGGGTGTGTAAAATAGAATATAAAAGATTTTTTTCCTAACTCTAATATCAACTTTTTTTTATTATGTTCAGTTAGCCCCTGTATAATACATCTTTAGTTTTTGATGTAGTGTTCAGTGATTCATTAATTATGTATAACACCCAGTTCTCATCACAACACATGCCCTCCTCAATACCCATCACCCTGTTACCCCATTCCCTCACCCCCCTCCCCTCTGAAACCCTCAGTTTGTTTCCCATTGTCCATAGTCTCTCATGGTTCGTCTTCCTCTCTGATTTCTCCCCCTTCAGATTTCCCTCCCTTCCACTTTGGTCCTTCGTGCTATTGTTTATGTTCCACATATGAGTGAAAACATACGGTAATTGTCTTTCCTGCTTGACTTACTTCACTTAGCATAATCCCCTCCAGTTCCATGGCTGAATAATATTCCTTGTATATATGTACCACGTATTCTTTATCCATTCATCTGTTGAAGGGCATCTCGGCTCCTTCCAGTCTGGCTATTATGGACATTGTTGCTATTAACATTGGGGTGCATGTGCCCCTTCTTTTCACTATATCTGTATCTTTGGGATAAATACCTAGTAGTGCAATTGCTGGGTCATACAGTAGCCCTATTTTTAACATCTTGTGGAACCTCCATACTGTTTTCCAGAGTGGCTGTACCAGCTTGCATTCTCATCAACAGTGTAAGAGGGTTCCCCTTTCTCCACATCCTCGCCAACATTTGTTGTTTCCTGTTTTGTTAATTTTTGCCATTCTCACTGGTGTAAGGTGGTATCTCATTGTGGTTTTGATTTGTATTTCCATGATGGCTAGTGATGTTGAGCATTTTTCATGTGTCTGTTAGCCATTTGTATGTCTTTTTTGGACAAGTGTCTGTTCATGTCTTCTACCCATTTTTTGACTGTTATTTGTTTTCTGAGGGTTCAGTTTGAGAAGCTCTTTATAGATCTTGGATATCAGCCCTTTGTCTGTAGTGTCATTTGCAAATATCTTCTCCCATTCCATGGGTTGCCTCTTTATTTTGTTGACTGTTTCCTTTGCTGTGCAGAAGCTTTTTATCTTGATGAAGTCCCAAAAGTTCATTTTTGATTTTGTTTCACTTGCCTTTGGAGATGTATCTTGAAAGAAGTTGCTGTGGCCAATGTTGAAGAGGTTACTGTCTATGTTTTCTTCTAGGATTTTGATGGATTCCTGTCTCACATTGAGGTCTTTCATCCATTTTGAGTTTATCTTTGTGTATGGTGTTAGAGAATGGTCGAGTTTCAGTCTTCTGTATATAGCTGTCCAATTTTCCCAGTACCATTTATTGAAGAGACTGTCTTTTTTTTTTTTTTTTAAAGATTTTATTTATTTGATAGAGAGAGACACAGTCAGAGAGGGAACACAAGCAGGGGGAGTGAGTGAGGGAGAAGCAGGCTTCCTGCCGAGCAGGGAGCCCGATGCGGGGCTCGATCCCAGGACTCCAGGATCATGACCTGAGCCGAAGGCAGACGCTTAACGACTGAGCCACCCAGGCGCCCCAAGAGACTGTCTTTTTTCCATTGCATATTTTTTCCCATTTTGTCGAAAATTATTTGACCATAGAGTTGAGGGTCCATATCTGGGTTCTCTATTATGTTCCATTGGTCTATATGTCTGGTTTTGTGCCAGTACCATGCTGTCTTGGTGATCACTGCTTTGTAATATAGCTTGAAATCAGGCAACGTGATGCCCCAGCTTTGTTTTTCTTTTTCAACATTTCCTTGTCGATTTGGGGTCTTTTCTGATTCCATACAAATTTTAGGATTGTTTGTTCTAGCACTTCGAAAAATGTCATTGGAATTTTGATCAGGATGGCATTGAAGGTATAGATTGCTCTGAGCAGCATAGACATTTTAACAATGTTTATTTTTCCAATCCATGAGCATGGAATGTTTTTCCATCTTTTTGTGTCTTCTTCAATTTCTTCCATAAGTGTTCTCTAGTTTCTAGGGTATAGATCCTTTACTTCTTTGGTTGGGTTTATTCCTAGGTATCTTATGTTTTTAGTTGCTATTGTAAATGGAATCGATTCTTTAATTTCTCTTTCTACAGTTAGATTGATAGTGTATAGAAAAGCAACTGGGATTTCTGTACATTGATTTTGTATCCTGCCATATTACTGAATTGCTGTATGAGTTCTAGTAATTTGGGGGTGGATCAACTTATTTTTAATGTCCTTTCTTTGTAAAACCAAATTGCAACTTAAGGAAATTGTTAAAACTTACAAAACACAACAGTTCTCTTCTCTCTTGTGTTCTTCTGTTTACATTTTAGGCATACACATTTACAATTGAAACCGTAGACTGTGCATGACGTTTATCTCTTCTTATGTAAACACGACTTGGTAGGCCTGGTGTTCAGAGCACAGACTTTATAGTCAGATGAACCTGACCTGACCTTAAATCCTTGTTCTTCTGTTTTTCATCTGTAGAAGCAGAGACTGGGAACTTCTGACAGCCAGGAACACACACAACTGGCCCTATCCCTTAACACAAGCTATCCACAGGCAACATCTCCAGTCCCTTTGCCACTCATTAGCTGGGTGACCTTGGGAAATTTTCTTAATTTCTCTGAAGCCTAATTTTTTATTTGTAAAATGAGGATAATAGTACTTACTGTTGCGAATTATGACAGTTAAATGAGATAATCTATAAAGTGTACTATGTATAAAATACAATAAACTCAGAAAGTGGTAGGAGTTATTACAATCTATAATTCTTATTGTCTGTATAACATTCTATGAAGTTGATATGCAATATGACTAGTCTCCTGAAGGTCATTCAGGGTATACAGACATTTTCTCTAGTATCAGTTATGTCCAAAGTACATCTTTGTGTACACGATTTTTATCCCCTTATTGACTAAACTCATTGAAACAGATTATTGGAAGTAAAATTCTTATAGGATTGATTATGTACAGTCTTATGCCTCTTTATGCATACCATCAAATTATTTTCCAAATGGATTATACTAATGTTGGGCTCTTATTGTGACCAGTTTTATTTCGCAAGCATTCCAGAATACAAACACTAACAACAAATGCAATTGTACTCTCTTCTTGAAAGGAACCCCTAGGAAGGCCCTATTCTGATGCTAACAATTCTGTTATTGGCTCCTAAAGGTACTCAAATGCCTTTGGAATTACTCTTGCTACCTGCTTCTCAGGACTTGATATTGAATTCTCCCTCTCCTCAGCATCCTATATCTTATTCATTGCTAAGTCCTGTCCATACTCTCCTTGCAAATTTTCATGCTCATCAGTGTTTTTCTCTTCTTGTTGCCAGTGTCCTAGTATATAGATCCTCATAATTTCTGTCCTGACATATTCTACTAGCATTTTACCTGGACTCTCTGCCACCCATATTTCCCCCCTCTAAGTCATAGTCTCTGGTGCTAACAGGTGTCTTTCCAAAACCTAGATCTGGTCAAATCCTGCATTTGCTTTTCATTCGTTATGTTGCTTCTCTCCTCAGTAACTTTGGTACCAACTTGCCTGGGTAATTCCTACTCAGCCTGGAGGAGGTGTTACTTAAACTATCTTAAAAGATGAGGAGTCTTATATCATTCCCTTTTAATATCAACATACATAGAAGATGATGTCAGTGAACCTAAAGAGAATTTTATAAAAAAATGATCATTGTTAATTTTTTTTAGTATTTATCATGTATCAGGCACTATGTTAAACATTTCACATGGATTTATTCATTTAAACTTCACAACTGTTTCATGAGATTGGTACTATCATTGTGTCCATTTTTCAAATGAAGAAAATAAAGTATAAAAAGGTTAAGTAATTTGCCCAAGGTCTACAGCTGGTAATGGATAGGGCTGAGTTTCTAAACCCAGGAAGTCTGACTTTTAACCACGACAGGGCAAACAGCTGCCTGGCAACTCATATTTTTTTCAATAATAATTATTACAGCTGCTCACTTTACAACATTATTTCCCTTAACTAGGTTTCCTTGCTCTAATGGTACAATAGATACTACTACACTTAGTAAAGTTCAGCCTATTCTGGCTTCACTGCATGTTACATGTGGTGAAATTGTGTATCACATTACTCATTCCAAAAACAATTAACTCTGCCAGGTGGCACTTCAATAATATATGGTTGTATATTATGGAATCTGTATAGGTATCCCATCATTTGCCTCTTCTGAAAACATTTAGCTACAATATACTATTTAAGTTTTCAGGGGCGCCTGGGTGGCTCAGCTGGTTAAGCATCTGCCTTCAGGTCAGGTCATGATCCCGGGGTCCTGGGATCAAGTGCGAGTCTGGCTCCCTGCTCAGCAGGGAGTCTGCTTCTCCTTTTCCCCCTGTTCCTGCTCTCTCTCTCTCTCATTCTCTCTTGTGCACACACACTCTCTCTCTAATAAATAAATAAAATCTCTAAAAAAAGTTTTCAGTAAATTTTCTTTAACTTGCTTAGCTTTTATAATAAAGCACATATTGTTATTCTAAAAATGTATTTGGTAATATATTCAGTAGGTGATTGCTTACCCTTAGGCTATTAAACTGTCTCATATAGAGTAGCTTGTGTGATTTGACAATTGGCTTTAATTACCTTTTACTTGACTTTTCTAAGTAAGAAGTTATCCTCAATCACACACATGGACAATCATACCTGTGGGTCTACACTGTAGGAGAAGGAATGTCCAGGTACTTTAAAGCAAAGACTTTTTGTTTTCTGTTCTGAGTCTAGTCTTTTTTCGTAGTAAGAGCATTTAGTTTGTGCCACACGTTATTCTAACTACTTTACTAGGATTGCCTCCTTTGCTTTTCACAACAAAACTAGTGTCAGTGTTACTTTTAGATAAAAAAATTAAAATTCTAGAGAGGTTAAGTAACTTGCTCAAGACCACACAGCACATTAAATGGAGAAAACAGAACAAAAACCCTGACCATTTGATTCTAGAGCCTTTATTGTTAACCACTGCATGACAGCTGTCTGGTGGAATGTCTTTGTACCTAGATTTCTGTATAGAAATCTAACCATACTAAATACTTCACAGAGCTTAACCAAGACACAAGCAAATTGGCACATAACAAGATGCCTTGGGTTATGGAGATAAACCAATGGATGGAAACAGTAGTATCTATAGAAGTGTCTCAGAAAGATGACCAGTTCTATAACTAAATCATGCTTATAAATACATTTTCAGCTTTAATTGGAACAAACATTCTTCTTTCACTTGAAGTAAACAGAAAGTCAGTCATTTGGATCTATGCAAAATTTGTTACTAGGATTAGCTAAAACCTGGAATACTTATATTCTATTTGGAATTAAAGCTTACTTTTAAACATTTCTTTGTGCTTATTTGGAGCACAGAAATGGAGTTTACCCACAAATGCACTTTTGGACTCGGTTATGGGGTATGTGGTTATGATGTAAGCAGCATTTCCTTCTCTTCTATTGCTGGTATAAGGACTACACATTATTTACAAAGAGCTATTACAGCGTATTGATTGGGACCAGTCTGGTACTAGTCACTTGGTGTGTTGGCAAAGCAGGCAGATTAGCTTCAAAAATTAATTCAAATTTTCATTCACTACCTTATAAAACAGAAATAAAAACCAATAAATACTACTGCTATCTTTTATCAGTGTTATTATAACAGGATGTTTTCCTGATTCAATATTACTGATAATGCCTTACAGTTGGTCAGTGTTTCCCAGTTTGCTTTCATAAACGTTATCTTACTTAACCCTCACAAAACTGTGTAGTTAGTGTTGTCAGAGATTCCCAGCCAAGATTGAATCTGGGGCTTTAATCTGTAAACTAGAGTTCTTTCTACTGTATATTCATTAATTTATTATTTCATCCATACAACAAATATGTATTGAGTACTTAGTATGTGCCAGGACTATCCTAAGAACTCAGGGTAAAGCACGAACAAAATAGTCAAAAATTCCTGTCCTCATGGCTTATATTCTAGTTGGGGGAGGTGTGTGGCAGAAGACGTGTTATTGTGATGAGTATATAATTTATAGAGAATATTGGAAATAAGTATTTCAATTTCAATAACTGATGACTTAATTCATATACAGATATGCTTTCATAAGCAGAACATGTTGAGTATTTAATTCTGATTTTGATATACAGACTTGAAGCTTAGTACATAATTGCTGAGTGACGGGAAAGAATGAATGAGGTAGAGACATGAAGATCATTAGATTTAGGGAAAGCATCTGTAATTTCTGTATCGATTGTGGCTAAACTGATCCATTCATTTATTTATCTGACAAATAATTATTGAGTACTTCCTGTGTGCCCTGGAGATAAACATCAATCAAGCAGTACATGGCCCCTGCTGTCATAATGTTAACAGTTTTGAGGGAAAGACAAATAAAACCAAGGCAAGCGTTATAATTTTATGATAGGGGAAAATACACGGTGACATGAGAGAGGAACATAGTCAAGTAACCAAGACTCCAAAAGAGAGGAGATTGTCTGGGTGGAAGTGACATTTACATTTTGGGAAGAGAAGAGGAGGAAGCTAGAGGGACAGTCATAGATTAAGGAAAAAAATCATGTATAAAAATTCAGAGACTACAAAGATTATATTTGATTTTCTGAACTATTAGAATCCATTATCATTTAAACGTTTGGGTTCCTAGGGCCTTTATAAGGTAGGAAAATTATTGTATTTCCCACTTTTCTAGTCTCTGTCCCCTTCTACCATATAGTATAAATAAAAATTTCTATTATATGAGACTGGTCCCACTAGCTAAAATTTAAGTAATAAAATCTTCCAGATTTAATTCAAACTCCAGCATCAAGCACAGTGTCTCTAGCACCGAGGAAAATGCCAGATCCATAATACATGTTCAATAAATTACTGTAGACTGAAAAGAGGTTATTGACTTGAAACCCCAAAGTAAATGAGTGTGGAAAAGATACTAAGAAGAAATATGGGAGAAGCAATCCGCTGGACTGAATAAACTATTTCAGGTGATGTCCATTTGCTTTTTGCTTCAATGTAGACTACTGGCATATTGAATCAAGCAATATAATATAAAAACATGTAGCAATGTGATTACTTTTATATTCCCACTTTTGCAAATAGTTTTGTGACTCAGTGAGCTCATTTCAGTCATAATCATTGTAAATAGGGAGAAAGAAAGCAAGGAATACTTGACAGAAAAAACAATCAGTAGGGAATGTTCTATGAGGGACTGTTCCCAGCCATAAAATGGAATTTCATGTACATTGATATTTATAGTTATCTTGTAAGGTAGATGTGATTACCACCATGCACTAAGTATAGAAAATAGAAACCCAGGGGAGTAAAGCAACTAAGAAGCAATCAAAGAAACTTACCAAGAATTAGGAAATGGCAGAGCTCCAACTGAAACCAAGTCTTCTGTTCCTATTATATGTGCCTTTCCACCATATCAAGAAATGTTTAAGACAGGCTCAGGATACATACACTATTAGTCAGGGTTCTCCAGAGAAAGCAAACAAACAGGATGTATGTATGCATGCATGTATGTATGTATGTATAGATAGAAAGATAGTTGTGTATATATATATATATATATGTATATGGACACATATATGTATATATAGTGTGTGTGTGTGTGTCTGTATATATATAGAGAGAGACAGAGAGAGAGACAGAGAGGATTGATTTTAAGGAATTACTCACATGAATATTGTGGAGGTTTAGTGAGTCCAAAATCACATGGCGTAGGCCAGCAGTCTAGAGACTCAGAGAAGAGTTTCAATTTGAGCCCAAAGGCAGTTTCTGACAGAATTTCCTCTTGCTTAGAGAGGAGGTCAGTTTTTTTCTATTAAGGTCTTCAACTGAGTAGATGAGGTCTACCCACATCATGGAGGGTAATCTATTTACTCACAGTCTGCCAATTTTTTTTATTATGTTATATTAATCACCATACATTACATCATTAGTTTTTGATGTAGTGTTCACAGTCTGCCAATTTAAATGAATGTTAACCTCATCCATAAAACACTCTCACAGAAACATCCAGAATAATGTTTGGCCAAATACCTGGGCACTGTAGCTCATCCAAGTTAACACATAAAATTAACTATTCCAAATACCATGGTATTTCCAGCCAAAATGTACAAAAGGGTATTGGATGCAACTGGTTAAGTCAAGGATGCCATTATCAAAGTCAATGATCCCAATATTCTACAAATTTCTCATTCTTCAGTATTTCTACTGAACATTTTTTTAGATATCTACTGAACATTATTAACTTTGGTCCCATTGAGAAGTGCTTTCTCTTTCTCTCCCTCCCTCTCTCTCTCTCTCATAGTCCCATATTTCGGACAGTTTCAGAGTCACCATGGATTTCATATACTTTGTTCACACACCTTTTTTTTTTTTTTTTTACCTGAACTGGCATGGCAAATGAAGCATAATAATTGCTACAAATGTGCCTGAAACTCTAGGAAGAGTCTCTATAGTGAAAGTAGAAATAAAGAAAAAGCATGTATTGCTCTTTTCCTACATTTAGTTAATGTGAACCTCAGAAGTGTGAGGTAGAAATGATCTCAATTTTACAAATGACGAATCAAAGGACCAGAGAGGGTAAATAATAGGATCACACGAATAGAATGCAGTGCAGATGTGGTTCACACCAATTTCTTTTTGGTGTACATGTCCTGTTAATTTTGCTACATTTACCAAGGATTCTTGTTCATACCTGAGGAAGCGCACGGGCAGCTTTCTTGATCATTTATCTTGTTACAGTACTTCTTTAATCTGTGAGCATATGCACAGGCTACATTTTCACTGAGAACCTCACTGCATTGCTTTGGACCTTCTATTTTCATGAAATAATTTATGCAAATTATAGCAGGAGACTAGACCAAATATAGAATGAACTTCAGTCTGTGTCTTAAGCCATGTTGTAAGTTAGTTGTCATTTTTTTAAAAATTCAGTACAAAAAAACTATAATAAGACTTTTGATTATATAAGCTTTAGAAAACAATATTTCATTCATCAGGAAGTCACATCTGATAAACTGAAGCAGCATGCTACAAATGAAAAGTAATGATAGTTGGAGCCTGGGGTTTTTTAGCCTTCATTCTTCCATTTACTTCATTTTGGGATGGCAGCACACATGACTAGTTATATACTTGAAGTCTAGTCCCTTTTTCTTCCTTGCTGGCAGAGCGCTGATTTTATTTGGGTATTTTATTTGGATATCTGCCCTCCTACACAAATCTCAGGAGAGATTTATCTCTTTCCAGCTCCAGGGTCAGTTGTGATTAGTATAGCCCAATTATATGGCCATTTCAATCTCTTTATCAATGATTGGTTTAGACCCAGTTCTGGCCAATAAGACATTGAAAGGAGGTCTGCAAAAAAATTTCCTCACTCCCTAAGAAGAGACACAAAGAATAAATTGCCCTTTTTATTTTTATGCATATTTTCTTATTTAGATATTACATCTGAAATTGATGCATCCATGGATCTGACCAGAAAATGAGCCAGCCTTAGAATTAATTCGATTTAGGAGTTGACAAAATAAAGAGATAGAATCTCCCCAGTTCTTTGGTGACACTTCCAAGGCATTGCTCAGACTAAGTCTAGTAGATTTACCTTATATGTCAAGTTAAAATAGTATTCTTTATTTTTTAAGCCAAAGGAGCCAAGTTTTCTATTACTTTCAGCCAAATTCATTCTGCATGATAGAATTGACTTTAATGAAGAAGAAACAGCACCTTCTTTGGAGTGATTCTGTTAGACTTGCATCTTTTTTATTTCTCTCTCTTTTTTCTTTGCTGTTATTTATCCAGATATATTAGGAAAATTAAAATTCAACAAAAAATAATAAAACAAAACAAAACAAATAAAATACTACTCCAAGTTGAAAACATAATGCCCCCCAAATTCCAGCACCAAAGCTCATATAGGCAAGACATTTAACCTCTCTAGGGCTCAATTTCCTCAGCTGTCAAAGGAAATGGTAATAAATCTACTATATAAGGATTAATATAATAATGGATATAAAGCACTTTAATATAGTGCTGGACATCTTATGCTCTAAGCTCGTTTTATTTACCCTAAGCTCTACATAAAGGGTAATTCTCAGTAAATGTTTATTGGCTGTCTATACTGCTAATTTCTACTGTATTTTTTTATTTCAAAAATTCTCTTATAAAGTTTAGTTATCTTTCATTTCCTGTAGAAAACAAAATAACTATATACACTTCAGCATGTATCTTATTATATCTTTATACAACCCTTAGAAGCTCAAAAAGGTTACAGATTTGTTTCAAATTATGAAATAGTGAAAAAGTGGCAGAACCCAAGACCTCTAACTCTGTTGCTTGTGCTCTTTATACAATATAGCAGACTTCCCAGAAGTAACAGAATTGAAGAAGGGAACTGGCTGCTAAAGGGTGGCAAAGTATATGACAAAATGAAAACTAGAAATATGGTCATGGAGGGAGAGAGAGATGATCACTACAAAGTGATTGTAAGAACCAAGTTTAGAACTGCAAGCAAAAAACACACACATTCAAACCCTCCTTACGGAATCATTGAGTTAGAGAAAAGCCACATATATGATGTTTAGAAAAGATCATATTTAGTATGTTCTGTTAACTAAAAAAGTAAAATGTACAATATGATATTTTCTAAGTGCTATTTAGTATTTTCCAGTTAAATCTACTAGTAACAAATCACTGTGAGCTCCATTGAAATGATGCTATATAGATAAAGTTATTGAATTATGTACAGGGTCTATAAAATGGGATCATCAAGTAACAAAAAACTAAACCCATAAATTTTATATTTGTCTTCAGAAATAAGTTGAACAGGGAGTCTGCTTCTCCCTCTCCCAATGCCTCTGCCCCTCCCCATGCTTGTGCTCTCTCTCTCTCAAATACATAAATAAAATCTAAAAAAAAAAAAGAATGGTATCAGAAAACAAAATCAGAGCACTAGTTGTGGTATTGCTACTTGGGTATTATTGCCTCTGGGCCCTCTCAGCTGACAGAGCAAGGAAATGTATGTGTGCATACTAACGTGTATATATACATATCCAGAAATATTTCTGTGTGTTACTGTCTGTATCTATATTAAGTTAAACATTAATTCCTGCTGTCTCCCAACTCTAACCCATTACCACATGGATCATCCAAACCTCCTCTTGTTTCTCTGACATCTCCCATTGCAATAGTAAGAAACCTGGTTTCTACAATTCACCATCCATTTACTTAATTGTTCAGTCCCACTGTATATATACATATGCACATACACATAGTGGCTTCAGAATTACTAGAGCTTTTCTATATGGAAAACAGTTTTATCAACTAGAGGGCAGTACTTAAGTGCAACTTTAGTGTTATAGACTCCTTTTATTTACAATGTTACTTAGGTTAGCAGACTTCCCAGTCAATGTAGTCGTTTTTAACATAATGATATATCTTCAAATTGTTTGTGATTAATATTTTAAGACATATATCAATATATCAAACTTTTCCCAGATCAACATAAGAAAATAAAGATATTAGATTATGCTGCCAACTTCTTTCATATTGTCTTCTTTTTCATTTATTTATAAGAATGACATGAGTATACATATCTTGAGGCCCAAATCATTTTCAGCTTAAAATTTGTTAATACAAAGTATTACTTTTGCACCTTTAGAAGAGGCCACTGGTTTTAACAGCTGGATTCAGTTTTGTAAAATTGCTTCCACTGATTGACACTCATATTTTTTTTGCAATTTTATAATAAAAAACATGACCTAAGAAAACATTGAAGTGTACAACCCCAATAATATGTAAACATGCTCATATACATTTAAGTTTATTTCAAAGAGAATCTTAAGGAGTTAGATAGGCAAGGTTTCTCGGTTTTACTTAACAAATAAAGAAATTAAGATTTAGTTAATTCCATGTTTTTATGACCTTAAGACTTTAAAATGCCAAAGCCAGAAACAAAACCCAGATCTTCTGTCTCCCTATTCAATTATAATTTTGGCAGCATCTTTCTGTCATCTCCAAATGGATTCATTCTAATACATATTTATTTTTTTTTACATTTTCATAATAATTGATGGTAATAGATGACATATGCAGGGGTGCCTGGCTGGCTCAGTCTGTAGAGCATGCGACTCTTGATCTTGAGGTTGTAAGTTCGAGCCCCAGCTTGGGTGTAGACATTACTTAAAAGAATAAAATCTTTAAAAAAATTCCTGCTTATAAAAAAATTAAAAAAAATAAATGACATAGGCAGTATTCCTAACCAACAGTACAAGACTGACCATAGTGTTTAATAATTAGAATATTGTAGACAAAGCTACAAGAGTAAATATACTTTGAAATAAACCAATGATTCTTACAAACATTATATACCTAGATGTTATGATATATATTCTGACTTAAAAAAGCTTAAAATAGAAAATTTTAAATAAAAAGAATATTGGTGAAATAAATTTAAATTGACTTAAAAACTACAGATAATCATTTTCATTTTTACACATTGTCCAATGTATTATATTAGTTTCCTAGCACTACCATAAACAAATTACCACAAACTGGGTGGATTACAACAACAGAAATTTATTCTCTCATAGTTGGAGACTATAAAGTCTGAAATCAAGGTGTTAGCAGGATTGGTTCCTTCTTGGAGGCTATGAGGAAAAATCAGTCTGTTTCATACCTCGCTTCTACATTCTGGTGGCTGAGACTCAGGCAATATTTAGCAGTCTTTGGTTTATACATGTATCACTCCAATATCTAACTCCCATCTTCACATGGCTTTTTCCTTGTGTCTCTTTTCTCTTTTTCTGTCTCTGTTCTCTGGACGCTCATGGTTGGTTGCAAAGCCTACCCTAAATTTGCATCATGTTAAAAGCCAAAGGCCCTATTTTCACATAAGATCATGAGTATCAAAGTTTAGGGCTTAGACATATCTTTTTGAAGCTAGTATTTGGTCTACTATAGGTACATAGCTTAGATAGTAGAATTCAGATGACTTGGAATAACATCAGTAAACTTTGTAAGTTATATGAGCCTGGTGAAATTTGGTAATGCTGATGATATATGTGATAAATGCAAGAACTCCCTTGCTTGTTAGGGAAAGAGCTTTAGTATGTTGAAAATAATTTGATATATAGTAGTAATTATATTTTATAACTTTTCATTTCATAAAAATGTAACTCATACATTTACTGTAATTCATATCAGTTATGTTTCATTGCTGAAACATTCTACCAGATAGACTCTACACATTATATCTTCTGTTTGACTAATATCTTAATCCAAAAGACTAATGGAAACAAGTTAAAAGCAAAAATAAGTAAAAAATAAGCAAAAAATAAGCAGAAATTTTTGTATCCTTTGTTGCTTTTTAGATCCTAAGGGCTAGATGTTTGATATCAGAGCTCTAATTTTTTTATATAATATCTCTTTAATAATATTCAAATGTCTGATTTGTTTTTAAATTTAAATTTGTTCTTAAATTTAAATTTACTATATATTCTCTGGAATATCAGATTGTAGATGACAAGTTAGGAAGTATAGTAACCACTCTCCTTTGTATTTGCTTTGCTTATGCCTTTTTTTATTCCCCAAAATTTGGTTACAAAATAAATGCACTATTTTTCAAACATATTAGCAGTGTAAAAAAATTCAATTTATATGAGCCTTATGATTTTTTTAACCTTATCAAGTTCTTGAATATTTTTTTTATTATGTTATGTTAATCACCATACATTACATCATCAGTTTTTGATGTAGTGTTCCATGAAGTTCTTGAATATCTTAAGATCTTTTTTCTTTTCTTTGCACCTGGGGAAGCAAATTTTATCTGGGACTTTTTGGAAGGAAGATTATGACTTTTCTGTCATTCTTTCTAGGACTTTACATAGGTGGATATGCTGTTTCAAATTCAAGATCTAAAACCCCAAACCTCTAAAAAATTATACAGTTTCTGATTTTATTTTATTTGAATGAGTCATTCTAGATTTGATCCTAGCCCACAAAGCTAAATACCACAATTTTATTTGTGATCTTCAAAACAAAATCATTTTTAATTTTAATTAGGTGTCAATAAAAAATAGTATGTTCTGTATTGGCCCTTTAAAATAATTTAAAACTTGTAAAATCCCCAAATAATCCTCTTGATTAGTGAGAGGCAGATGAGTTACAGAAGTCTTCTGTTAAGTTTCAGATGCTATGTGGAACTAGAAAAAAAAATAAGTCAATAACACCTTAACTTGATTTAGTGGTTTGGTTTGTTGGATTAGCTCTAGTAGAGAACAGAACCCCTAGAGAATTATATGCATGATAGATTAGGTTTTGATGAAGGACTATGCTGTCTTTGGCATCACTTTTTATTGTTTCATGAGTTTTGCTATAATTATTTTATAAGTGGTTTTAAATCTGCCAACATTTTTATCACAGCCAGGATTAGGGTAGCTCTAAGAAACTTCCTGCCACTTCAGGATTTGAGAGATAATACAAAGTATTACACACAGTAAGTGTGTACTCTGTAAAGGAAAACTAAACAATTTACTACTAGGGTGCCTGGGTGTCTCAGTTGGTTGAGCCTCTGACTCTTGATTTCGGCTCAGGTCATGATCTCAGGGTCCTGGGAACAAGCCCAGCATGGGTCTCCCTGCTCAGCAGGGAGTTTGCTTGTCTCCATCTCCCTCTACTCCCCCACCCTCTCTCGTGCTCTGTCTCTCCTCTGAAATAAATAAATCTTAAAAAAAAAACCCTATATACTACTAATGGTATTACACAAAGAAGGTAGAAAAGACACCTAATGTATATGATAACAAAATATCTTAACAAAATATTAAAAATCAATCATTCAGGAAATGTGTGAGAACAATCTGGTTTTGACATATGGCACCTCATTGGATATCTGAATGATTGGCTAGCTAGGCAGGTGTGTTTTCTTCTTAGTGAGGATGATTGTCCTGATAGAACTGGATTATTTTATTAAATATATAGATTGCATTCAACAAAGCTACTGAAAACTTGCTTTGTGTAAGGTGATTGTTATATGCTGTAGAGGATGCCAAAATTAATAAGACAAAATGTCTTCTTTAGAAGTGGGTTAGGTCTTTAGGGGCACACAATTTGTATAATGATAATCTTGACTGAGGTACATAGATAAGTGCTATGTGACTGTAATTCTGATTAGGTAGAGACATCTATCAGTACAGGTACTCAAGCATAGTCCCTGGAAAAGGGAATTTTGATGTAGGTCCTGAAAGATGGGAAGTTTTTCAATAGTTTAAGGTAAGATAAAGATATGGTATGAAAACACACACACAAGTAGGAGGGCAAAGATTTTTATTATTTATTTACTTATTTGTTTATTTAGAATGAAAATCTATTTTGCCTAGAATATAGGGCTCACTGAGAATTATAGCTGGAAAAATAAATGTGCCAGGTGTAGGAAATTATCTTAATGTTAGGCAAAGATCTAGAGTAATATTATTTAGAAATTAAATTTAAATCAAACTCCAAATTATTTTTTATCTTATAAAAATTTTATTTTAAAGGGACAAACTATATATTTGCTTTAAAACTTAAAGGTGTATGTGTGTGTGTGTGTGTGTGTGTAGGTCTCAAACTTTCTGAACTGAAATAATTCCCTCTCATTGGTTGATGAAAAAAATTATATGAAGCAAGTACAAAATGTCCTTGGCATTCGTACATTTGACATTTTAGATTTTGACTCGATAAGAGGTACCGTGAAAGTCTGCAGCACTAATAAATTGTATTTTTGCTGAGGCATACTTTAAATAACATATATTTAGAGCTAACTTGGAGATAGTCACTTGCTTAGCTCCTGAGCCTAAGAAATCATCAATTCTCTAACCATAATCTCAAACACATTTTATTTAAGAAATTAAGTACAACAGTTGTATAGGGATTTACATGAAACTTACAGTGTACCCTACTCTCAATGTCCAGTAGTTACTTTACTCAAATATTATAGTAAGGAATTTCAAAAGCTCCTCCGTCTGTCTTGAAAAATCATTTACTTTCATATTTCTCACTTAAGGAAAAAATGAGATGTCAAAACATAATACTTAAAACATCTATGGATAAGATAGTACAAACTGATGACAGGCAAAATGTACGAAGGGGAATGGGAGATACAGGCTTCTAGTTATGGAATGAATAAGTCATAGAAATAAAAGGCACAGAATAAGGAGTATAGTCAATGATATTGTAACAACATTGTATGGTAACAGATAGTAGTTACACTTGTAGTAAACATAGCATAATGTATAAACTTGTGGAATCACTATGTTATATACCTGAAACTAATGTAACATTGCATGCCAATTATACTCAAATTAAAAAGTAAATAAAAAATAAATAAAACATCTTATTGATTTCCAATGAAGTGTAATATACATTTTGACTATAATTAAGGTTTTAGGCAGTATAAGAAATCTATTTATAGTACTACAACAGTACTCAAGTCCAGCTATGATATTTAAAAAATAAGCCTAACTTTATTGAAGGCATAAGATAAAACTATTTTCAGTGCAGTTTTGAAGAGATTTTCACAATCTATAGAGTCAATGGCAGTTTGACCCACTTATGTACCATCTTACAGATTCTCTCTTGAGCAAAGGAAGGGGAGAGGTATAGGACATATTTCAACAACAATCATCCAACAAAAGTGTCATTGTATTTGATTTACATTTTTTTAAGAGTTGTAGGTTTTCTGTATTGTGGGAAAATAGATTTCAAGAAACACACACCTGAATAAGTTACCTTTCTTTTTTATTTCAAAGTGAGTTAGAGCCTTATAGTTCATGCTGGATGTGTACCTACACTTAGGCAAGTTCAATATTGGGCTTTTTTATTCTTTATTCTTTTTTAGAAAAAGATTTAATTTTCTGATTTTTACTAAAGGAGACAAATAGATATTGATGATATCTTTCCAAATAAGACAAGGTGACTGAAGAGTTTCAGGTAGTGTACTAATAAGAGTTTGTGTTGCTTTGGAATCTTTAGTTTATTTTTCATTGTATGTTTTATTCTCTTTTGATGGAGACCTGGTGATCGGGCTCCTATATGATTTCTTGGCAAGATTTTGAAGTATTAGCAGCATTTGGAAGGCAAATAAATGTAATCATAATCATCTCCTGGACTTAATTCACTAGTGCTCATTTTAGACTCTTTGTTACTTCCTCGTCTTTAGAATAATTTCTTATTTTGTTTTGTCAGGAAGGAGTAACATAAAACCAAATTAAAATTGTAAGCATTACTGGAACTGAAAGAGCCATCCAAATATTTTTTAGAAATAGTTCTTTTTTTTTTAATTTTCATTTTGGTTCCCTTTATACCTTGATGTACACATTGATTTTCTACTTCTGTTAGTTTTTCTTTTCTCTTCTGTTTTTCTTCTTTGTGAATTTCTAAGTTTAGTTTTAGTTTGCTCAGGTTTGTCTTGAAGATAACTTCTTTTGTGTTGGTAATTCTTTCTAGGTGAATAAGCCTTGGTAATTAGTTAATTTTGTCCTTGTTACATTGACAAACATTTTGTTCTACATTTTCAGGTATGTGTATGTTTACTAGAGGGTCTGCAAATATAATTCTTTTCAGTTCAAAAGATTTCCCTGACAAGTAACTCATTTTGAAGTCATTCAAGGTATCAAAGTTATTAAGATCATTAAAACTTTCTTCCAACTGATGGATGGACAGATCCAGTTCTGTGAAAGACATTGTCAGTAGATTATGTTCAACTGAACTGGAATATTCAAAATCAAAATGCCTGTTTTGAGCAAGAGTAGGTATTGGCTCTTCTACTTCTAATGGTTCTCCTTGTTCTGGAAGGTCAGCTTCCTGAGGATGAACTTGATGCAAACACCTTCACAAATAAGTCCTTGGAGTCATCATTTCTATTGGAGTCCATTCCAAACAGACATACTCACTGGTCCTGAGCAGGTTCTCTTTGTTCTGAAATACGTTTTTCTTTCAAAGCAAATAGTTGACATTCAAGGTGTAACATTCTTTTCTCAGCTGTAAGATGGTATCTTGGGCTTCTCTCACTTTGCATTTTTCATTTTCCCAATCTAAAACATTCTATTGTAGTTCAGATCACTTTTTAAAAATATTTTATTTATTTATTTGAGAGCCAGAGAGAGAAGAGAGTGATCATGTGAGCATGAGCAGGGGAGAGGGCAGAGGGACAGGCAGAAGTAGACTCCCCACTGAGCAGGGAGCCCAACACAATGCAGGGCTGGATGCTGGGCTCAATGCTGGGCTCAGTGCCAGGCTGGGTCCCAGGACCCTGAGACTATGACCTGAGCCAAAGGCAGACACTTAAATGACTGAGCAACCTAGGCACCCCTGTAGCTCAGATCATTTTTAAACAGTATAGAAATGATGGTGATTATTTGGTATAGCGCAACTACAAATGAGTTGGAGTTTCCTGATCTCTGCTAAGTTATTATTCCTTTCTCTTTTCTTTATTTATGTCTTCAAGACTAACCTGAAAAGACTATTTAAGGCACCTTTCTTTGGCCATCTTCTATTTGGCCACCACCTCTGCTATAGCCATCCTCTTCACATCCCAAGGCTCTGTGAGGCTGCTGGCATGACCCTCACCCCCAAAGACTGTGACACCATCTCCTGTCTTCTGTGACTTCTGCAACCACATTTGAAATTCTCTGTTGCACTTACCCACTGGCTATCTGGATGTGGTCATGTGATGTGAAGGTGCTGCCAGTCACTCAGGGAGAGTCCTTCTCTGCCAGGCCGCATCCCATCACACCTTAAAATAATTTAATAAAAAATATCACAACCAGTTACCTTGCCGTATGTAGTCCCTAACTTCGTTTCTTTTCAGCTTCTTTGACAAGTTTAGTAAATACTTGTTAGATGTCTTCAATGTACTAGACATTTTGCTGGGTGATGGAGTACAGAAGTGAATAAGACATGTAAGAACCCTGTCCTCAGAGATGTATATTCTACCAAATGTTTTATCTAAATAGCTTTAAAATAAGAACTGGAATTTTCTTTAAGCTGCCATGTATACCTTCAACTTTACATACTGGAAAAAAATAGAATTTATCAGAAAACATGTTCATATAGTCTAACATAACATATTTATGAAATTGGTATTTCTCCATAGAGAAAAATTTCCAGATAAATGGGATATCTGATGATTAGCAGAGGCAGCATGAAGACATTAGACTTTTTAATTGTGATGAGAAATAACCAGGCTATAAAAGCAGGCAAAGGAGAATGGAAGGAGACTGTGGACTTCACAGTTTGACCTTGTGCCAACCTTGCTTTATTACAATTGTTAGAATATTGCTTCTATTCTGTAATTCAGCCAGATAGTATATTGTACTTTCTCATTATTCAAATCTAACCCACTTCTACATATTCATAAAAATGATTAGTTATACAGAACAATAATAGAAAATTATTAAATATTATTAATCTTTACATTCTAATCTTAGCTGAACAAATTTTACTGTGTAAAATCAAAAGATTAGATAAATTTATGAGGCTATCTTAATTTTTTATGTATATACATAGAGAGAGATAATAGAAAAAACTAAAACTGAAGGGAAAAAGAAAAATCAACACTGAACCCACCACCCAGAAATAAACACTAATAACACTTAATACTAAAAATATCTCACTAATATGACTACTATTATAATTTCCATGTTATGGATGAAGAAATTGAGACTGAGATGTGTTAAGTGACTTATACAATGGGGCCGAGATAGTAAGTGGCATAGATATGATTTGAACCTGTTAACTTCAAAGCCCTGTTTCAAGCCAATGTGAGTAATTGTTTTTATGTTATGGTTTCTTATGGGTTGTGTGTGTGTGTGTGTGCACGTGTGGTGTGTGTGTGGTGTGTGTATTTTATTTAACCAATACTCCATTTTTGGATATTTAGGTTGTTACATTTTTTTCTTATACAGTGCTACAGTAAACACTGGACATCTTGCCCACTGTTTTATACAAGAAAATGCCTAAAAATGAGAGAATTTGTACAACTGACATTTTGCAAACTACTTTCCGCAATTATTTCCCACAATCTGTTTATACATACAGAAAAAATAAAAAGAATATTATGAACCCCAGTGTATCCCATCAGCTAGCTTCAACAGTGATCATCATTTTTACTACTCTTGTTTCATTTATACTGGTGTTTATTTTGTTTACATAATTTTTTTTAAAGATTTTATTTATTTGTTTGACAGAGAGAGACACAGTGAGAGAGGGAACACAAACAGGGGGAGTGGGAGAGAGAGAAGCAGGCCTCCCGCCTAACAGAGCCCAATGTGGGGCTCCATCCTAGGACCCTGGGATTATGACCTGAGCCAAAGGTAGACGCCTAACAACTGAGCCACCCAGGCACCCCTGTTTACATAATTTTTAAAGAAAATTCAGAGAATATATCACTTTGCCCATGAGGTCTTCAGTGTGTATCTCTAACAGATAAGAATGGAACTTTGTAAAAAAAAAAAAAAGAAAGAAAAAAGGAATTGAACTTTGTAATGATTTTCTGTTTCTTGCAATTCATGTGTTAAAGAAATAGAATCATTTTTCTTCAAAAAATTTCCATGATCTAAATTTTACTACTCTATTGTGGTGTTTGTTGTTTAACCTGTTCATTTTCCTATCTTTATTTTTTATTTTCCCACCTTATTTCCCCTCTGAACTTGTTAGATTTAAAGGCTTGAGGAAACTCAGGTATATATATATATATATATATATATTTTTTTTTTTGGCAAGAATACTTTATCAGTGGTACTGTGTACCATATTAGGAAGTATACAATTTCAGGTTGCCCTGTTTTTAGCAATGACAAGATTGGTCGCTGGTTTCAGGCACATGTCCTTTAGTCTCCCTTCCTTCTTTCCCTCCATTCCTTTCCCTTCCCTTTCTTATTTTTTAATGTTTTCCAATCTGATAGCCTGAAATTAGTAACTTGTTGTTTTCCCTTTCTATGATTACTAGTTATAGTGATTTTTTCCCACGTTTATTGATTGGCCTTTTGAACTGCCTTAGTAAATTGCTTCTGTGTCTTTTGTTCATTGCACTATTTGCCATTTTGGAAGAATGAACAAGTCTTTTGTTGTATTTTAATGTAACTAGACTAGAGACGTGTAATTTTTTTACATAGAACATTTTTAAGAGTGCTTTGAAAATGTTTCTAATCTAACAAGAAACCTTTCTTATATGGCTTAATTTATTATAACACATAGTGGTTAAACTATTACAATACTGGTGAATTTATTCAATCTTCAAGACAAAAATATTTCACAAATTTAAGGAAAAACACAGTTTTCTATACAGAAATATATTTTTAAAGATTTTATTTATTTATTTGACACAAAGAGAGAGAGAGAGCACAAGCAGGGGAAGCAGCAGGCAGAGGGAGGGAGAAGCAGACTTCCCGCTGAGCAGGGAGCCCAACGCAGGGCTCGATCCCAGGACCCTGGGATCATGACCTGAGCCAAAGGCAGACGCTTAAGGACTGAGCCACTCAGGCGCCCCTATACAGAAATATTTTTAAAAATACAGTTTTCTATAACAAACACCTTCAGACTCATAGTTACACATTAACAGTTCTTGAATTTTTACTGTATCTGACTATAAAAAAGATCTTTGCTCTTATTTAATATACGTAAGCAAGAAATTAAACTAATGATGAAAATATGTAAAATAAGTATAAATTTAATTAAAGTATTATGGAAAATGTACATAAGTATTTGCTATTTCTTTCCAACAAAAGGTAATGAATAACCTGGTTCTTTTATTCTCAAAACACTGTGTCAACAGGTTTTTTGTTTTTTTTTTACTTCATATTTCTCATTAATACTCTTGAAATTTGTGACCAATGATATTATACTTTAACAAAACTGAAATTAAAATCATTTAGCTCTTAATATATTTTATTTTCAATGTACTTTTTTTTTTTAAGATTTTATTTATTTGACAGAGAGAGACACAGCGAGAGAGGGAACACAAGCAGGAGGAGTGGGAGAGGGAGAACCAGGCTTCCTGCTGAGTAGGGAGCCCGATGTGGGGCTCAATCCCAGGACCCTGGGATCATGATCTGAGCCGAAGGCAGACGCTTAACGACTGAGCCACCCAGGCGCCCCAGTATATTTTATTTTCACAATTTTTTCATTTTTTATACATTATTGATAATAAACCTTTGCTGCCTGAAGTTCTGTGACTATTTTCCTAGGTTGTCATTTGCCTTTCACTTTATTTACCATCCTTTAGATTTGTAATAATTTTTAAAATATATGAGGTAAAATATGTCAGGACAGTTGATTTTCATTATTTCATAGTAGCTATGTTCTTATTAAGTTGCTACAAACACAGAATAAATGAATATTAAATCATTGCTCCTAGTGGAAATACTGGTCACAGTTTTATTCACCAGTCACTATATAACCTTGTTTTATGTGTGTTCTCTTTAAAAGTACCTTAGTTAATATATATTGTTGATTCATTAACATTGAATTCATGGCCAGTAGCACTCTAACTCAGGCTTGAACAAAACTTATCCAATGTATTTCCCTGTAAGATTCATGTCAGCCTTCTTCTGCTTAGGGTCGCTGACAGCAGTTCAGCACTATGCTGGCAGAACATTTTAAAGAGAAAAATTACTGACAAAAAGTGCAAAAATGCAAAACTATGGCACTAAAGACCACAGAAAGCACATTTGTTTGAAATGTGAAAAGGGAAACAAGGCAAAGCATTGCCTTGTTCCACCTCAGCTGGAAATGTCCACATTGAGCAACTCAAAATTTTTGTGACTCTGTATCCATGTGACCACAAATGGCCAAAAATATAGGTTTAGGTATTACAAAAATTTTTTTTTTTTTTTAAAGATTTTATTTATTTATTCATGAGAGACAGAGAGAGAGAGAGAGAGAGGCAGAGGGAGAAGCAGGCTCCCAAGGAGCAGGGAGCCCGATGCGGGACTCGATCCCAGGACCCTGGGATCATGACCTGAGCCGAAGGCAGACGCTTAACCATCTGAGCCACCCAGGCGCCCTACAAAAATTTTTTTGTGGAAAGGCAATGAATTCACAATATCCAAATAATGAGGATGGACTGTATTTTCTTTTTTGATTCTTTGCTTTTCTAAGTCACCCACATTTAATGATGTCTTTGAATAATCCTATTACGGCCTAATGTTATTGATTTATATTGCATTAAAAGTAAATAATTGTATTTCAGTGAACTGCAATTTAAATAATATACCAAACCAGTGTTTTCTGCAATAAAATAGTGTACTGTAGATTCTTAAGAATTTAAAAATTTAAGTGGCTACATCAAATCTTGATCTAATATGAGATTTAAAAAATCATCATTCATGCTTTTTTCTAATCAAAAACACTTACACTTTATATAATTTTCTGTAGTCTTTTGTTGGAATTAGTATTCTAATACCTGGAAAATATTTGGATCAATGTAAATTAAATTTATGAGAATTTTAAGAATTTGGTTATTGGATGTTCTGCTTTATGCTTTAATATAGAGAATTTAATTACTAGAAAATGGCCATATCCTGGCTTGAAAATAAGCCTTTGTGAAAAATTTTTAATGAGAAATTTAGGTTTATTCTGAAACTCGTATTACTTACGTACTTACTCGTATTACTTCTTTTTGCCTTAAGTGCATACCCATAATGGTGAAGGAACATGTCAGGAATCTTGAATGTTGGTATGAGGAACTCTTTTCTTAAATTGTTTTGTGTATTTTACAACAGGTTATGTAATTTACCTAAAACATTTCTAATGTTTTTAGCTTAATTATGTAAAATAAATATATGTATACACACAAACATAGTTATTTTTACAACAACTCTGTATTGAAGATATAGCTATTTCTACCATATAAATGAGGAAATTAAGGCTCAGGGGCTTAAATTACTTATTCAAGTCAATTAAGTTGCCCAAGATCACACAGCAAGTGCTAAAAAACCAAGGCTTATCTTTTCACCCTTCATACTATTAACTCTAGTCATATTAAACAATTTCATGTTCTCTAGTTTGGCATATTCTTTTTCACTTTTTGGCCTTTCTATATGCTAGTTCCTTTTCCTCAAACAATCTTACCTTCCCCAACCATCTTCACTTAATGAACTTTTACTCATCCTTCAGTTTTATTTCCCTCATCCTTCGTTTTCAACCCAAGCATCATCTTCCAGTCTGTGTGCGATGTCTCTCAAACATAGGCATTAAACACTCAGCACATTCATGTTGATATTGACCTCATTGTATTAAGTTTGCTGCTTTTCTTGCTTGTATGTACAATTAGTGGTCAGGGAATAGGTCTCATTCACTGTTGTATTCTCAGTCCCTTGCACACTGACTAGCATATAGTGAGACCATTTGTTGAAATATTTGCTGCTTAAATATATATTTCTAAATGTTGAGCAAGCAACATTTTTCTAGATTCAGCAAATGTAAGCATTTCGGTAAGTTTTGAGATGGTAGATTTCCTGAAACCATTATAATTGACTTAGGAGAGAAAGCTAAAGAAGAGGAATTATTCTGGAAAGATGTCTTCCTAGTGTCATTATGTTATATTTACAGTTAAGTGACAGAAAACATTATATGTATATATAATCCAAGAGGAAAGGATAATAAAAAAGATGGCTTTTCATTAGAAGCATGGAAAACAGTAAAAACTAGTGTGTAAAAATATTTATCTGACATATGATTGTGAGAACACAATATTATCATTCATAAAACTTTAGCAATTAGAAAACATTCATCTCATCAATGAGATACCTAATAGCTCTTTTCTTGACAAACCAGTTTGCTTTTTATTTCATATTAATTAAGATAGATCCATATATCATATATATACACACAAGCTTTTTATTGTAAAATTTTACTGGTTTACTTACACTTATTATGAGTATTTATTAATCACTTTTGTGCTTGAAATGGCACATGGGAGGGACACCAACATGAAATAAGTGTGATAGACACAGATCCTCTTCTCAGAGAACATTATTGTTAAGACAAACACCCAGGAGCACAATAAGAAACTGTTCATTATAACAAACAATTTCCAAACCCAATTCCATTGTCAACATATTTCAAGCAATGTTAAATACAATTGGAATATAACACTGGAGTATGTGAACTGTGTATCACTCTTTTTATATGCCACTAAAACTGAAGGCAAACCAGCTAGGGAATGTGTTTATTTTTACCTATCAGTGCTGTAGGCAGATAAAACTCTCATTTGTCCTGGCCTCTGTGGCATGTTGATATTGCTGGCCAAACACCAATTTGGGCTGTGTTCTTTTGTGCAGGAAGGAACAGGAGCAATTTAAATCACCCTTAGGCAACTTTCATTGTCTTCATTCATGTTCCCTTTCTTGGCACTGATTACTTATCTTGGCTCTCCTATTAACTTCTGTGTGACTTGAGGGATACAGAAATTTAACAACTTGCGTGATCTTTCTCATTTGTAAAATGCAACTAATTTACTTACTGTGGCAATGAGCAGAATTCCTAATAATACCAGGCAACTCTAATTACTTGAATTACTGGAAACAATTTGCCACAAATTTGGAAACTATACACAGGTTACATAAAATGTCTATGTAACATATAGATATTTCCACAGTGTACCCCACTGGGGAGTACAAGAACTAGCTCAGATATACTGTATTTGTGTTTTTGCAAGAGCCTAGGGTAGTTTTCTCTACTTTTTCTTAATAGCCAAATATTTTGTTTTAAGCTAAACACATTCTTTTAGCCAAATATTTGGCATCAGATATTCAGATTAAATATAAATATGCTGGACTGTAGATCCATGTAATTACTCTTCTTGCTTTAAAATCCTTTTTTAGATTTTACCAACAATGTAATCCTTTTGTAAAGAATTTATAAACACTTTTGTAGCAAAAACTCTTATTTCCCTTCTCTCTTGCCACTTTTATCTATAGAGGCCAAAATGTAATTTCTCATTTCTCCAGCCTCCCTTGCAGCTAGGGATGCTTGTAACAATAGTTCTGGTCAATGAAACAGCAGATTACTGGAGGTGGTTCTTGAAATGATTTTGGTTTCCTAGTAAAAGAAGCAGAGGCTACTGATAGCCTTTTTTATCATGTTGAAAAAATTTCCAGTAACCATCTTGAGGAAAAGACCAAAATAATAACAGAAAAAAAGGAGCTGACTTTACTGAGTTATTAAATCAGTGTTACGAGCTTCCTACTTTCAGAATTCTAACAATGTGAAGAAAAACAAACTGTTATTTATTTAAACCATTGTAAATGGATTTGTTTTAAACTAAACACATTCCTGAAACAAGAAAAGAGTATAAATGTACATGCAATGTTATATATATGAATATACATATGTTAATGAAGCAAAAAATTTGACAAAAAAATTTAATTGTATGAAATGAAGGTTACTATGAGGTTAATGAAAATCACTATTTTAGCAAAAATAGTATAAAAAACTTATACTGTTATAACTACACACTGCATTGAGAAAATCCCCACTGATCAAGCAGCAATCACCTCCAAACATCTCATGGCACCCCCCACTTCACACCCTCACCACAGAAAAGATAAGAATTTTAACTCCTTTGGGGCTAGTCAGAGGATGGGACTTAATCACTGATTAGGTATTACCAAGATTCCCATTAATGAAACTGTTCATGTACTATAATTTAAAAGACAAAGCAAAATTTAAATGTGATTATCAAAAGAATTCAATAAATATTTCTCAAGTGCCGTCTATGAAAGCAGTACTGTGCTAGCCCTGCAGTGTTTACCAAAGAAGTATAATTCTTAATATTTGCCTTTAAGAAGCTTACAGCAAACATTGGATATATTTAAAATAACCTTTAGTGTAATTATGGTGCAGTAAATAAAATTTAATGTCCATTTCAGCTACCTAGAAAGTGGATTTTTGTTAGTAAAATCCAGTAAAATTTTTATTAGTAAAAAGATTAAATTAGTAAAAGTATTAATTTTTTATTAATAAAAATAAAATCCTTTTTGTTTTTGTAAAAAAAAAAATATGCCTACCTTTTGTAGTTACATTCTAAAATAATTTATAGAGGGGCACCTGGGTGGCTCAGTCGGTTAAGCCTCTGACTCTTGATTTCAGCTCAGGTCATGATCTCGGGGTCATGAGATGGAGCCCCACATCAGATTCTGTGCTCAGTGTGGAATCTGCTTGGGATTCTCTCTCCTTCTCCCTCTACCCCTACCCCCGCTCCTGTGCTCTCTCTCTTTTTCTCTTTCTCTCTCTAAAATAAAAATCTTAAAAAAATAAATGAATAAAATAAAATAATAAAATAATAGGTCAATTATTCTCTATTAAAATAAAAAGCTTTAGTAATACCATAGCACATTAAATCTAGTGTACCCTCATAAACAAATTTTTAAAATAATAAAAATACTCTATACTATACTAAAGCCTTCAAGTCCTTTGTGTTTGCTTCCTTGATTAATTTAGCAATCTTTTATTTAGAGTTATCATTATTATAATGTAGAAAATTCAGTGGGAAAGAATTTTTCCAAAGGCTTGATGACTTAATACATTCATGGACTTTATGATAAGGGGAAATAATATTCTAAAGCCTAGAAAGACCATCTGAAAAGAAGTTTCACTTAAAATACTCCACCTTGCTAATGAATAGCCAAAGTTAGTCTGGCTTCAACCTTAAAGATATGTTGTGAAAAACGTTAGCCTTGCCAAGTTTCCAGAGAAACGACACAACCTGTATTTCAAAGTGGAAGGGACACATTTAGACTGGAAAGGGATAGGCCAGAGTAGGGGCAATGAGAGTAATTGAAGCATTGGTCCATAATGAACTACATCATACTTAATGAAACTTCCATGTTCATAATGTACTGCAAGAAATTGAGAGGAACATATGTTCCTTAAGAAATTCTGTCAGAACTTGTGCTTAACTTTAAACCACTTGATAACATTTAAATGTTGGAGGTCAAAGTTATTTATTGTTCTTTGAGAAGAATTTAATTTCCATATTGTATTTGCATTTTTAATCCTCCATCTATTTCAAGCTACATGACAAAGAAATTCAATTTCTAATCAGTAACACAACCAGCAATTGTCTGGTGTCCAGTTTCATTGTTAGTGGCCCCTTTTTTAATACATTTTACTCACAGCTGTGGCAGTTGAATGGATGTCCCAGTTACATTGGAATATGGGTGGCAGCAGCTAGAGATTAGAGTTCAGCTCCAGGAAGGACTAGGATGACATCTAACATAAATCGAGAAGCTATAAGTCAAATGCAAATAAATCAGCAAAAACAAGTACATACCATTTATATGATGGAATGGATCATATCTGACTTGCTTATCCTTCTATCACAGCACCTACTACAATGCCTGGCACATAGTAGGTTCCCAATCAATAGCTATTGAATCTCCAGTTTTAAAAAAAAACAAGGTCAGAAATACCCTGGGAGTGTTATTTATAAGAAGACACATTAGCAACAAGGATAGAATGTGATGCAAAAATCTTTATAAGTGAAAAGATGTGTTATAAACTTAGAGTCAAAAATCAGAAATACTCTGAGATCTGGTGGGGCTTACGTTTACAAATGGAGAAAATTATTTTGTCTGCAGTACTCAGCACCTCAGCCCTTATGGTCGTGGTAGCTGATTGCTATAACAAAAAACTCTCCAAATTTCAGCAGATAATTGTAATAAAAGATTTATTTCATATTCTTTTGAATGTCCCATGCAGGTCCATAGGGTGCACTCAATGCAAGCAGTCATCCAGAGATTCACGCTCCGTCTATTTTTTTGCATCTATTTCCTCTAAATCTTTAGATATTTCTCCATCAGCCAACAGGTGAAGAAAGAGAATGAGGTATTTATGGACTAAGAAATAGGCACATATCACTTCCACTCACATTCCAATGTTTAAAAGTAAGTCACAAGGCCACACTTAAAGGGTATGGAAAACGTACTCTCACATTGCTCAGGAGCAAGAGGAGAACATGGAAATTGGTCAGCACTAGTGGCATCTGCTATATAGTCCACTCTTCTGAACATCACATATCTGTTTAATTGTTTTCCCCATGCATAGAATGTACTCATTTCTCT
The DNA here is from genome assembly GCF_002201575.2 of Neomonachus schauinslandi. Classification (NCBI taxonomy): domain Eukaryota; kingdom Metazoa; phylum Chordata; class Mammalia; order Carnivora; family Phocidae; genus Neomonachus; species Neomonachus schauinslandi. The sequence goes on from NC_058406.1 coordinate 56,081,018, forward strand.
TCCAGAAAGGCAACCCAGAATCTCATTTAGTCACTGGATCCAGGTCAAAGCGCAAGGACAGTACTTGGGTGGTAGGCAATCCTCTCTGTAGGATCTGGACATGATTCCTTGTGGGCCAGCAACCTAAAAACTAAAAGGAAAAGTCATCTACACTTTCATACCTAACTATATGCAATGATTGAACATAATTAGAAAACACAGTAGGGGCGCCTGGGTGGCTCAGTCGGTTAAGCGGCTGCCTTCGGCTCAGGTCATGATCCCAGGGTCCTGGGATCGAGCCCCGCATCGGGTTCCCCGCTTGGCGGGAAGCCAGCTTCTCCCTCCCCCGCCCCCCTGCTTGTGTTCTCTCTCTGTCAAATAAATAAATAAAAATATTAAAAAAAAAAAAAGTCAGATAGAGAAAGAATAGAAGACACTCATCCATAACAGCTATGAAGTATGACTAGGCAGGATGTGAAGACCCCTACTGTGGTGTGGGTGGGAGGGATGTTCCTTAATTAGACTCCAGTTCTATTAAGAAGAACACACTCATCCATTTTTTCCTAAGACTACTGGCTCCAGGCTCTGGGAAGTTCTTCCTCTTCCATTAGCTTCCATTGCCAGATCTGAGTGAGCCTACCTTGATAGCTGCCCCATGTTCACAGCTTATCTGGCAAATGCAAGTACTGGGGCCAAAGAGTTATTTTAAATATCAAATAAATTTAAGCTCCTCGTTTCTTTAGCCATAAAATTTTCTTGAAAACTTATTAGGGTTTGATCTATTTGATTCTGGTCAATTCTATGTCAGTAGCTATACCCAAAGTTCTTTCTTGTACATGTCGGTCTCTCTCCACTGGATGGTAGCTACATTAGGCCATCACACATGGCTGAATTTGATCTTTGCCATAAGGACTAAGACTTAGTAGGCACTTGACTCCCAGAGATAAATTATTTCCTATTGTTTGGAACCTAGAAGTAGTTGTCTTTAACATTCCTTCAAGGCCTCGGATTTGGGGACTTTCTCTTAAATATCACTTCTGCTAACAAACCTGCCCATTTTTGCTTAAGCTTGTCTTTTTCTCTCAAGATTCTGCTGAAAACAGCAATAACATCCAACACATGGTCATGTGGATCCTTTCTCATTACTTTCCTTGGAGCTATGGGCTCTGTGAGTATGAGCCTGCTTTTCAAGTTATCACTGGTGATAGTTTTACCAAATGTTTGAAAAGCAGAATAAGGCTTTCAAGCCTTGCAGCTTCTGACTCCTTGCCATTTGTGGCCCACACACCCAACATTAGCCTAATGCCCCATATTTTCGTTTTCGTCATGGTATCACCCAACTCTCAATCTCTATATTCAGAGAGGCTTACTGCTGCAATAAACAACCTCAACATTGAATGGTTTAAACAATAAGAGATTCTTTCTTATTCCTGTCACAGTTCAATGTACTTTCTGCTTGGTGGATGGGTTGGCATGCGTGCAAACTCTATTTTAGCGCCTCAGAGATTCCTGTCCCAGTTATTGTGACTCCTAGACCAGCAGTTCTCAAAATTATGGTCCATGGACCTTTGTAGGGAGGTGGTGGCCCATAAGGCCAAAACTTTTTGGTTTTTTTCTTTTAGTAGTTAGTGGACATAATATGTCTTTTTCAGTATGTTGACATTTGTACCAATGTAAAAAAGTAACGGTGAATAGGACTGCTGGTGACTTCACACGAATCAAAGCAGTGGCATCAAAATGTAATCATAGTCATTGTCTTCTTCACTGCCACTCACTTGCAGTCAAAACATTATCAGTTTCTTAAGAATATCCTTGATGAGAGAAGAATAATTATTTTAATAAATCTTGACTTTTGAGTGCAAAATCTTTTTCATATTCTGCATGAAGAAGTGGGTGTATGCGTAAAGCAACTCTGCTGCACACCAAAGCACAATGATAGTCTCAAGGAAAAGCCCTTTTTCTATTGTTTGAGTTTCAAGATAAACTCGTCTTTTTTTCTAGAATATGATTGTGCTTGAAAGAACAGACAATTCAGATTTTGGTATTTGGTGGAAATTTTCTCAAAAACTAACAAATTGAGCCAATTATTTCAAAGACAACAATTGTCAGTATTTCTGACAAAAGGTAAAATTCAAGGTTTCAAGTAAAAATTAGAGATTTAGAAATTTAGAATTTAGAAATTTGTGCCACATGAGCTTGAAGGCTTCCCAGTGTTTGAAGACTTTTCTGATGATATTGGTGGTAATATTCATATTGTCTAATGAGATGTGTCAACATTTGGAAGATATGTACAACTCAATAATCCATTGTTTTCCAAAGGACTAATGCTTGATATTACAAAATCATGAGGTGGTAAACTGTCCATTCAGAGTGCAAGATAGAGCCATGGATTTTATTGTAACAAATATTAAAAGTCTGTTGATACAGTGTCAGATTCTGTATTGCAGTGAGGCTTTAACAAACCAGGAGCTTTTGTGAAGTATCAAAGAGGAATATCCAAAATCATCTTAAAATACTTCCTTTTCCAACTAATTATCTACATGAGGCTAAATTTATTTCATATGCAGAATCAGATATGAAAATATAGTTATGTTAAGCCAACATTAAAGAAATTCACAAAATTGCAAGTAACGACACTCTTCTCAATATTTTTTTGTGTTTGAAATTACAGTTATTTTTAACGTGGCTGCAATTAGAAAGTTCTTGACAATATTCCTCCCAATTCAAGGCTTGTTCTCATCTTTTTCTGTTCATTTCTACTTGTTATTTGCTTGTTTTGTAAATATGTGTCCTCTTTTTCTGTAATTACCATTTATTGAGCCCTCATTATAAATTGGCCTTGACAAGGTAATTTACTTTTATATTTCAATACTCAAAAAAAATTCCCATGAGGAAGGATTATCTCCATTTTACAGGAGAGAAAATCTAGATGCACGATGGTGGGGTAACTTACCCAACATCCTCTGGAACCAGAATTCAAACCTAGATTTAGCCCAATTCCATTGTATCTGTTCTTTCCACTTTCTTATATTCCATTATAGAAAAATGACTGTCCCAAATCAAAGCCTGGACATCTGATTTTCTATTAAATTATATTAGTCTTAATAGATTTTCAACTCTAACACACATTGTCTAGAATCTTAGGATTTTAGGAAATCTTTAGGACTTAATTCAGAACATGTTCTTGTCTCAGATACATACAAGAGATTTTTCTCTCACTAGAAAATATCCTGGCTGATCAAAAAAACCAAAATCTTGCCATTTGCAACGACGTGGATGGAACCAGAGGGTATTATGCTAAGTGAAGTAAGTCAATCAGAGAAAGACAAGTATCATATGATCTCACTGATATGAGGAATTTGAGAAACAAGACATAGGGGAAGGGAGGAAAAAATGAAACAAGATGAAACCAGAGAGGGAGACAAACCATAAGAGACTCTTAATCTCAGGAAACAAACTGAGGGTTGCTGGAGTGGAGGGGGGTGAGAGGGATGGGGTGGCTGGGTGATGGACATTGGGGAGGGTACGTGCTATGGTGAGCGCTGTGAATTGTGTAAGACTGTTGAATCACAGACCTGTACCACTGAAACAAATAATACATTATATGTTAAAAAAAAAAAAAAGAATGAAGGGGAGGAAATCGGAGGGGGAGACGAACCATGAGAGACTATGGACTCTGAAAAACAAACTGAGGGTTCTGGGAGGGGGGGATGGGTTAGCCTGGTGATGGGTATTAAAGAGGACACGTACTGCTTGGAGCACTGGGTGTTATACGCAAACAATGAATCATGGAACACTACATCAAAAACTAATGATGTAATGTATGGTGACTAACAACATAATAAAATCAAATTAAAATAAATAAATAAAATATCCTGGCTGAAATATCATAGTTGTTTAATAATTATACTCAATCTCTTTACTAGAATATGGCATTTATTTTTCACTCTCAAAGTCTGAGCTTGCAAATTGCCTTGTCAGTTTCTTTCATTTTTATTTGTAAAGATTTTTGTACCAGACTTTCTGACTAGTCTAATGGCAGCCACTCTGGCAAGTTCAGTCTCTGGAAGAGGTAAATTTACGACCACCCTCCTTATTTGTTGCCATCCTGCCTGTTAAGAATCTCATTACCCTCCTCTAGATATGTGTTTCAATAAATATGCTACATAATTCATCTGCTTTTCCTCAGTTTTTTCTGTTTTTCTCAGTCCAACTCTTCCTTCTCACTAGTGACTGATGGAACCACTCCCATAGTTCAAGCATTCAGTTCCCCTCAAATGTCTACTGAATTAAGTACAAATTCCAACTTGGAATGTATTTGAAGCCTCTTCCCATGCCCTGGAACTTCTTCCCTTACTGCCATGGACTTTCTCTAAGCCCTTACTGGGGACTAGACCACTCTTTTTCTAACTTGTGTTGTCCTCTCTCAGCCCTGTACCTGCCTATGTCTTTTCTTTCATCAAAGGAATAGGATGTCCTCTCCATCCTATTCAGACCTAATTAAATTCTTTTGATTCTTCAATATCTCTCTGAATCCTGACCTTTACCCAAAGCTTTACCAGACTATTATATATAATATTTTCCTTCTCTGAACTCCCAGTTTTCTATTTGTATCTTTCTTAGAGCCTCTATTATGTTTTATTTTACTTTATCTGTTTGTGTACTTGGCTTACCCTGAAATTAAACTCATAACTTCCTTGAACAAAGAAATCCTGCCTTACTCATCATCTATCTTAATAACGCCTTATGTATAACAGTTCCTCATTGGTGTGTAGCTGTAGGTAAATATGCTTTCTACTCTCCTAAGTTTACTAATTATCTAATATAGGTGGAAAATTCTATGAGAATGAACATCTTATAGAAAGTAGATGGTTTTAGGGGCGCCTGGGTGGCTCAGGCGTTAAGCGTCTGCCTTCTGCTCAAGTCATGATCCCAGGGTCCTGAGATTGAGCCCCACATCGGGCTCCCTGCTCCATGGGGAGCCTGCTTCTCCCTCTCCCACTCCTGCTTGTGTTCTCTTTCTCGCTGTCTCTCTCTCTATCAAATAAATAAATAAAATCTTAGAAAAAAGTAGATGGTTTTAAAATTTTTTAATTTAAATTTTTTAAGTTTTAATTTTAACTTTATTTTTAAAAATTATTTTTAAATTTTAAAATTATTTTCTTGACACCAGCTTTGGGACAGAAACTGTGGTCCACATGTGGACCACACTTTCACCATAGTTATTCTCCAAATGACTTTTCTCTGCATATTGCTTTTCATTAGTTCAGAATCATTTCCTACATGCTAGTCTATTCAAAAAGGTCATAAAAAGGCAAAATCCGTCGTTCTTCTTATAACTTGATGATAATGTATAATTCTGTTTGGACTTAGCATCTCTGATATGAACTTCAGGACAGCTCATGATTATTCTAGAACTGGAAGAAGATATTATGGACTTTATACATCAATATCCAAAGGTGTGGAACTCCTAGGAAATACCGGCTCTCATTGAAACCCAAGACCTGATGTAATGTTTACAATGAAGAGATTCTGGAGAACTGTACAGAAATTCATCTTGAAGTGGCAGTGAAATAAGCCATAACAGATTTTGAAGGGGCTCAATGTCTTAGGGAAAAGGACAATATTTTAATCATATGCGTTGCTTTTCCAAGTATAGGAAAGATCTTTTCAAAAGTAATTCCCCATTATTCAATTTAGCATATGAAAACTAAAGATACTAAATATGGTCAAGGATTAGAAGCTTACAACTCTATTAGAGGTGACTGCTCTTCATAGATGATGGGCTCAAAACTGGCTTCAGGTCCTTCTCAAGGCTACACCTTAAGTACTTAGTTCCTAGTCTGCCTGCTCGGCGCAGGAACCAATTTGTCTGCCAACCTTGAGAGTGCTCAGACAATCTCTGTAAGTCAGAGTCCAGGTTTGCTTCTCTTTGGACCTTTGAGAAAGGAAAAAGAGTGGGACATGTGCACACATTTCTTTTGGGTATAGACACCTTGTAGTTGAATGGTTTGATAATAAGATGTATGTATATTCAACTTCAGTAGATAATGCCAAATTGTTTCTCAAAATAATTGAACTATTTACAGTCACTCCAGCAGAGAATTCCTGGTGTTATTCATTGGCCCCTATGCATGGTAGTCAGTCATTTTTAATTTTAGCCATTCCAGTGGACATATAATAGAATCTCATTGTGATTTAAATTAACATTTTCCTGATGACTAATGATGTTGAGCACCTTTTTATATGCTCATTAGTCATTTGGATATGTTTATTTATGAAGTCCCTGTTCAAGTATTTTTTTATAGGTCACCCTTTTCTTATTTATTGGTAAGATTTCTTTAAATATTCTGTATAAATATTTTACATTGATTATATGTGAAATAAATATCTTCTACTCTATGGTTTGTTTTTCTTTTAATAAGCAGAAGGTTTTTAAAATTTTAAAATCTAATTTCCATCAGTCTTTTTTTTGGGTAGGATATACTTTTTTTATTCTCTATAAGAAATATGTGGCTTCCAGAGTCATGAAGATATTCTCTTATATTGCAATCTAGAAGTTTTATTTCTTTGCTGTTTATATTTCAATCTATACTCACCTAGCTTTTATTTTTGTATGTGATATAAAGTAGATATCAAGTTTTCTTTAATTTTTTCTTTTTTTTTTTAAAGATTTATTTATTTATTTGAGAGAGCAAGAATGAGAGAGAGCGAGTACATGAGAGGGGGGAGGGTTAGAGGGAGAAGCAGGCTCCCTGCCAAGCAGGGAGCCCGATGCGGGACTCGATCCAGGGACTCCAGGACCATGACCTGAGCCAAAGGCAGTCACTTAACCAACTGAGCCACCCAGGCGCCCTATTTAATTTTTTCTAATATGACTACCTAGTTCATCTAGCAGTTATTACTAATCAAATGTCCACATATGCATTGTTTGTTCCTAGATCCTATTCCTCATTGATCTATTTCTCTATCCTTAAGCCATTGCTACATACTTTAATTACTGTGGCTTTATAATTATACTATTTGTGAGAATAGCCCTCCTTTCCTCTTCTATATTGGCTTGGGTGTATACTTTATATAGTAGATTATAATTGCCTGTACTTGTGTAGGTCCCTATCTCTATTACATGAGAGTAAACTATACTAGATCCATTTTCATATACATTTTAGAAACAATTTGCCAAAACCTTTAAAAACGCAAACTGCTTTGATTTTGATTAAGATTTATGAAGTCTGTGAATAGATCTGGGGAGAATTGACACCTTCGGATAAGATTGTATCTTCCAATCCATATATCCTCTAGCTCTATAGATCTTCTTTACTTTTCCCTAATAATGTTTTATGGTATTTTGTAAGATATTATATGCATAGTTCATTCTACTCTTACGTATTTGTATGCTATTGTGAGTGGTACTTAAAAAAATTTTTTTTGAGGTATAATCAACAGAACTTTTATGTATTTAAGATATACAATGTGATGATTTGATAAGCATATAAAAGGTAGGAATAGCAAAGAATTTCCTTAATCTGATTAAGAGTATTTACAAAAGACTTATTTCAGACATCATACTTAATGGTGGAATATTGAAATTTTATTCTGATTCTGAAAACCAGACAAAGGTGTTCACTATCACTACTTATATTTTAGTTGTACTTATACTCTCATGAGGTAAGAAAAAATTTTTTTTCTGGTATTTGGAAATAAAATTGAGTTTTGAATATTAATCTGTATCCAGCAACTTTGATAAGCTCTCTTGTTAATTAAAATATTTTATTTCTAGATTTTGGGGGATTTATATCCTCTACATTTATGCCATCTCTTATAATTATTATATATTGTGTTTTTTTTCTAACATCAAATATATGAGCAAGATTTCATGTTCATAATAGCCTTCACTTGTTAATGTTGTGGAACCTCTAGTGATGCCCTCATTTTCATTCCAGGTAATATATATGTCTTCTTTATTTTTTTCTGAATCAGTCTCAGTCAGGAGCTTATCAATTTTGTCAATCTTTTCAAAGAACCACCTTTCAGCATTGCTAATTTTCTCAACTGTGTGTTTACTTGATATTTCAATAATTACTTCTATTCCCTTTAATATTTCCAAGCTTTTCACTTTGAGAAGTTTAATTTCTTGCTCTTTTTCTAATTTCTGTAAATAGGTCCATGATTATTGGTTTTTAGCTTTCTTTTTAATTAATACATTAATTTATGGCTATAAATTCCTCACAAGTTTGGCTATAAACAAGTTTAGCTATAAACAAATATATCTACAAACTTTTTACAAGTTTTGGCTTGTAGCATTTTTCTTATTATTCTATTAAAATATTTTCTTTTTTTTTTAAAGATTTTATTTATTTATTTGACAGAGAGAGATGGAACACAAGCAGGGGGAGTGGGAGAGGGAGAAGCAGGCTTCCTGCTGAGCAGGGAGCCCGATGCGGGGCTCCATCCCAGGACCCTGGGATCAGATGCTTAATGACTGAGCCACCCAGGCGCCCTATTAAAATATTTTCTAATTTCCATTTGAGTTCTTTGACCCATGGGTTTTTTAGAATACTTATTATGAATTTGCAAACATCTGGAATTTTCTTTTTTTTATATGATTTCACTTATATGTGGAATTTAAAAAAACAAAACAAAACAAACAAATAGACTCGTAAATAGAGAACAAACTTGGTTGCCAGAAGAAAGGTGGGTGGGAGGGATGGATAAAATAGATAAAGGGATTAAGAGGTACAAAGTTCCAGTTATACATTAAATAAGTGGCAGAGATGAAAAGCACAGCATAGGGAATATAGTCAATAATATTGTAATAATGTTGTATGGTGACAGATGGTAACTATACTTACCATGGTGAGCATTGCAAAAGGTATAGAATTGTTGAATCAATATGTTAAAAAAATAGTGATATGCCATTTTACACCTATCACAGGCACTAAAATGTAAAAGTATGTAGATTAGGTATTTTTCAAAGAAAGAAAAAATGGAGTTGGTGCAGCACTAGTCGTTTATTCCAGTAATTTATTCCAGTTGTTTATTCCTGTTGATGATTTGTTAAATTCTGCTGGGAGTAGTAGATTTCAATCCTTTGAAATGTGAAGAAATTTGTAAATGTTCCATGTATATTTGAATACAATGTATATTTTACAATTGTCGATACAGTGTTCTGTAAATGTAAATAAGATCATTTTTAAATCATATTGTTCAAAACTTCTGTATACTTACTGATTTTTGATTTATGTTTTTTTGTGTATTTCAGTTATTTTTTAAATTTTATTATGTTTCTTAATTCCAGTATAGTTAACATACAGTGTTATATTAGTTTCAGGTGTAAAATATAGTCATTCAACAAATTCTGTTGTTGGTAAGTGCATTCTTTAACCCCCATCACCTATTTCACCCATCCAACCACCCACCTCCTCTTTGGTGACCATCAGCTTGTTTTCTATAGTTAAGAGTGATTTCTGATTTCTTATTCAATCAATTACTGAGAAAGTTGAATGAAAAACTTACTGTGATTGCAGATTAACTCTTTTTGCTTCTAGAACTTCCAACTTTTTTATAACTGATTTGAGGCTATATTATTAGTTCCATAAAATATGAGCTGATTCCAGGATGGGTTTCAGTCTCTCCTGAGGCCTGTCTATATCTGATTTGCCCTTATTTCTAGGATGTAATCCCCAAGAACACCTTGCTGACTGATTTATTTTGCCTAGTGTAATACACTCTAGCTCCATCCATGTTATTGCAAATGACAAGATTTCATTCTTTTTGATGACTGAGTAATATTCCATATCTTCTTTATCCATTCATCAGTTGATGGACATTTGGGCTCTTTCCATAGTTTAGCTATTGTTGATAATGCTGCTATAAATATTGGGGTGCATATATTCCTTTGAATCTGTATTTTTTTATCCTTTGGGTAAATACCTAGTAGTCCAATTGCTGGATCATAAGGTAGTTCTATTTTTAACTTTTTTGAGAACTTCCATACTGTTTTCCAGAGTGGCTGCACAGTTTGCATTCCCACCAACAGTGCATGAGGGTTCCCCTTTCTCTGCATCCTCACCAATACCTGTTGTTTCCTGACTTGTTAATTTTAGCCATTCTGACAGGTATGAACTGGTATCTCATTGTGGTTTTGATTTACATTTCCCTGATGATGAGTGATGAGCACCTTTTTATGTGTCTGTTAGCCATCTGGGTTCTTCTTTGGAAAAATATCTATGTCTTCTGCCAATTTTTTAACTGGAGTATTTGTTTTAGGGGTGTTGATTTTTTTAAGTTCTTTATAGATTTTTGATACTAATCTTTTATCAAATATGTCATTTGCAAATATCTTCTCCCATTCTATAGGCTGCCTTTTAGTTTTGTTGATTGTTTCCTTTGCTGTGCAGAAGCTTTTTATCTTGATGAAGTCCTAATAGTTCATTTTTACTTTTGTTTCTCTTGCCTCTGGCAATGTGTCTAGTAAGAAGTTGCTGCAGCCAAGGTCAAAGAGGTTGCTGCCTGTGTTCTTCTTTAGGATTTTTATGGTTTCCTGTCTCACATTAAGGTCTTTCATCCATTTTGAATTTTTTGTGTGTGTGTATATGGTGTAAGGAAGTGGTCCAGTTTCATTCTTCTGCATGATACTGTACAGTTTTTCCAACACCATTCGTTGAAGAGACTGTCCTTTTTCCATTGGATATTCTTTCCTGCTTTGTCAAAGATTAGTTGTGTTAAAGTTTTATCTTTATAAAAGTTGTCTCAAGTCTGAGGATAGCTATTCACAAGCATATTCTTCCCATAGTTTCTGTTTTATAGTTGTTTTGGTTTAGATTTGTTTTCCATTTAAATTTTTAATTTACCTGAAATATAATTTGAAGTAAATATCTAAATTTTTTCTTCAAGAAAAGTAATTTTACCAATATCTTTATTAAATAATATTTTGTTTTCTCATTGATTTGAAACCCTTAATTAGTATATACTAAATTATTTTCAGATTATTTCTGGTTTTATATATTGGTTCATTATAATATTTTTGTACAAATATCACAGTTTAATTATGTTAGCTTTGTAATACAGTTAATATATTTGGTGTTTGACTTTTTTCATTGGGATTTTTCTTTTCAAAAACTATTTATTGGGGGTGCCTGGTTGGTTCCGTCAGTAGAGTATATGACTCTTGATCTCAGTGTCATGACTTCAAGCCCCACATTGGGCATGGAGCCTACTTTAAAAAACAAAAACAAAGAAACAAAAACTACTGATTCTCTAACATCATCCTTAATGGTGAGAAACTGCTGAAACTGTGAACAAGGGAAAGATGTTCCCTCTTACCACTCATTTTCAACGTTATCCTAGCTAATGCAATATGGCAAGAAAATTAAATCAAGGTATACAGAATAAGAGGGAAGAATTAAACCTTTTTCACAGGTGTCATAATTATTTATGTACAAAATTCAAGTGAATCAACAAAAACATTCCTGGAACTAAGAAGCAATAATAGGAAGGTTGTGGGATACGAGATCAATACACATAATATGTCAATTGTTTTCCTATATAGCAGCAATGAAAAATTGGAATCTGAAATTAAAAGCACAATACAATTTGCATTAGCACCCAAAATATGAAATACTTGGGTATAAATATAACAAAGTATGTACAAGTTCTATGCAAGGAAAACTACAAAATTCTGATGAAATCAAAGAACTAAATAAATGGAGATATATTCCATGTTTATTGATAGGAAGACTCAATATGTTCAAGATGTCAGCTCTTCTCAACTTAATCTGTCAATTCAAAGCAATCTCAATAAAAATCTCAGCAAGTTATTTTGTGGATATTGACAAATTGATTCTAAAGTTTATAAAATAGCCAACACAATTTTGAAGAAGAACAAAATTGGAGGAGTGGCACCACAAACTTACTTAATATAAAGCTACAGTAATCAAGACAATGTGGTATTAGTGAAAGAATACACAAATACTCTTGCTCAATAATTCTGGAACAACTGCAAGTCCATATGCACAGAAAAAGAAAAAAATCTAGACAGAGATATTACACCCTTCACAAAAATTAACTAAAAATGGGTCATACACTTACACGTAAATTGCAAAACTATAAAACTCCTAGTAGACAATATAGATTAAAACCTAACCAACCTTGGATTTGATGATGACTTTTTAGGTGCACCATCAAAGGCATGATCCATGAAAGAAATAATTAATAGGCTGGACTTCATTAAAATTAAAATTTTCTATCTGCTATGCAAAAGACACTGTCAAGAGAATGAGAAGACAAACCACAGAATGGAAGAAAATATTTGCAAAATACATGTATGATAAAAGACTTTTATCCAAAATATATGAAGAACTCTTAAAACTCAACAATAAGAAAATGAATGGCCAGATTGCAAAATGGGCATAGGACCTGAAAAAAAGACCTGAAAAAACACCTTACCAAAAAAGGTATACAGATATCAAATAAGCATATAAAAGATGATCAACACCATATATCATTATGAAATTGCAAAATAAAGCAACAATAAGATACCACTATACATCTACCATAAAGGCAGAATTTCAAAAACACTGACAACTGAAGTTGTGGAGCAACAGGAACTATCATTTATTGCTAGTGGGGATGCAAAATGTTATAGCCACTTTGGAAAATAGTATATCTGCACAAACCTGCACATGGATGTTTATGACAGCTTTATTCATAATTGCCATAATTTCAAAGCAACCAAGATGTCCTTCAGGAGGTGAATGGATAAACTGTGGTGCACCCAGACAATGAAATATTATTCAGTGCTAAAAATAAATGAGCTATCAAGCCATGAATAGATGGAGAAAACTTAAATGAATATTGCTGATTGGAAAAAACCAGTCTGAAAAAGCTACATACTCTATGAGTACAGCTGTATGATGTTCTGAAAAAGGCAAAAGCCATGGTTACAGTGGAAAGATCAGTGATTGCCAGGCTATAGGGGGCGCAGGAAAGTATGGATGGGCAGAGCACAGAGGATTTTTAGAACAATGAAACTATTCAGTGTGATGCTATAACGGTAGGTACATATATGTATTATACATTTGTGTTATACATTTATATAAAAACACAAAATGCCTACATAATAATATGTATATTATCTGTTGGTCAAAACTTATACATTGTCCAATAACAAGAGTGAACCCTAATGCATATTAGATTTGGGGTGGTAATGATCATAATATATCAACATAAGTTTATCAGTTGTAACAAATGTACCATTCTGGTGTGGCATGTGGACAGTAGGGAAGACTGTGGTTACAGCAGGGCAGCAAGTGTATGGGAACTCTGTACTTTCTGCTCAGTTTTGTTGTAAACCTAATACTTCTCTAAAAAGTAAAATCTATTTAAATAAAAATGTATTGGTTCTTCTCAAAAAGCCATTATCATAACCACTTTGAAAACATTTCCAGTTGCATAAGAATTTTGTTGAAACTTTAAATAAAACTGTACCTTAAGATTGATTGATAGTTTTATGTATTTAGTATAGTAATTTCTTTCAAGGAGTATGTTCTTCATATCTTGGATATCGTTATCAGCTAGAAATGCCATCTCTTTGTAACCTTACTTAGGCATCTTGCTCTCTGCAACTTGTCCTCTCTAAACTCAATCAATCATCCTATCACCTATTCTTCGAACACATTGAGACTCCATTCCCATAACAACTCTACACTCTCTATTGATTCTGTTTCATCTCAATTTTGACCTAGTTTTGATCCCTTGATAAATCACTTTAACCACTGTCTCTCCAATATATCTTCAGTTCCTTTCTCTTTGTCCTTTTTAGTCAGTGACAAGTTCTCTCTCTGCCTTTATTAATTCCTGGCAAAATTAAATAAACCCATGGTGCCATTAGAATTAATATTTTTATATTTTACTATTATGCTCTTGTTATCATTGTATATATACTGGTTCTTTATTATCTTTTTTACTTCCCCAAAATGTAACTTGACTATATCTCTTCCAACTCTCAGCAACTTAAACTACTTTTCTACTTAAATCAGAAAGAATATAAACATCATCAGATGTGAAGCTTTTCAATCCCTTGTCACTAAATCTATAATCACACTGACATGTGTGCCCATTCTCTTCTCTTCCTTCCTACATCACAGTTCTTATAAAGTGACTTTTCAGCTCATGCCTGGGATTACATTATCTTCTACCTCCATCCATCTGTTACCTGTGGTCTTTGCATTTTAACATCTCTCTCTTGTTCATTGCCTTCCTCATTTAAACTTCCACAAGTATTTTTCATTAAAAACAAAAATATTGTCTTTCACTACTTTGATTTCTATCCACACTATTTACCATCTATTTCTCTCCTGTTTACAGCAAAACTTTTTTTTAAAAGATTTATTGATTTATTTTTTAGAGTGAGAGAATGAGCAGGGGATAGGGGCAGAGGGAGAGGGAGAGAGAGAATCTCAAGCAGACTCCCCACTGAGTGGGGAGCTTGAGAATGAGCAGGGGATAGGGGCAGAGGGAGAGGGAGAGAGAGAATCTCAAGCAGACTCCCCACTGAGTGGGGAGCTTGATGTGGGACTCGATCTCATGACTCTGAGATCATGATGTGAGCCAAAAATCAAGAGTCAGACTTAACTGACTGGGGCACCCAAACCCTCCTACAGCAAACAACCTCCTTCTCCTCCTCCTCCTTCTTTTTTTAAAGATTTTATTTATTTATTAGAGAGAGAGTGAAAGAGAGTGAGCTGGAGGGAGAGGGAGAGAAAATCTGAAGCAGACTCTGGGCTGATCCCATGACTGTGAAATCCCGAGCTGAGCCAAAACCAAGAGTTGGCCACTCAACTGACTAAGCCACCCAGGCATCCTTACAGCAAACCTTCTTAAAAGGGTAGTCTAGTTTCACACTGAGGACTATTTTCAATATTGTGTGATCCAGACTGTAGTGAAATTAGCACATATTTGTGTAGGGTAGATGTACAGGATTGCTACTGATAGGCCATGGATTTTAGTGTTTTAGTGTTTTAAGGTTTTATAGCTGCTGCCAAATTGACTTACAAAAATAACTGTAACAATTACCAACCCGTAAACAGTTCCATTTACCTATACTTGCCACCCTTACACTGTTACTAATAACTAATTTTGGTTAAACTGAAAGCTGAATGTTGTACTTCATTGCCTTTTTTTCAGTAATATTGGTACTTTCTCAAATAGTCATTGGCTATTTCTTTTTCTATCAATTATGTATATCCTTTAGCCTTTTGTCTTTATGTTTCTAGGATATATTAGTAAATGTATAAATGGGTACTATAAATATTTTCCCATTTGGCTTATAAATTGCTTGATAGTTATGTAGCCAAATCTGTGATTCTTTTTTCTTTTGGCTCCTGGGTGACATGTTTCAAAAATCCCTCTGTTTGAGAGAATTGTCTACATTGATTGCCTGCACTTTTTGAAACCTCATTATACCTTAATCTACAGTCATGTGGATTTCTGTCTCACTCCACTGAACTTGCTCTTGCCAAGTGACTAATGGCCACAGTGACTACAACTTTCATGAAATCCCATTTTCTGCTGTTTCACATGATACCATACTCTACTTATTTTGCTCCTTGCTTTCTGACTACCTCTTTGTCTATACACTCATTTAACTCAAAATTCTTTTTTTTTTAAGATTTTATTTATTTATTTGACAGAGAGAGACACAGCAAGAGAGGGAACACAAGCAGGGGGAGAGGGAACACAAGCAGGGGGAGTGGGAGAGGGAGAAGCAGGCTTCCCGCGGAGCAGGGAGCCCGATGCGGGGCTCCATCCCAGGACCCTGGGATCATGACCTGAGCCAAAGGCAGACGCTTAACGACTGAGCCACTCAGGCACCCCTCAAAATTCTTAATTGTTGATATTCCTCAGAGCTTTGCCTCAGGACCTCATCTGTCCTCATTTCACACACACTGTCTTATGGCAATAATAATCATCTTTGAGTTTGATGTTATTTTGATGATTTGCAATCAAGGTGATGTCCTAATTCTGTTTGACATTATTGTGGCCAGAGATTGAGGAATGCTAAGGTTCTACCCTGCCAGTTTCCTTCTTTCCTTTCTCCATAATGCCCCGAGAGAGCTTTTGACAAAGAACAATAGCCAAAAAATGGGAGAGAAGATGCCATTTTGTTATCAAAGATGTCAGAATACCCCTCAGTAAAGAGTTCTGTTAAATTAGGTAATAGTATGTTGTTTAGGTTTCTGACATCACCTTCCCCAAAAACCTTAATGTCTGCTTTTATATCTTATAACACTCTTCCTGGCTGCTTGATAAAGAAACTCACCCCGATGATAAGCCTTTTCTCAGTGTGTTCACAGCCTATTTTCAACTCTGTAGCTAACCAGTGTGTTCATCTTAATCTTAAATCTGATCGTGTCTGTGTCCTACTCAGGTCACTCCAAAGGCTCCCTGTTGACCTAAGGTTAAAATCTAAAACCTTTATCATGCCTTACAAGACTTTTTGATTGACCTCTATTTCCTTTTTTTTTTCTTTCTTAATATTTTTCTTCTCTCTGCAGCAGGCAGTCTGAATCTTGTTTAAATTTTCTAATAAAAATGTGTTCTCTCTGACCTTAGGACTTTTCACAAGCTGCTCCTTTCAGTCAGGACCCCATGCATTTCTTTCTGTAACCCTTTCTTGGATTTCAAAGACAGGGTGAGTGGCCACCCTTAGATGTGTCCATAGCATCTGTTGCTTCTTTCCATCCTCTAGCACATAGCATATTTTATTTTTCTACCTTGAATGCATTTTGTAGCCCCCACCCTAGACTTTGAGCTATATGAAGAAACAAAACAGGTTTTTTTAAGATTTTATTTATTTATTTGACAGAGAGAGACACAGAGAGAGAGGGAACACAAGCAGGGGGAGTGGGAGAGGGAGAAGCAGGCTTCCCGCTGATCAGGGAGCCCGATGTGGGGCTCAATCCCAGGACCCTGGAATCATGACCTGAGCCGAAGGCAGATGCTTAATGACTGAGCCACGCAGGCACCCCGAAATACAACAGTTTTGTTCACCATTTTATCCCCAACACCTAGCACAGTGACTTTGAGGGATTCAAGACTTTAATGGAGGAAGTAATTGCAGATGTGGTGGAAATAGCAAGAAAACTAGAATTCGAAGTAGAGCCTGAAGATGTGACTGACTTCCTGCAATCTTACGATCAAAACTTAATGGATAAGAAGTTACTTCTTATGGATGAGCAAATAGAGTGATTTCTTGAGATAGAATCTACTCCTGGTGAAGATGCTATGAAGACTGTTGAAATGACAACAAAGAATTTAGAATATTACATAATGTTAGTTAATATGACTCAGTGGCAGTTTTTGAGAGGATTGACTCTAATTTTAAAAGAAGTTCTACTATGGGTAAAATGCTGTCAAAACTGCATTACATATTATGGAGAAATGGTTCATGAAGGGAAGTCAACTGATGCAGCAAACTTCATTGTTGTCTTATTTTACGAAGTTGCCATGACCACCCCAACCTTCAGCAGCCATCACCTTAATCAGTCATCAGCCATCAACACTGAGGCAAGACCCTCCACCAGCAAAAAGATTACAACTCACTGAAAACACAGATGATGTTTTGCATTTTTTTAACAATAAAATATTTTTTATAAAGGGATTTGCATTGTTTTTTCAGACACAGTGCTATTGCACACTTAACAGACTACAGCATAGTGTAAACACAACTTTTATACACACAAGAACACCAAAAAGTTCATTTGACTCACTGCAGTGTGATATTTTCTATATTTCCTTTGTCTGGATCCAAACCCACAGTATCTCCGATGTATGCCTGTATATATATATCAAAATTGCTAAGAGACTAGATCTTAAATGTTCTCACTATCAAAAAGAAATGTTAATTATATGACATGATAAAGGTATTAGCTAATGCTGTGGGTGAAATCATATTTCCATGTATAAATGTATTAAATCAATACATTGTATACTTTAAACTTACACAATGTTATATGTCAATAATGTATCAATTACAAATCAATATTGACAACATGAATCATATGAAAGAATCCAATGAGGGTATTATGAAAATGAGCACAATGCATATCAGTTTTTAACCACAAACCATGCAGGTATTAGAAACTGGATTAAAACAAGTTCCCTTAATATGCAGGATAAATTTCTCATTTCAGTGGTAGGCTTTTTGGGGGAACATATTTATTTAACGATTGAATAAATGAATGAATGCTGAGCCTACTTCCTGGTTTTGAAGAATCCACCATGCACCAATTTAGTACTACCTAGGCAAGGTGTAGAGTTATGCATTTCTTGAAAAAAGAATGGCCAGGTTCATGCAACTGTATATATGATTTTATTCAATTCTGTTCTATTCCAAATCTATTAAATACTTTTTCTTTTCCTGGCATATGACAGTTTCTTTTGTTAGGAAGCTTGCATTCTTCTTAGGCAAAAAGAGAACGTAAATCTATGTTGAACTTTAGAATATCTTCTCTTTAACTAACTAAATGAAATCTAACATCACTATAGATTCGATGGATTTCTCTCTCTCACACACAGGCATACTTTTTTTTTTTCAGAAATAAATTTTGTAGGAGGAAGAAAGCTGTGGTTATCTAAAGAAGTTCTAGAGTTTTTTAATCATTTGTTTTCTTATTGGGTGTTTAGGAGCTCTAGTACAATGTTAAATATAAATATTGATAGTGGATATATATATTGTTTTGTTTCTAAGTATAAAGGAAATATTTCTGATGTTTTCCATTAAGTATGATGTTTGCTGAAGGTATTGGATATGTACCTGTTTCCAGCTGAAGAAATTTTGGTATTCCTAGTTTGTTGACATATGAAAAACTCAGAGTTGAAATTTATCTAGAATTTTTTGCACCTATTGAAGTAGTCATACGGTTTTCTTCTCTAATATGTTCATTGGGGGAAACTGCAATAATAGACTGTCTAAAGTTAAATCAACCATGCATTCTTGGAATAAACTTATATTAATCATAAAAGTTTTAAATACTTATATCTTAATGGATTTGTTTTGCTATTTTTAATTCATATTTCAACTATGCTTATGAATTAGATTAGACTCTAATTTTCTTTTCTCATATTGTCTTTGTCTTGTTCTTTGACATAAAGTTTATGGTGACTTCATATTAATTGGGGAACATTCTCTCTTCCCTTCCTTCCTCACTGCTCTTTCCCTTCTTTTTCTCTCTCTCTTTTCTCCTACTTTCTCTTCCTCTCTTTCCTTCCTCTAGAATAGTTTGTGTAAAGTAGATCATTCAAACCAGCTAGGCTTAGTGAGGGTTTTGTTCTGGTATCTGTTTCATTTTGTCTTTGGTTTTAAACTACTGGATAGATGTTTTTAATAGTTCTAAATAAATTTAGATTTTCTAATTCTTCCTGGAACTGTTTGCATTTTCCATAAAAATGGTCATTTCTTTTATATTTTCAAATTTAAAAGAACAATATTGTTTATAGTCTTGGGGTTACTTCTAAATAAACAATTCAGTATTGCAGAATTAGGCAGGAAAATACTAACATGGGACTGGTAGTTATACGACCCTATTTCTTATCACAGCTCTGTCACTAACTATACATGGTGGCTTAGGTAAGATATTTTTCTTATCAATTCTATTTCTTTATCTAAAATTTTGGAAAACTGATCGAGTTGTTCTGAAAATTAAATAAGATAATTCATTTAAAGTATCAGACTCTAAGAGAGGGATCACCAATCATAATAGTTTTCTTTTTCTCTCTTTTTCTTCCCTTTTATGGCTATTTGCAGGTATCTATTCTGTGAATTACCTTTATTGATTTCTTTGCCTTCTATAATCCCACTCCCTATAGCCACCATACTTCCTGGTCTATTTCTTTCATTTTGTGTATTTATACTTGATTATGTAGAAACTTTTAATATGTCAGTGGTTGATTTTCTTTTCTTTTCTTTTTTAAGATTTTATTTATTTATTTGACAGAGAGAGAGAGAGAGAAAGCAAGCACACAAGCAGGGGGAGCAGCAGGCAGAAGGTGAGGAGAAACAGGCTCCCCGCTGAGCAAGGAGCCCTATGCAGGGCTGGATCCCAGAACCCTGCAATCATGACCAGAGCTGAAGGCAGACACTTAACCGACTGAGTCACCCACATGCCCCAGTGATTGATTTTCTAAAATACATTCTTAAAAGATAAGCAAAGATATGTCTTGATCAAACAAAGTTAACTTTCTTAAGCCTACTACAAAACACCACCTGCAGAGAATCTTAGTAGTGTCTCAGAACAGGGAGGTCAGGGTAGGATCTTTTAGGTTTTAAGAGACCAGTCTGAGATTTTCAGGTAGGTCTGCAAGGAGAGGAATAAGTTGGGATTGGAGGGCAAAATGAAGTGAGTGTTGGTAAACAATATAATAATCTTGAAAAACAATTTTTGGTTAATCCACAGAATTATCTTTTGGGACTAAGTCTTTTCTAGAACTACAACCAAGGTTTTTTTTTTTTGCTTGTTCTTAATATTAACACAGGGACAGGAAACTATGCAGTGTCTCAACGTTGCTTAATTTAGATACACAAAAGTACTTCTTCTATTATTAACACAATGTCAAGAAATTACATTTATTGCAATTTTTAGTCACATTATTTTGGTCATTTCTAATCCTACACTGCAATATAACCCATCAAACAGAAGTACAGGTCTGGATTAATCATTACTAGACCATATAACTTGAAGTGAATTACAAGGTAGAGAATTGATTAAAGTTGGTCAGTTTATGACAATAGCTTTGAATTATTGGGCACAGTTAGGCAAGTATGTTGAATCAGTCTTGATGAGTAAGCTGATAGGCTTGATATAAACTACTTTCATTTACTATTTCATTTTTTTAAGATTTATTTATTTATTTGAGAGAGAGTGTACGTTGCACAAGTGCAGGGAGAGGCCAGAGAGAGAATCTTCAAGTAGACTCCCTGGTGAGTGTTCCATTCCAGAACCCATGAGATCATGACCTGAGCTGAAACCAAGAGTCAGTCACTTAACCTACTGTGTCACCCAGGCACCCCGTCGTTTACTATTTAATTTTGGTAAATTATTTTGGTTTCATTAATTCACAGTCTCATTTTATAATGGCAACTATTTTCTATAACAAGTTATTGTTTGTTGTTGTTTAGAATAGGGACAGGAAGATATGTCTGCACCCAAGATTGTTAAACACAGAGAGAAAATTATGTTGGCTTCCATTCTGAACGTTAGTGGAAGTATATCTACATTAGAAGACTAATCTGTTGGGGCGCCTGGGTGGCTCAGTCATTAAGCGTCTGCCTTCAGCTCAGGTCATGATCCCAGGGTCCTGGGATCGAGCCCCGCATCAGGCTCCCTGCTCGGCCAGGAGCCTGTTTCTCCCTCTCCCACTCCCCCTGCTTGTGTTCCCTCTCTAGCTGTCTCTGTCTCTCTCTGTCAAATAAATAAAATAAAATCTTAAAAAAAGAAAAAAGAAGACCAATCTGTTAAAAAGTAATTTAATGTAATCTTAATTTAAATCTCAATGACTTTTGAATTGTCTGTGTCATTTCTTTCTTCTATTAACAAGGAAAATTATTCACTATCACATGAATTACATACTTTTAACAGAAAAATATATTCTTTAAGTTTAATATAATGTGAAAGTAATATTGAAAATGTTTTTTGGGCGCCTGGGTGGCTCAGTTGGTTAAGCAACTGCCTTCGGCTCAGGTCATGATCCTGGAGTCCCGGGATCGAGTCCCGCATCGGGCTCCCTGCTCGGCAGGGAGTCTGCTTCTCCCTCTGACCCTCCTCCCTCTCATGCTCTCTGTCTCTCATTCTCTCTGTCTCAAATAAATAAATAAAATCTTTAAAAAAAAAAAAAAAAAAGAAAATGTTTTTTAATGATTTAAAATGCAGTTTTTACATGGTAAATCTCAGCCTACAAACCAAAACCCTGATGTATTGGAAGATAAACAATGTGGTGCTTCTTACAGTAGATCACATTAGATTTATTTCATTAATAGTTGTAATAACTCACTGGACTGTTTGACATGCTTACTGGTTTAGCAATCTGCCACTACTGTACCAATAATACCACCACTTATCCTAAGTTAGTCCTATGCCTCTTTTTTTTTTTTTTTTTAAAGATTTTATTTATTTATTTGACAGAGAAAGACACAGCGAGAGAGGGAACACAAGCAGGGGGAGTGGGAGAGGGAGAAGCAGACTCCCTGCCCAGCAGGGAGCCCGATGCGGGACTTGATCCAGGGACTCCAGGATCATGACCTGAGCTGAAGGCAGTCACTTAACCAACTGAGCCACCCAGGCGCCCGTCCTATGCCTCTTAATACCACTCCAGAATAAGCCCATTTTAAACTGATGTTTGAGTGGTAGTTCTAGGATAGTCCTCAAGTGGTAGGCTTCCAGTTGAATTAGTGGACTGAGGGTGACATAATGTTAACTCAACCCTCAAGGTAGAGAGTGATATATCCTATATAATCCCTTTAAGAAGAAAACAATTAAATCTTCTATATAAGGGACACAAGATCTACCTTGGTTTATTATATGTACTAAAAATATCCACAAACTGAATAACTAACAGAATGGTTAATGACATATTAAACAATTTAGAACATGTCTTTCCAAATTATGTATAGAAATAATATACAGTGTCAAGGGGCACAGATTAAAATCTGTCACATGAACATTCAAATCCAGTCCTGACATTTCCAATTTAAGGCTTAATTATTTCATTACTTAAGTTTTCTGAGGCTTTATTTCCTCATCTTTTAAATGGATAAAACAAGATTGCTGAAAATTACATGGGATAGCATTTGTAAAATTCTACTGAAATGCCTTGTAAAAGCAAGGATGATTTAACTATTTCTTCTTTTAATTGGTGATGTGATTATGTGTTTATAATCATATGCACTATTTTCCTCTGTATCAGAGTAGGAATTGATCTTTTCTTATACCATTTTCTTGTACCTTTTCATAGCTTTTATATTAAACTTTGTTTTATAATTAATTCTACTTATGAACGATCATAGTTCAGTGGGATTCAAACATCAGTTTTGGGTTTTTTCCCCCCATTAATCACTATCTTCAACACATTCTGTCTTTCTTGCCCCTAAAAACATTTCTGGCAAATTCCTTATTTTCCTGATCAATTTCTTTTTTTTTTTTTTTACTTTTTTTTTATTATGTTATGTTAATCACCATACATTACATCATTAGTTTTTGATGTAGTGTTCCATGATTCACTGTTTGCCTGTAACACCCAGGGCTCCATTCAGTACGTGCCCTCTTTAATACCCATCACCAGGCTAACCCATTCCCCCACCCCTCTCCCCTCTAGAACCCTCAGTTTTTTTCTCAGAGTCCATAGTCTCTAATGGTTTGTCTCCCCCTCCAATTTCATGGTCAATTTCTGATATTTAAAGTCCAATCTACTTTAAAACTTCAATCACAAGGCAATATCCTTTCTCCCTTCACCTAGACTGATCCAGGCCAGTTTTCAATTCAATAGGTAAGGGGGATGATCTGTTCTTTCCCTCTTCCTCTTCTTCCTCCTCCTCTTTTAAAACAGTTTCTCCTCAGATGTGTTGAGTGATGGAAGACAGAGATCAAGGGCAAGTGCCTCTTGGTGATCTGGCCCTATCAAAGATCTGAACTGACTATTACCATGTGTCATATTCCATCAGTTCCCTTTGAATGGAGGATATCCTTTGCTAACTTTCTTTTGGGGAATAGGTATGATTTCTATAAAGGACCCAGTAGAGGTGGGTTCTTCACACCTCGTTTTTGTATAAGACAAACCCCTGTCTAGTTCATTCTCTTCCAACTTACCACGCCTGTTTTCCTAAAGATACAGTCCACATTCTTTTGCAGTTCAAGTCCTCTTTTGCAGTTCAAGTCCTCTTTTCTAATGATGAGCAATTTGTCTTATGATTAGTTAGCCATAGGGAACTCTTGCTCCTGGTAGACCAAGTGGTGGGTACATCTAAACTACCCCAAATTCTCTATGTTCTACCATTAGTCTTAAATTGTTTGCTCTCTTTACTCAACAGACTGAAGAATTAATGTCAGAATAATGTAAACAGTTGACAGAAATCTCAAAATTGTGTAATTGTTTTGGAATCCACTCTCCCCACACACTTACTTGGTTTGGGAAGAAGGCACATAACCCTTTTTTTGGTCTCTGTGGTATGTTCTTTGATTATAGCAGAATTAATTTAGAAATCATTTTTTTTAAAACCAGAAAATCCCCAGACATTTTAAATGGTGGAAAAGAAATCACAAACAAAAATTAGAACATATTTCAATATTTTGTGAATGAAAATAAAGAAATATCAAATTTTGTGAGATGCAGCTAAAGCAGTGCTTAGAGCAAAGCTTTTAGCTTTCAAATATTTTGTTATTTCATTGCCCTGTATTTGGTTTGTCTTGAAATATGTCCCATGTGCACTTGAAAAGAATATGTATTCTGAAGTTTTGGGGTGTAATATTCCATAAATGTCAATAAGATTAAGTTGATTAAGAGTGATGATCAGATCTTTTGTATTTTTTTTTTAATTTTAAAACCAATTCAGTACATTTTTTTAAAGATTCATTTATGACCCATAAGATCATGACTTGAGTGGAAAACCAAGATTCGGACACTTAACCAACTGAGCCACCCAGGCACCCTTGGATCTTCTGTATTCTTAATGATTTTCTCTTTACCTATTCAGTTACTGAAGTGGAGGTATTGAAAATTTCAAATATGATTGCGATTTCTCTATTTTTCTCTTTCATTCTGTCAGTTTTTGCTTCATACTTTTGAAGGTCTCTTACTTGGTGTATGTGCATTTAGGATTTGTGTGTTTTCTTGATGAATTATCCTCCTTATCATTATCAAAAGTCTCTCTTTGTCTCTGGTTATATTTCTTGTCTCATATTTTACATTTTTTTATATAACTCTAGTCCCACAGGCTTTCTTATTTTTACAACTTGCATGATTATCATGTTCTATCCTTTTACTTTCAATGTACTGTGTTTTTTTACCTTTCCAAGGTGTGTTATAAACAGATAAAACTGGGGTTTTGCTTTTTTAACCAGATGGTTTCACTGGCAAATTCTATCGACTATTAAAAGAAGAAATAATTTCAGTATTAAGCAGACTCTCAAAAAAATACTGGAGGAGGAAATACTTCTCAACTAATCCTGATACCAAAATCTGATATTATAAGAAAAGTAGAGACTGATATTTCACTAGGGAATAGACCACAAAAAATCCTTAAAAATGTGTTAGTAAATTGAATCTAGCAATATATAAAAATGAGAATACATCATGAATGAGTGAGGCTTATCTGAGACTTAACATTAAATAATCAATGTAATACACGATATTATAGAATAAAGGAACAAAATCATATAACCATCACAACAGATGCAGAAAAAATGTGTGACAGTATTCAATACCCTTTAATCATAAAAATCCTTAGGAATTCTGGAATAGAAAAGAAAAGAAATAGAAAAAAATAGAAAATTTTCCTCCGTTAAATAAGGGCACCTACAAAACTCCACAGCAAACATTACACTTAATAAATTGAATGCATTCCCCTAAAATAGGGAACAGGGCAAGAATAGCCTCTCCCATAACTTGTATTCAACATTGTTTTGGATGTTCTAGCCATTGCAGTAAAGGCAGACATAAAGTTTGGAAAAGAAGTGAAACTAGCCCCCCTGTTTTTTTAATTCACAGATGACATGATTGATTTTATAAAAAACCTAAAGGAATCTATAAAAACAACTACTAGATTAAGAAAAGTTAGCAAGTTCAAAATATATAAGTTCAACATACAAAACTCAATTACATTTCTATATACTAGCCACAAAGCTTTTCAAAATGAAAATCTTTAAATTTACTATAGCACCAAACATTGTAAAATACTTAGTTATATGGCAGGCCTTCACAACAAGCTCAAGTCTTCAGTTCTGGAAAATTGCCTTGTCTTTCCCTAATTGTTCTCTATTTTGTGTGTTCTATATGGAATTTTAATAAATCAGGATACCTGTCCCTCAAAATTGATATATCTGATTTTTTTTCTGTACTTGCTCAACTTTCAGGACACTTTCTTCCTGATTCTCATTATTTACTGTTTATAGATCAGGAAAATGAGGCACAGAGAACACAAGTAATTTTTCAGATCACTCAGCTAATTAGTGTTTGAACTACTATCTGAAAGCCGGCTGTATGACTCCAGAGCACACAATCTTAGCCAAATACATTCTACTTCTTTTAGAGAAAATATTTTGTTAATACGTAACTTGATGTTTAATGAAGAAATATGTCTTATCAAGAAGAGAACCCACAAAGAGATATTACTATGCATTCAAAATGCTATATTAAAGATCAAATTTTATAGAAATCATATATTAAAGGTCCCAGCTCGTTTTGATTTAGAACTATGATAAATCTTGGTGCCCAAAAGATTTTTCTAGTAAACATTTTTTAAAAAGATTTATTTATTTATTTGAGAGAGAAAGAAGCAGGAGTGGGAGGAGGGGAGAGGGAGAGGGAGAGAGAATCTCAAGCAGACTCCCCCCCTGAGCATGGAGCCTGATGTGGGGCTTGATCCCACAACCCTGAGATCATGACCCAAATGGAAACCAAGAGTTGGGTGCTCAACTGAGTGAGCCATCCAGGTGCCCCTCTAGTAAACATTTAAAATAAAATCTAGTGGGAAATTTTTTCTTAACCCAGACTGCAAAAGCTTTCAGGTCAGAGGCCATGTTATATAATTTTTCAGAACTTGTAGTGGATACCTTATAATCATTCCCTATGAATGTTGAATCACTGATATTCTGAGATTTTGGAAATTATATTACTTATATGAATGATAACATATACACAGTGGCCAATTAGCATACTTGGAATAATGCTGATAACTCTACTCCCTTTTTTTTAAAACAGAAGTATGGATAATACATGCTATATGATTTTATTTTATTTTGTAGCTATAACAATAACTTAGAATTTATGTTTAAGTACTAGAGCTTTATATATTTGTTTTATTTTATTCTTTTTTCTATCCATTAAAGAGTGTTTTTAAAAAGATCTGAAAGTCTGTTGAGTTTTTTTTTTTAAGATTTTATTTATTTATTTGACAGAGAGAGAGCGAGAGCAGGAACACAAGCAGGGAGAGTGGAAGAGGGACAAGCAGGCTTCCTGCCGAACAGGGAGCCCGATGCGGGGCTCGATCCCAGGACCCTGGGATCATGACCTGAGCCAAAGGCAGACAGTTAACAACTGAGCCACCCAGCCACCCCATCTGTTGAGTATTTTTGTACAAATTTCCACCTAAGCTATTATTTTCTATTTTTCTTCATCTTTTTGGATTAAAGCAATAAAATAGTGTAAATAAACAAATCTATTATATTTGAAGCAGTTGTAATAACAAGTGGTACGTATATAACATTTAGAAAACAGTGATATAGAAACAAGATATTTAGCTTCATAGTTTTCTTGGCATAATGAAAGTTAATGTTTACTTCCAATTTGATTGTCAATGTTTTCTAATCTAGCTAGTAGTCCTTGATGCAGTCTCCTTAGGCATACCGCAAATTAGCTATGAAGACAAGGAAAAATTGAAATATGAGATAAAAATTAATGTACACATTCTATAAAGAGAGGAATTCTCATTGGCTGCCATGCTATGCTGCCACAGAGAGACTGCCCTATTGAAAAGCAGGAATGTCAATCTTTGTGGTTTTCTGCACAGTGCCCCCTGACATAGTACACATTCACTGCTCCCCATGTTATCTTTTGTTCTGAAAAATCTATATCGATCTAAAAGCAGTGCAGCTGAACCTCTAGAGTAGTGGTTTTCAATCCTGGCTACACTAATATATTTGTGGATGCTCTTGAAAGGATTTGATGCCACCAGAGTCTTTTTTGGTAATTTTGAAATGGGGCTAAAGTATCTGTTCTTCAGAAGTCCTGCTGGTCATTCACATTGAGAACTACATACTGTGAGTGTTACTTTTTGAGGCAGCCAGGAGTCGGGTCCACCAGCCACATATCAGAGCCTCTTCCCATCAATCTAAAGACCTCAATTCCTAGAGAAAAATCTGGAAAGGAATAAAGAACAGTCATAGTAGGGAACAGAATCCTAAAATATATGTTTTTTCATGTAAGGCATTGTAGGCAGAGGCAAAAACACCCCTGTTATTAATGCTAAAATGTAATATAGCAAATTTTCAGGTCCTTCACCTATTCCACTAATTGGAGGAACAGAAGCTGAGGGTAAGAGAAAATGCTACATCATTGTGGCAGAGGTCTTTGGTAGGGAATGGGTTTGTATCCAAGTGAGCAGAAAATGGGCCAAAAGTCATCTACACACACTTTATTTATTGACCAACACTAGGTCTGGATGAGGCCCTTGGGATGGGGATGGAAAAGATAAATTAGAAAATACGAAAGAAAACATCATCTTGAATATTCAGTGGAGGAGAAGAACTCAGAAAATGATTTGTTGTGAAAACATTTTTTAAAAAATTGGTTGGCAAATATTGATTGAAGAGTTATGGCCTGTAAGAATAGAAGAAGAGGGGCGCCTGGGTGGCTCAGTAGGTTAAGTGTCTGCCTTTGGCTCAGGTCATAGTCCCAGGGTCTTTGCTTCCAGCCCTGCATCTGGCTCCCTGCTCTGCAGGGAGCTTGCTTCTCCCTCTCCCTCTGCCACTTCCCCTGCTTGTGCTCTCACTCTCTCTCTCAAAGAAAGAAGGAAAGAAAGAGAACAGAAGAAGAAAATTCTAGGGTAAGATTTAGTTGAGATGAAAAAAAAAAAAAACCCTTTAGAATAATTCTTACCTAATTTCCCAAGTTAATATTGCCCAGCATTTTAGTTCCATTATTAGGCTGAAAGACTACTGATTTTATCTTACCTTATTTTTAAGGTCAATACTTATTTAGATTTACCAATATATTTTACCAATTTTTTTTGCTGACTGAAGTTTTTTTACATCTTACTTCCCTTACCAAGTTGAGCTTATCCTTTAAAGATATTTTGAAGAAGAATCACAACTTTTTAATGAAAATGGCTTTACTTTTCTCTCAGTCTTGAGTGTTATAACAGTGGATGTAAAGTAAAATTCTAAGTTTTTACATTAATTTTTTCAACACTGAAGCTATTTTAATTCTGGCTACCATTTTTGCTTATGAGAAGTCTGCTACCATTCTAATTACTGATTTTCAGATTGGTATCTGATTTCTCCTTGGAATCTTTTAAGAACTTATCTTTTTGTTTAATGTTTTATATTCACACTACAGTTTATTTAGGTGTAGATTTTTTAAAATTTATTTTACTTGGAGATTGTGGGCTCCTTTAACATGAAGCTTCTTACATGTATTTACTTTTGGAAAACTCTCTGTCTATTCTTCAAATACTGTTTCTCTCTCATTCTCTCCTTTTCAAAATCCCATTATATGTATATTAACTATACCCAAGCAATCATCAATGAGTCTTAATATTTCTCTAATATTTCTCATGTACCTTAGTGTGCATGCTGCATATAGGGTGATTTTTCAGGACAATCTTATAATGTACTAGTTTTCTCTTCTGTTGGTTGTATTCTGCTGTTTAACTTCAATTGATGTTTTATTTATTTCAATGATT
Source organism: Neomonachus schauinslandi (assembly GCF_002201575.2). NCBI lineage: Eukaryota > Metazoa > Chordata > Mammalia > Carnivora > Phocidae > Neomonachus > Neomonachus schauinslandi. The sequence goes on from NC_058406.1 coordinate 56,110,668, forward strand.
ATATATATTTAATTTCTATTGGCTTTTCCAAATTCACCCAAGATAGCTAAACATTTGGGTAGATATATTTTAGATACACACACACATTCTTGCTTTCTGAAATATATTTTTTCCTTTATATCTTTGTATCTTTGAACACTAAAACATTTTTATTCTACAGCTTCTATTATCTGTAATTCTTGTGGAGTAAATTGTGCCATTTGTTGGTTTCAGACCTATCACATGGTAATTTGTTTCTTCTTGAAATGAGGAATTTTAGACTATGAGTTTATTTTCAATTGGAGTAACTGTCCCCAGGAGTCCCACTTGTTACACTTGTTCTGGATGACAGACCACTCTGTATGGTACAGTTCTGCATTTATCTCAGCCAGGAGTCATTATTTTCATATTTCACATTTCATAACTGTATTGGCCCAGGTTTAAGATCAAACACAGTGATCCCAACTCCTCTTGATTCAAGGCTTAGGCTATTAATTTTTGACTGCACTTTTTTTTTCTACTACTACCCTGGATGGAGAGCTTATCACATTCCCAGGCCAAAGCAAAAAGCCACTCTAGCCTATTCTGTGTCTCGTGAATAGAACAACTCTTATAGTTTCCAACTATATGCATGGTGCTCAATTCTACTCTCTAGTCATTAGATGCTTAATTCCACCTTTCCTAGAATTAGCTCAAGAGAATAGGAATCTTGTCTGCTGTGTTTAGCTCTGTATTCTCAGCAAATAGAACTGTGCCTGATATATTATCAATAAATATTTATGAAATAATGAAAGAATGCAAGGTAATAGTCATTGTAATTCACATATTTTTGTTGATCAAGCAGGATTTATTGGTTTGTAATATTTTATAATAAAATGTATCAAACATGATTTCTGTTTGAATTTACATTGAATAGTTATATCTACTCCCAGCATTTATTCTCGTACATCATATACTTAGTTCCTTTATTTTTTTCATACAAAGAAAGTACATTTCTCGTTAAAAGATTATTCTGATCTTAGTTGGTAGGATATATGTAACTTTTTGTTTATTTTTACTTAGCCAAAAGACACCAAACAAGGGCTTAAACTAACTCAGCAAGAGGTCTGAATGTAATAAAGAATGTAATAAAGAGAATCTACAGTTTGTTTTTAGGGGCTTAATGATGTTTAAAACTCTATGATTCTCTTTGCCTTTCTGAATCTAGGTCTAATACAGATTCCTTAGCCCCAAGCATCACTACAAGAAAGAGGATTTTTCTTTCTTCAAGGTGGGATACCATTCCCAGAAACCTCTCAATAGCTTTACCACCCATAGGCCAGAATCAGTCCACATGCTCACACGTAAGGAGGCTTGGAAAATGTATAGCTGGAAAAGAATTGGATTCCCATATTTGCTTTAAAAAACATTGTTTATATCCCAAGACTAAGCATGTCACTCTCCCAAACCAATTTAGAATTTAGTTTTTTAGTATATGTGCTGCCGAAACGAGCACTAGAATTTAGTTTTTAAAGAAATGGGAATAGCTGTGGAATTGGCAAGTGATAGGGTTTCCCATACTTACTGGCCCACAGTGCTTTAGTTTCTTGATTATCAAAAGAGCTGTGGCTTTCTTTTAAAATGTTAGATAAAAATCGACTAAAGAAAAACTGTTTAATACTTAGAAAACTTTATTCATGAAATGATTTTACTATCCTTTACATACTTAGAGGTATTAATAATAAAAATGAGTTAAGCGTTTAAAGAAATTCTATCAATTCTAAAGAGGAATAAAAACCACCAGTCACAAACTTCATACAAAAACTTGCTTCAGAAAGAGTCTGAAAAAGTCAAATTACATTCACCAAGATACACATTTTGATAATTTTTTCCTCAAATTTTAATACATAGCTTTATTATATGGAATTGAATTAAGTATCCAGCATACCAATTTATTATAGATTAGGTTATAAAATTCAGTGTTTCTTTGAGTAAGTTTTTCTGAATATAAATGAAAATATCTTTAGCTAATATGAAAAATATTTTAAGCTTAGCCCATAATCCTTTTTTTCCCCAGATTTATTTCAAGAAACTTAAATAATTCATTAAAAATTGTGGGTCTCCTACTACAGGTTAGGATCTATTCTAAATGCTCAGCTAATAATAGAAAACAAGGTAGACATGGACCTTGCCCTCCTGGAACTTACCCGCTAGAAGAAAATACAGATTTCTTTGTCATGATTATTGGTAGGTTTCAATGAGAGTGGGTAAAGGATTTCGTGTCTGTCCCATGTTTATTGCTTACAAATTGTTAACTATTATTAATTTTATTTAAAAAATGATACTCAAAGTGTTATGAGAAGTGAATTGTATGGTTTTGTGGGAGAACATAAGAGGAACAGAGAGATCTTTCTGAGGAAGGCCTAAGAATGAGGCATTCTTTGAATGTTCAGGGCCTGGGCTTATGTGCCCTTAGGGTCAGTCCTTGCTCTTCCTCTGCATTGCTCCTGCTCCATGGGATGACCTGTTAGCGGGTTTCTGAAAGGAGTTAACCAGTGGGAGATTCTGGTTGGAGAAGAGAGAAAGGGAAGAGGGAGAAGCCAGAGTAGTTCTCTTCCACTCTGCTGCCACAAAGGGCTTACCTAGTAGCAGCTACATTTCCTCCATCTGGTTCTGCTAAATAGGCCTACTGTAGTTCCAGCTTTTGCCAGATGAATTGATACCATGGGCTTCAGAAACATGCCTTCTCCCTCTCTTGATACACACTAGTGTTGACAGGGGCTATCTGCTATTGCTAATCTCCCTCCCCTGTTGGGCTTCTCAGTTTCACCTTGTGTTCAACCGATTTCTCTTCATTCAGTTCTCTTTGTTATAAACATTTGAAGTGGTTTTTGTTTGGTTTGGATGTTTGTTTGTTTGTTTACCATGAGACGCCAGGTAAAAAGTAGGTATTGAGACATGTTCTAGATAGCACAAAGAGACAGACATGTTCTAGGTAGCACAGAGTATGTAATACTGTTTCTATGCATTATAGAAAGCCACCAGAAAATGTTGAGGATATATTATTATTATTTTGAGAAAATAATAGTGTGCTGACACAGAATAATCTTAAGTTGTGGTTTTTCAAAATTTTCAGTTTTTTAAGAGGTTATTTTTACTGGAATGTGAGCATACAGATATTCTTGGATTCTCTCTCACACTCTCTCTACTTTTCAAATCCTGGTTCCACTACTTACTAGTTACCTGATGTTGTGTTAAGTTACTTTACCTCACTGTGCCTTAATTTACTCAATTGTAAAATGGAAATAATAATAGTAACTATTTACGTCATAAAGAGCTTAAAATGATGCCTGGCATACAATGAGTACTCTAAAATTGTGAGTAGTTATTATTATTATGTTATTTGCCAATTTTAAAGGAGGGGAAACTACGTTTTGCTCTGGTAAGTGAGGAATGATTTTTTTTTTGCTTTGCTTAACCTAGACTTTAGGCAGACTTGCAGGGCTATGGAAAAATGAATGGAAGTGGATGCTGCAAAGGTTTTGAAGGACCTTGAATGACATATAAAATTTCATTAACTATCTGGAAGGTAAGAACTGTTAACAGTTGGGCACCTGAGTGGCTCAGGAGGTTAAGTGACTGTCTTCGGCTCAGGTCATGATCCTGGAGTGCCAGGATCGAGTCCCGCATCCAGCTCCCTGCTCAGCGGGGAGTCTGCTTCTCCCTCTGACCCTACCCCCTCTTGTGCTCTCCATCTCACTCTCTCTCTCAAATAAATAAAATAAAATCTTAAAAAAAAAGGAACTGTCAACAGTTAAGGGAGATATATTTATCTTTTTATAATTACTATTTTTTTTAGAAAATAATCTCTGAAACCTTTGGGTGATAGAATTGGAAGAAGGTGAGAGTGGAGACTGAGAGGAATATAAGAAAGCTCTAGACACCCTCCAGGACAGATGTCAGGAAAGACACTGTTAGCCCATATGGTGTCTTTGTGCTAATTGAAAGGAGACTCCCCTTCCTCCATGCAGATGGAGCGTCATGCAGGAGCATATGGTTTGGTGAACAGACTTTCCAAGCCAAGAGTCCTTATGCAGTTAACAAACTGCCCCAGTTTACACTGCAAGCACCCCAGACTTTACCCAGAGCCTGGCAAAGGCGGTTAAGAATGAATAAAGAATAAGTTGGATTTCATTTTTTTTTGAATATTTCTTTTTTTCCCTGAAGATTCTATTTATTTATGAGAGAGAGAGAGAGCACATGAGCAGAGGGAAGGGCAGAAGAAGTAGACTCCCTGCTGAGCATGGAGCCCAATGCTAGGCTCAATCCCAGGCCCCGGGGATCATGACCGAGCCGAAGGCAGATGCTTAACCAACTGAGCCACCCAGGTGCCCCATAAGTTGGATTTCAAAAAGACTCCCTTGTAAGCTAATTCTTGGCCTTCAGTGACAGTCACATGGGGATGGGGCTCATTCCTCAAGGAGGTTTAATCTCAGGACAGAAATGAATCCTTTATGAATGATGATAGGCAAGCACACAATAAGAGATTATATATATAGTAAGAAAATCTATCAGTATTTCCCAAACAAAATATTAAAGTCAGTGTGACTCTCTGCTAATGAAACTGAAGGACATAGCACAGCAGTAAAAATATTACTTTATTATTTATTTTGTGTTTTTCTTCTTCAGGGCAAATTCTTGCCCTGTAACCTTACTGTTACTTCTGTTTCTTCCTCATAAAAAAAAAAAGAAAAAATTTACTTCTAAAAAAATGCTTTGGAGCACTTTCAAAAAACTTTCTGATAAAAAGCCAAGCATATATTTCATTTGTTATACAGGAATACATTGTTTCATACACAAAGCAAATATTTATTAACCACCTTTTATGAGTTGTCTATGAAGTCTTTGATTTATACATGCATGCCTGTAAGCTTTGTATTCAATTAGTGTTTCTAACCATTCCTTCTGAATAAGATGTAATGTGCAGTTTCTTATAATCAGAAAATTTTTATTCTTTCTTTTTAAATGCACTCTTAGTGCTTCAAATTTGCAGAAACACTTTGGCAGAATTTGGGAACAGATTGCAAGCATCATTACTTTGGCACTGTCAAAGCTTACCTAATTTAATGGGTATATTTTAGCACATTTTTCATTCGATTATAGCTGCCACAGATAGGAATGTTATCCTTATGTGAAAGTTACAGCAGTGATGACAAGTATAGATGTCAGTTCCAGAATTATGGACAGAGGCCTCCAGCTAAATCATCCTCTAAGACAGTTTGACACATCTAGATTCATAAAAATAAGTGATGAATGTGAACCCTTTCTAATTAGGTGACAAGCCAGAGGTACCACCTGGATATAACTAAGTTCTGGAATAAACTTAAGAGACATAAATAATTATAACTTTTTAAATATTTTATTCATATTGTTCATATATAGTTTTAGATGTGTAAGTCTAGTTAAAGAAATAAATATACTTACAAAAGTTGTTTGCTGAGGCAAGTTTAACCTAGTTTACACATTAGCTATGATACTGATTAAAAAAAAAAATTAAGATTGCAAGAAAAGTAACTCTAACGTTCTTTGTAGTTGAGACCAAAATTATGAATCCATTTTGGTCATAATGAAATTTTGAAAATCCAACAACATCTGTCAATTCAAAGATTATTTATTTTGCTTCACAACATCTATTAGAGTTATTTTAAAAGGTAGTAGCAGTTGAAATTAACTTGGTGATTTACTTAAAAGTCAGAAGCACAGTAGGAAAAGCATAGATATGATACTAAGAACTTTATGCTTATCTTAGAAACAGGATAAATTATCAAAATATAGCAACATAAGAAACTTCAGAAAAATCGCCAAAATGTGAAAGTTTTAAATTTATGTCACTTGTTTAGTTAGGTTATTACTTCACTTTCTTTTTTTAGTATATCTCCTTCATCTTGCTAAAGAAAACTGTATGTAGGGGCACCTGGGTGGCTCAGTAGGTTAAATGTCTGCCTTCGGCTCAGGTCATGATCTCGGGGTCCTGGGATCCAGCCCTGTGTTGGGCTCCCTGCTCAGTGAGGAGCTTGCTTATCCCTCTCCCTCTTCTCCTCCCACCTGCTTGTGCCCTCTCTCTCTCAAATAAATAAATAAAAATCTTTAAAAAAAACCCTGTATTATACAATTCAAAGAACATTTTTAAATGAAATATGAAAATGTAAACCTCTAATATCTTTACCTTTTATTCAAAAAAATCCACATGAGAAAAGATATATTTTAATGGTGGTTAGTCCAATTTAATAGATACTTGCTTCCCAAATAAGAGTTGTGATAAGAAGAAACAATAACCTTTCTTGAAGTAGTCGGTCTTATCACACAGAGTATGTGCCAAATAGACCTTAAGATGCCTCCCTGATGGTGCACTTGTATAGTGATACCAGGTGAAAAAACAAAGCTACAATTCTTAAGACAGAACATCTAACTCTTCAACTTTAATAAGTAATTTCTGAACCCTTGCTGAATGTACTTATTTTATGCATTATAGGTGCATTTTTATTTTTTTTAATTTATCTTTTTTTAAGATTTTATTTATTTATTTGACAGAGAGAGAGAGAGTGCGCACAAGCAGGGGGAGCAGCAGGCAGAGGGAGAGGAAGAAGCAGGCTCCCGCAGAGTGGGGAGCCTGATGTGGGACTTGATCCCAGAACCCTGGGATCATGACTTGAGCTGAAGACAGTCGCTTTACCGACTGAGCCACCCAGGCACCCTATAGGTGCATTTTTTAAAAAAGATGATAGTGCTATTAGCCTACAAAAAAAGCTGTACCTATTATACTTCTGCGGCAACTTAGTATGATTTATGGCAATTTGCCTGCCATTTATTTACCATTAATGTGATAAATTGTTTTAATAACATAAATGGGTTGTACTTCTCATAAATGAAATTAATAAAAAGTATACATTTTGATGATAAATGATCAGAATTACCCATACCAGATATGTTGGCCAGTATTTCAAACAGATTGGCTTCCATTTGTGTACCCTGTTGCCATTCATCATGATCAAGGTTTTCTTCCAAGATGGTATAATATTCCATATCTCACAACTAATTCGTCTCCTTAAGCCAGTAAACAAATGAATCCCTAAAGCAATTAGGCAGATTGAGAAAGCTATGAACTTGTTCAGATTTCTATAATAAAATTCTACTTGATAAATATTTAATGAAGTTAAATAAAAGAATTCACAAAGCTTATATACTTGCTTGAATACATTTATTACTAAAAGATGTTTGTGTGAGTTATGGATTACACTCATTTTTAGTAATACAAGTCCCCAAAAACTGACTGACTTAAACGAGCAGGTGTTTTATTTTCCTATACTTATCTCCACTTTAAGTAATAATATCAGGCTGGTAAAGTAGCTCAGAGATGTCACCAGAAACACCAGCTTCTTCCAGCTGTCTACTCAGCCATATGGGTTTTGTCCTGCTTATTGCTAGCATGTTGCATGTGCCATCTCTAACATCATATTGATGTCATAATCAGAAAGAAGAGAAAGGTCAAAAGGACAAGACATAGAGAAGAGGGCAACAGTGCCTGTCTCTTTTAAACAGCTTTTCCAGAAGCCCCTAGTGACGTTGACTTACAGAACTTTAGCCTGGATTAGGTCACATTGCCACCCTTATATTCAAAGGAGTTTGGGAGATGGAAGATTTTAATATTTTGTGGACTACTACCTTGAACAAAATTGGGACTCTATTAGTACTAGAATGCTTCTGAGAATTTGAAGCATTCACCTACAAGAAACTCATTTCATAAAGACACATGCAGATTAAAAGTGAAGAGATGGAAAAGCATTTATCAAGCAAATGGAAGTGAAAAGAAAGCTAAGGGCAACAATATTTATACTGGACAAAATACACCTTAAAACAAAGAATATACAAGAGACAAAGAATGACACTATATAATCATAAAGGTAATAATTAAACAAAAAGATATAACAATTATAAATTTGTATGCACCAACATGGGAGCACCCAAATAAATAAAGCAGTTAATAACAAACATAAAGGAAGTAATCAGTAGTAATACAATTATAGTAGGAGACTTTAATACCTCACTTACCTCAATGGACAGATCATACAAACAGAAATATAACAAGGAAACAGTGGCTTTGGGCCATGACATTTTAGGCCAGATGGATCTAATAGATATATTCAGAGCATTCCATCCTAAAACAGCAGAATACACATTCTTTTCAACTGCACATGGAACGTTCTTCAGAATAGATCATGTTAGGCCACAAAACAAGTCTCAACAAGTTCAAAAAGAGAGTAGTCCGATACCATTTATTTTTTCCCATCACAACACTGTGAAACTAGAAATCAACCACAAGAAAAAAATCTGGAAAGAACACATGGAGGTTAAAAAACATGTAACTAAACAATCAATGGGATAACCAAGAGATCAAAGAGGAAATTAAAAAATACATGGAAACAAATGAAAATGAAAACACAGTCCAAAGTGTTTGGGATAAAGCAGAAGCTGTTCTAAGAGGTAAGTTTATAGAAATACAGGTTTACCTCAAAAGCAAGAAAAATATCAAATAAATAACCTAACTTTATACCCAAATGAGCTAGAAAAAGAACAATAAACAAAATCCTAAACCAGCAGAAGAAAGGAAATAATAAAGATTGGAGCAGAAATAAATGAAATAGAAACTAAAAAAAACAGTAAAACAGATGAATGAAACCAAGAGCTGGTTCTTTGAAAAGATCAAAAAAATTGATAAGCCTTTAGCCAGATTCATAAAAAGCAAACAAACAAAAAACAGAGAGAGAGAAAGGACTCGAACAAAATCAGAAACAAAAGAGGAGAAATAACAGCCAACTCCACAGATATGCAAAAGATTATAAGGGAATATTATGAGAAATTATATGCCAACAAGATGGACAACCTAGAAGAAATGGATAAATTCCTAGAAACATATAACCTCCCAAAACTGAATCAGGAAGAAATAGAAAACTTGAACAGACTGATTACCAGCAATGAAATTGAATCAATAATCAAAAGCTCCCAACAAACAAAAGTCCAGGATGAGGTGGCTTCACAGATGAATTCTACCAAACATTAAAAGAAAATTAATAACTATTCTTCTCAAACTATTCCAAAAAATAGAAGAGGAAGGAAACTTCCAAATTCATTCTGTGAGGCCAGACTTACCCTGATGCTAAAACCAGGTGAAAGACTCTAAACAAAAGAGAACTACAGAACAATATCTCTGATAAACATAGATGCAAAAACCTCAATAAAATATTAACAAACCAAATCCAACAACATATTTTAAAAAATTATTCACCACAATTAAGTGGAATTTATTTCTAGGATACAAGGGTGGTTCAATATTTGCAAATCAATTAAAATGATACATCACATCAACAAAAGAAAAGTTAAAAAGTAGGATCATTTCAATAGAGACGGAAAACACATTTGACAAAAGTACAACATCAATTCATGATAAAAACCCTCAACAAAGTAGGTTTGGAGCAAACATACCTCAACATGATAAAGACTGTATATGAAAAACTCACAGCTTACATCATTCTTAATGAGGAATAACTGAAAGCTTTTCCCCTAATATCAGGAACAAGGCAAAGATGCCCACTCTCACCACATTTATTAAACATAGTACTGAAAGTCCTTGTCACAGCAATCAGACAAGAAAAAAGAAATAAAAGGCATCCTAATTGGCAAGGAAGAAGTAAAACTTTCACTATTTGCAGATGGCATGATACTATAAAGCCCTTAAGATACACCAAAAAACTACTAGAACTGAAAAATGAATTCAGTAAGGTCCAGGATACAAAATCAATGTATAGAAATCCTTTGCATTTCTATACACTAATAATAAAGCAACAGAAAGAGAAGTTAAGAAAACAGTTCCTTACAATTGCATCACAAATATTAAAATACCTAGGAATAAATTTAACCAAGGAGGTAAAAGACCTGTATGCTAAAAACCATAAAACATTGATGAAAGGAATTGAAGATGACAAAACAAATGAAAAGATATCCCATGCTCATGGATAGGGAGAACAAATAGTGTTAAAATGTCCATACTACCCAAAGCAATCTACAGATTTAATGCAATCCCTATCAAAATACCAACAACATTTCTCACAGAATTAGAACAAACAATCCTAAAATTTGTATGGGATCACAAAAGACCCTGAATAACCACAACGATCTTGAAAAAGAAGAACAAAACTGGAGGTATTACAATCTCAGAGTTCAAGACACACTACAAAGCTGTAGTAATCAAGACAGCATAGTACTGGCACCAAAATAGACACCTAGATCAACAGAAAAGAATAGAAAACTCAGAGATAAACTCACAATTATATGGTCAATTAATCTTCAACAAAGAAAGCAAGACTATGCAGTGGGAAAAAGACAGTCTTTTCAACAAATGATGTTGGAAAAATTGGACAGCTACATGCAAAACAATGAAACTGGGCTACTTTCTTATACTATACACAAAAATAAATTCAAAAGGATTAAAGACCTAAATGTGAGACCTGAAAACATAAAAATCTTAGAAGAGAGCACAGGCAGTAATTTCTCTGACATTGGCCATAGGAACATCTTTCTAGGTATGTATCCTAAGGCAAGGGAAACAAATGCAAAAATAAAGTATTGGGACTACATCAAAAAAAAAAAAAAGCTTTTGCACAGAGAAGGGAACAATCAACATAACTAAAAAACAGTATGCTGATCAGAAGAAGATATTTGCAAAGTTATATCTAATAAAGGGTTAGTATTCAAAAAACATAGAGAACTTACACAATTCAACACCAAAAAAAAAAATCAATTAAAAAATGGCAGAAAACATGAACACACACATTTCTCCAAATAAGACATATAGATGGCCAACAGACACATGAAAAGATGCTCAACATCACTCATCATCAGGGAAATGAAAATTAAAGCCACAATGAGAGGGGCACCTGGGTGGTTCAGTTGGTTGAGCATCTGTCTTCAGTTGAGGTCATGATCCCAGGGTCCTGGTATTGATCCCCGCATTGGGCTCCCTGCTCAGCTGAGAGTCTGCTTCTCCCTCTCCGTCTGCTGCTCCCTCTGCTTGTACTCTCTCCCTCTCTCTGTCAAATAAATAAATAAATAAATATCTAAAAAAAAAAAAAGCCACAATGAGATATCACCTCATACCTGTCAGAATGGCTAAAATTAAAAACACAAGAAACAGCAAGTGTTGGCAAGGATGTGAAGAAAAAGGAACCCTCATGCACTGATGGTGGGAATGTAAACTGGTACAGCCACTGTGGAAAACAGAATGGAAGTTCCTTAGAAAATTGAAAATGGAATTACCATATGATCCATTCCACTACTGGATATTTACCCAAAGAATATGAAAACATGAATTCAAAAAGACATATGCACCCCTTTATTTATTGCAGCATTATTTTCAAAAGTCAAATTATGGAAGCAACCCAAGTGTCCATCAATATATGAATGGATAAAGAAAATGTGTATGTGTAGGTATATATGTATAAAGAAGATGTGGTGTATGTGAGATATATATATGAATATTATTCAGCCATAAAAAATGAAATCTTGCCATTTGCAACAACATGGATGGAGGAGAGAATATAATGCTATGTGAAATAAGTCAGTCAGAGAAAGACAAATACCATATAGTTTCACTCATATGGGGAATTTAAAAAATAAACAAACTAGCAGAAGGAAAAAGACGAGAGAGACAAACCAAAAAACAGACTCTTAACTATAGAGAACAAAGGATGGCTACCAGAGGGGAGGTGGGTTGGCGGATGGGTAAAATAGGTGAAGGGGATTAAGAGTACATTTATCATGATGAGCACTGACTAATGTACAAAATTGTTCAATTACTATATTGTACACCTGAAACTAATATAATGCTGTATGTTAATTATATTAGAATTATTTTTTTAAATAATAATTTTTTTAAAAAAGAAGTACTTGGAGCATTCCAAGTACAATAAACACCAAAATGTAAACATTCTTACTTATTTGTCAAATTTTGAAATTTTACCTACAAATATTACTCTAAGAATTGCTATAAATTTGAGTTCTCATATTTACGAGATGGTATATAAACTATAAATTGACCTAATGACTTTTGTAATAATATTATACTGTATAATAACATGAACAAAACTACAAATGTTTCAGTAATGTTAACAAAGCCTGATGAGTTGTCCTGCAAGTAGAAAGTATTATACAACATTTGTTATATGAGCTTATATAACACTAGGTCTAACTAATGCTTTTTGCAACAATGTGGTAGCTGGTTTAAATCACATTATGTGGAATGATAACTTTTTCTTGTTCAGTGACTCATATATTTTTAGGTGACCACTCCCTTTGAAATAATGCTTTGTAATTTAAAAAACACCAGGTCTTTTGTTATCAAAAACTTATGCCAGCATTTGTTTATTTAATGTTCATTAAATTGAATGCTGATTTATCCCAACCACTCTGACATTGAGTCTATAGTAGTGAACATGGCTTACTTTTTGCTCTCAGGAGTTGATAGTCTGATCTAGTGAATACCAGTGGTTGCCAGGATCCACAATTCCACAGGCCACCATTCATTATCATCTAAGTGAAAGATGCCTCCCCCAGGTTGTTATAAAGAAAAGGCTCCAGGTTAACCACATGCATATTACAATAGCTTCTCAGTTTTCCACCATAATTGGGAAATGGGATTTTTCTCAAGGGGAAAATGTAATGTTGTTTGGAGGATTAAATAAGATAACATATAGGGATTATATAGGCACAATAAATCTTAGTTTCGAAAGAAATGTTCAGTTTTCTTGCTTAGCAGTATGGACTCAGGAACCACATGGCCTGAATTCAAATTCTGGCTCGATCATTTTCTAGCTGTGAATGACCTTGAGAAATGTCCTCTATGCATTGCTGACCTCATAGGGCTACTGTGAGGATAAATGAGCTATGTAATTCCTGTAATCATACATTCTCAATATTTTTGGTTATTAACCTATTAATTGAAGCTGAATTATTAAGAATTATTAAGACTCAGCATCCATTTTATTCATCAGTATTTGATAGTCATTTTCCTAGCTGTTTTATGCACTTTTCTTTGCCTTTGTTAATAAAATAAATATCTTTTAAACTTTTCCTCATATTTTAATACCATTACTACAAATATTGATATACCACAGTAAAACTAGCTCACATTTATTGATTGCTTACCTTTTTAAAAAAGATTTTATTTATTTATTTGAGAGAGAGAGCACAGAGGGAGAGGGAGAGGGAGAAGGAGACTCCCCGCTGAGTAGAGTCTGATGCGGGGATAAATCCCAGGACCCTGAGACCATGACCTGAGCCGAAGGCAGATGTTTAACTGACTGAGCCACCCAGGCATCCCTATTGATTTCTTACTGAGCACAAAGGACTGATGTAAGCATCTCACATGTATAATATCACTTGAGTCTCAGAACAAAGTTTGCTATTATGAATTTAGAGGTTTTATTTTATTTTTGTTTTGTTATTGGCTTCTTTGCATAGTCTCAGCTATAATTCATATAGTTGAGGCTTCTTTTTTTTCAATTTTTATTTATTTTTTATTTTATTATGTTGTGTTGATCACCATACATTACATCATTAGTTTTTGATGTAGTGTTCCATGATTCATTGTTTGCGTATAACACCCAGTGCTCCATTCAGTATGTGCCCTCTTTAATACCCATCACCAGGCTAACCCATCCCCCCATCCCCCTCCCCTCTAGAACTCTCAGTTTGAGGCTTCTTAATAAGTGAAAACAAGATAAGTAAAAATGAATATTTTAGGTACTTTGAACACTGCTTACTAAGCTCACGGAAGCATTCTAGCATAATGTTTCTCTGTTTTCTCCAGGATAGATATCTCCGCATAGAAAGAGAAGCTATGATTCTGATCTAGAACGTTACCTCAGCCCACCCCCACCCCAACTGTAGCTATTTGATTTACTCCCTAATGAAAATTATTGCTCATGGTGTTTGGAAAAATTATGATTGACCAATGCAGTACTTCATTTAAAAAAAAAATCCCCATCCACAGAAATTTTTTAATATTAATATAAAATTCCAAAATTATGGAAGAGATTATTTAAGAGTTAAGCTTTTGCATTAACACAGGATTCTAATTTTTAAAAATCCTGTCCTAAACCCACACCATAAAGTCATTCTGTCTTGATCTCAATCCAAAGTGACAGAGGCAAGTACAGTAAACAGTTCCTTATTTGTCAGTAATCAGACCACAAAATCTGAGTTAGTAAAATAATCAATTAACTTTAACACAAAAGACTAATGGAGATGCAATTTGTGTTATTTTGCTGAAGATGTCATGACAAAATATCCCAGACTGGAAGCCTTAGACAACAGAAATTTGTTTTCTCACAGTTCTAGAAGCTGTAAGCCCAACATCAAATTGACATTAGGTTTGATTTCTTCTGAGACTTCTCTCCTTGGCTTGCAGATTCCTACCTTTTCACCATGTTCTTAAATTTCCTCATGTGCATGCCCCAGTATGTCTTTGTGTGTACAAACTTCCTCTTCTTATAAAGACAACATTCAGATTGGATAAGGCCCATCCTAATGCCTGATTTTAATTTAAGCAACTCTTTAAAGATCTTATTTCCAAATACACTCACATTCTGGCATATTTGGGATTACTGCTTTAACATATGAATTTTTAAAAATTATTTATTTATTTGAGAAGAGAGCGAGAGAGAGAGAGAGAGGGCAGGGGGAGGGGCATAGGGACAGAGATAATCTCAAGCAGACTCCGCACTGAGTGGAGCCTGAAGTAGGGCTCGATCTCATGACCCTTGGATCATGACCTGAGTGGAAATCAAGAGTCAGACACTTAACCAACTGAGCCACCCAGGCGCCCCTAACATTTTAAAGAGGAGGGGCACAATTCAGTCCTTAACAGTCTCTTTAGACATCATTTTTCTTCCATACCTCCTTATTTATTGGACATTAGACTTCAGCTAAAATGTACAAAACAAGTAATAACATGAAATAATATATTTTTTCATATTGTAGTAATACATCATGTTTTTCTGATCAAGAATATGCTATTTTTTTAACAAACACAGAGGGCAACTTATTTAAATACAAAGTCTAACAAAATCTTGGTTTTTGTGATGAAAGCTATTTCAGATTAGATCACTGTATTGACATGTAATGTGTTGCATCTATTAATCTAACTATATTTTTACCAATGCCTATTTAATAATGCTAGCCAATGTAGAAAAAAATTCCATTCTAGGTAAAAAATTTAGTACTTGTACCATTCACTGCTAGCAAACATAACTTTTATTCAATATTAGCAAAATAGTTCTGATTCATTATTTTTAAAGACTCCTATGTAAAATAACACTGCTTAAAAATGAGAAAATATTTTTGTATGTAGGATAGTACCCAAGAAAGATTGTTTTGAGGCTCCTGGGTAGCTCAGTCAGTTAAGCAGCCTACTCTTGATTTCAGCTCAGGTCATAATCTCAGAGTGGTGAGATCCAGCCCCGTGTTGGGCTCCATGCTGGGTGTGGAGCCTGCTTAAGATTCTCTCTCCCTCTCCCAATCCCCCTTATCTCTCTTTCTCTCTCAAAAAAATAAATAAACCCTTTTTTTTAAAAAAAAGAAAGATTATTTTATTTGTTGTGATCTTTAAACCTTTTAAATTTTGTACTGAAATTGATCTGGATTTACAAAGAAAAATAATTTTTTTCTTTCTCTCCTACATCTTCAGATAAATTTTGGCTAAGAGTATTTATGCTGTATATTGGTTATTGGTATTTGTTTGCTTCAGTATTCCCTTGTGCATATTATGTGCTTATCAGTATAGTGCTGCCAGGCACATAGTCCTCAAAATCAATTCACTGTGCAAAACTTCTGACTGAGTAACATATATTCAAATATATCACCTTTATTTACAATTGTACTTTCATTCATTAGACATGCAGTCAGGTGCTATTTTTGGAATTCTTACCATGTGCCAAGCACAGTGCTAAGCTCTTTCTCTTGCCTTTTTGTATTATTTCCCTAAGAAAGAGTATTACCAATCTCCAACTTATGTTGGTCAGAATGCCATGTTTTCCCAAAAGATCCTCTCCAAGATCATGCAATTCAGTGTTCTTCAGACACAAATTTCACAGAGCAGTGTTATTTTTTTAAAAGTTGGAACATTTTATTAGAATAATAATGATAAATTTACCATTTATCACTGCCATTTTATGAAAAAGAACATTTCAACACCAAAAAGATTGCTCAATGCAAACCTCAAAACTTTATTATTCTCATTTCCCCAGTGAAACCTTTGTCATCCACAGTCCAAAATTTGTGAAAACAGAAGAGAAGGAAAGAGACAGTAAATATCAAGTGGACTAATTAAAGACCTATGTATAGAATAGTGCATCCCTTCTCAAAATGTTAGGGATTTTTGAATTAAAACATCAAAAAAAATGTTGCTGTGTAACATTTGAAAGAATGACACTTAGATTATTTAGTATATAGTAATAGATAAATAGGAAAGAATATTTTTAAAAAATTGTGAAGTCATCCACTTTTGGCTTTAGTTTCCTAACAAGATTTTTCAAGTTATTGAAGATATTGTATAACACAAACATTTTTCTCTTTATAAAAAGTAGAGTTTCAAAATAACTTCTTCACTGAACAGAATTTTTAGATCCTAAATACTGATAAATGTCTATGATGTTAATGATAGTAGAGATAAATTAGAGTGACAATATAATGGAAAGCATCAAGAAATAACTACTATAATCCTTTACTACATAATAATTATAAAAAATAGAAGGGAAGGAAAGGAAAATAAAAGACATAAATATTCAATTAGAAGCAAAATCATAGTTATTTGTAAAGGTATAAAAATCTACAGTCAATTATAGACCCCAAATTAGATACTTGCATTGTGAGTCTGTGTGCATGTGAGAGATACTGGTTACTGACCCAAATTCACATGGCCTAATTTCTCACCAGCACTTGTATGTTTCTAATACTAGTGATAAATATTCCTGATATATTATTACTATGTGATTAATCTGGAAGACCAAAACTTAATAATGTTTTTAAAGTAAAATGACTAGTCAAAAACATTACAATTATTTGTTTAAAACAATAATTTCTTGTATTCTTAATGGCACTGTCTTTTTCATAAATGATTTTATGTAAAGAATTATCAATGCTTCAAGAAAATTCTTATAGGTAGAATTACTTCAGAGTGACACATAGAATTACATGTGGAACCAGATTAGAAGGATATCTATGTTGTTCAATTTAAAAAGTACTGTAAAGATTCCCAAGGATCCCCTTCATCCAGGTGCTATTTCTGAACCACCATAAGTAAAATGCATACATAATATCTTTTCCCTGATAGGTCTTTTCTCTATAAAACATTATAAGGGGTAATATTGAATGAATTCACCATAAAATGTTGACTTACACAGATCTGCAGAGAATCTAGATAGAATAAAGGCAGAGAAAGCATTGGAAATGAGGAAAATGAACAAAAAGATATTTGAAGGTTCATGCACATGGATTTTTTTTCTATTTAAAATTTTTGTCTAGGAATAGTGTTGGATTTTTATCATGTTACCTTGCAGATTGTTCATTTATTTCATGTTCTTCAGCAAGTACAAAGGTATATTTATCCTCCATGCTTGTTTATAGAACATTTCTATCAAGTGAAATAAATTCCTTTGATTTATTAATATTTAAATTATGGAAATCCATTGGTTAAAAAACTCTGTATACTATTTTACTAATGTTCTCTAATGTACTTTATAGTAGTTGTTTTTAACTCATCACTTTTATATTAGTAGCATGAGCATTTAATGGCTCTTACTTGATCCTAAAGTAATTATATATATTCTTAGCAATATTATTCTGATACAATGCAAAAAAGCCAGGGTTAACAGAAGTCTTATAGCATAGAGATCTTGGAATTAGAGAAATGTGAATTTGAATCCTATCTTTCCTACTTCCTATCTGTGTCATCTCCTGCAGTTTACATACTTAGCATTTCTAAGGCTCAATTTCCTCACATTTTGAATACAATGGTAATATTTCAAGTAATTTCTATTAGTTTGTTCCTACCTTTCCAAAATATATCATGACAAATGAATGTTTTGTAAAAAACATGTAACTTCTATTATTGTCAGCATGAAGGACTGCTTACCCTGAAAGTACCTTCCCAAGAAAACAACTAAAACATCTGGATGAAATATAAATTAAAATTTCTTTAAATGAATTGCTGAGCTGACTAGATAATAAGGAAGTAGCCAAAAGCTAAATGAAGGAGAAAACCATGGAATGTAGGTAAGAATTGAAGCTAGATTTACCCTAGGGCCATCTGCTAAACTATAGGACACTTGAGCTCTTATTTTGGTGGTTAGAAATGGCCAAGCAGTCAGAAAGTAAAGCTTAGATATTCTCTGGGCTAAATACACTCTAATCAGGACCTCAAAGAATCCTCAAAGATAAAATTTCCAAGAAAAATGAGCTCATCTTATAAAGTCACGACATGCATAAAGAAACCAGAAAACATAAAAAGCATGGTACCATAAATCAGAATCAGCAGAAAAAAGAACCAAAAGAATCAGATTACAAAGTTTTCAGGTATTAGAATTATCTTAAATTTATGTGTTTTAAGAAATAAGAAATGAAAATGTGAGAAAAGAATAGGAGTCTATAAAAATAATCAGGTGGATTTATGAGAACACATGTGGCAGAATTAAAGAAACCAACAAGGTATGATGAAGCATCCTGAGGCTAACAATAGCAAAGAGCCACTTTCACCCCTGTGTCTAAAGTAGCATGGAAAAGGATAGGTTTTGAGAAACATGAGAAAGCTGGCATTGTCCTTATAGCAATATATCATCTGAGAGGAGCTGCAAACTTTGGTAGAAGAATGCAGCAGGGAAAATAAATACACCTACCCCTGTACTCTCCCACTCAATTTCCTGCTAGTACCTTGCACTGGTCAAACATACCTGGATTTGAAGGCAAGGGAACTTTGTAGATGCATGACGTAGGGGTCAGTGTGCCAGGACACAGAACAGAGTGGAGGAAGGAGGTTTAGTGGGGCAAAGAGAGAATTCCCAACACAAGAAGTTAAGAAACAATGAGGCTAGAGTGCAAAGGCCTAACTTAACATTTAAACAGTCATAAAAAGAGGGAAACAAGAAAAAGCAATAATCAAAGGCACACTGAATAATCAAATTCAAATCAAAAAGCAAACCCAATATAAAAAGAAATTTACATATAGACAATATCATAGTAAAACTGAAAAACAGGACGACAATAAAAAGATGTTAAAATCAGCTAGGTAGGAAAGAAAGATTACCTCTCAAAGAAGAGTAGTTAAAGTCATAACTGATTTCTCAACAGCAACAGTGGGGCTGTAAGTTGGAAATTAC
Organism: Neomonachus schauinslandi; assembly: GCF_002201575.2. Taxonomy (NCBI): domain Eukaryota; kingdom Metazoa; phylum Chordata; class Mammalia; order Carnivora; family Phocidae; genus Neomonachus; species Neomonachus schauinslandi. The sequence continues at coordinate 56,130,110 of NC_058406.1, forward strand.
ACCTCTAATGAGCTATAAGTTATCTTTCGACATTTAATTCTTCATTTTATAGAGCTGGCTCTGAAGAAGAGGTACAAAATGCACATGAACAACTGAGGAGTTTAAGATCCCCTGATTCACTTCAAAGAATTTTAAAAGATGAACTTCAGGAAGAAGGATACTTATCAAAGGTAGAATGTTTGAGATGGAATAAAGAATCGTAAAGCAAATATTAAACATGTGGATATATCTAAACATAGAAATCATAATTTCCAAAATAGAAGACAAAAATAAAATGAAAACAAAAAAACCCTTAATTTGAAAAAACGGAAATAGAAACTCTGTATAAATAGAAAGCACAAAATAAAATTGCAGAAATAAATCCAAATTATTATCAGTAAAATCAGATAAATGCAAATATAATGTTCTAGTTTAAAAACGAATTTGTAAAAAGCTGGATTTAAAATATACAATAGTATTTTCTTTCCAAGAAACATAATTTACGTAGAAGCACCCAAAAATTTTAATCCAAAGTATGGCAAATGTCATTATAGGCAGTTGCTATCCATGAGAGTTCATGCAATTATATTATTATCAGATAAACAGATTGTGAGGCAAACAGCCTTATTGGATCTTAAGATCACTACAAAATGGTAGAAGGTTCAATTCATCAGGATGTTATAGCTTCTATATACTCAGTAATATAGACTCAAATTATATAAAACAGCAAAAAAATGACAGAAGTGCAAGAAGAAATAGACAAATTCACCAGCATGTTAGGAAAGTATTCACACGTTTCTCACCAATTAATATATAAGCAAAAATAAAAATCAGCAACATTTGGATGATATACATTCTTTTCAAAGCACAGATGGACTTTACAGTCAATAAACAATGAATTCTATAAATAAGTAGATTAAGAGATTATATTGGAAGTTGATAAGCACTAAGGTAAAGGAAAAGTACAACAGGGAAGAAGTATTGGTACAGAAGTGAAATATTGGGAGAGCTGCTCAAAGTATGGTATTAAATGTGGTAATTAGGCTAGACATCATTGAAATAGTAACCTCTAAATAAAGACTTGACCAAGATGAAGGGGTTACGGAGGACACTGCCGGAGTCAAGGCCTAAGGCAGAAGCATAGTGTATATATTCAAGTGGATTGACTAAGAGGGGAAGAAAAGGTTATGAGGAGATGTTGAGGCCCCATAACACAAAGGGCCCCATGGGCCATTGTAAGGACTTTGGCTTTTGCTTTGAGTAAAACGGAAGTCTTCAGAGTGCTGGGAGCAGTGCAGTGAAAGATTATGACTCCTGATTTAAAAAGACTCCCTGGCTGCCAAATTGGAAATAGACCATAGGAAAGCAAGGATTGTACCAGAGGGGCTGTGAATGTATGCTGTCCTATTCTTTTAATGGATAATATATTTACATACCCACAAAAGAAGCCAATAGAAGATAAGCAAAAAGAAACCAAGAAAAGCAAACCCCTCTGGCCTTGTAGGGAAAAGACACTGTGAATGAAATGCCCAGTAAGATGTTCTGAGGTGAAATAGCCATGCACCATGTGATGTGATCCTTTCCTGTGATCCCATAAATTTTTAGAAAAAGCAGAAAGATTTTTTAAATGCTCCTAGAATTAGCACATAATTATGTGATGTCCATCTGAGTAGTTCAGGCTGTTCGGGTACTCACTCGGCCTCAAATAGGAACGTAATTGGGTTTTTCCCAGAAATTTATCTTCCTAAATGAATCATCTTGACTCCTCTTTTTTCGTAAGACATACCACATGTTCTTTTTTTTTTTTTTTCATTTTAGTATAAGATATTAAGAGATTGAAAGTGTTAATGCTAAGGGGCGCCTGGGTGGCTCAGTCGTTAAGCATCTGCCTTCGGCTCAGGTCATGATCCCAGGGTCCTGGGATCGAGCCCCGCATCGGGCTCCCTGCTCAGTGGGAAGCCTGCTTCTTCCTCTCCCACTCCCCCTGCTTGTGTTCCCTCTCTCGCGGTGTCTCTCTCTGTCAAATGAATAAATAAAATCTTAAAAAAATAAATGCAAACTCAACAGATGGGGCAGCTGGGTGGCTCAGTCATTAAGTGTCTGTCTTTGGCTCAGGTCATGATCCCAGGGTCCTGGGATCGAGCCCTGTTCGGCAGGAAGCCTGCTTGTCCCTCTCTCACTCCCCCTGCTTGTGTTCCTTCTCTTGCTGTCTTTCTGTCAAATAAGTAAATAAAATCTTTATTTTTTTAATTATTTTTTAAAGATTTTATTTGTTTATTTGTCAGAGAGAGAGAGCACACAAGCAGGAGGAACGGCAGGTTGAGGGAGAAGCAGGCTCCCTGCCGAGCAGGGAGCCCGATTCAGGACTCGATCCCAGGACTCTGGGATCATGACCTGAGCCAAAGGCAGATGCTTAATGACTGAGCCACCCAGGCGTCCCAATAAATAAAATCTTTAAAAAAAAAAAAGGAAGTGTTAATGCTTTAAAATATCCTAGAGATTATAAATATGATTCTGGTTATGATGTTATCTGCTTTTGCCATCAATAAGAACATCACCATCAAACAGGACTCACTTGATTAATCATAGCAGTTCATATATTTAAAGAAAATTTTGAGTATCTCCTTTGACTCTGCACCATATGCAACAATTCTAGAGAAATTACTAGGAGAACATTGTCCTCACATTCAAAAATCTCAGTTTAGTGACTGTGAACCATCTTCCTGTGGGCCATTAACTGCAATTGAAAGAGATTCATCAGGATTAGGATGAAGAACAGACTGAAGGCAGAAAACTATAGGGAAGAATTTGGGTCTTTATATCCCTCGATTATAAAGTCTACGATGTCATTTAATTTACGTATTATAGTATATGTTTAGATACTTATGCACATTTAGAAAAGAGTAATATTTATTCATGTTTGCCAACTCTCCCCATTTCACTTTGAGAAAGGAATACATGCTTTTCTTGCAAAATAATTACAGCACTTTCACACACATTTTTTTCTGTATCTAAACAACTACCATATGTGATAGTAGGCCCTTCTCTGAGACTTAAATGGGCTCCAGGTGAAAGTGGAATAATCTGAAAATGAGCAGAGCAGTTCCTTCATTTAGGCAGCTGTGCCAGGGTGGGAAGATCAGCAGGAATCAGAAAATCCGGACATGAGTCTGGTTTGTGCTGGCCTTGGGTAAATGAGTCTCAATTTCATCATCTGTAAAGTACTAAGTTCACAGGTTCTTTCTGAGGAATAAATAATATATATGAAGATGTCGTATAACCATAGATCACATTAGAGCTGCATAGGGCAAACATTTATTTCTGACACCATTTACTCATTTAATCATTTAAAAAGGAGTATTTAATTTCTGTTGTATTCTGTGAATTGTAGTAGATCCTCACAGATGAGATAACTTCTGCCCTCAAGGGTTTTTAGTGGAGGCTGGGGTGATAAGACGTATGTGTAGGACCCTTTATTGGACAGAGACAGAAGATAGTTGGGGAAGTGGGCAAAAACAGAAGCCTTTCCAGAAGAGAGATGGTCCTGTATTCTGGTAGCATTAGTCTTCTCATTTCATAAATGTTGACTCAAGTGTTTTCCTTTTCCTTTAAAGTCAAAGTATGGGGGGAAGAAAAGAGAATGTGGAAAAGGAATCAAACTAGGATTATAAATGTATTAAATGGTAATAATTTCTAGATGGCAGATAATTATATTGTATATCTGGATTTTACCTTATCCAAAATACAAATTTTTTAAGAAATAATTTCCATATGCTGTTAAATTTTAAGAATGATAGGTGATTCAGGTATAATTTGTAATATTATCATAATCTGAGTGGTAATATTCAAGAATCTAGCGTTTTTGGGTATTTTTTAGTATCAACTTCATCTTTGCATAATTATATTGATTCAACATTAAGACTTCTTTAAGAATTCTTACCATTTTTAATTGATATATTTCTTCCTCATTGCCAGCTTTCTGTCTTTGCTCTTGAGAGTAAAATATACATCTTTTGAGTATTTTGAATGTATAGATTTATTTCTGATTATGCCTTCTTTGCATTTTTGTCATCCTGTGAATGTCATTCATTTTTGTAGGCAAGTGTTTCTAATAATTTAGCCACTTAATTTATGTAGTTTTTTTTTTTTTAAAGATTTTATTTATTTATTCATGAGAGACAGAGAGAGAGAGAGAGACACAGGCAGAGGGAGAAGCAGGCTCCCCGCGGAGCACGGAGCCCGATGTGGGACTCGATCCAGGGACTCCAGGATCATGACCTGAGCCGAAGGCAGTCGCTTAACCAACTGAGCCACCCAGGCGCCCCTAATTTATGTAGTTTTAAGGGACTTTTTTAAAAAAAATAACTCCCGAGTCTAGTGAATGTAGTTGATTATCCTTTTGTAATTTTGGTAATGAATATATTCCTAAATCTTGTACATAATTATTAATTGCTGTAAGGACTTTCACTAAAGGAAGCATGCTACTCCTTTTACCAACTGAACTTGTCAATAAAATACCTTTGTATAGGTAACAGACTTCAGATACAGTATTATTTTATGTATGGGTAAAAAACACAAAAATAGAAGTAAATCAGTTTAAACTAGAATTTTGTCAATAGTGCTCCCTGAATTTATGAGGAGCTTCATTTTTTTTTTCCCATTGCTACACATGCTCTTTCCATTAATTTCATAGATGTTTCATGGAACAATTGTCCGCTACGACCTCTATAAGAGCAAATTATATATACCATTCACATTTCTGATTTGTTGTTTACAAAATGTAAACTCTAGATTTTCAAGACGTCCATAATAATACCTACCTACTTTGAATTCTATTTCTTTGG
>NC_058406.1:56134942-56136740 GCF_002201575.2 Neomonachus schauinslandi
AAGACGTCCATAATAATACCTACCTACTTTGAATTCTATTTCTTTGGGAAAAGGTGAAAACAATATACTATAGTATTTGTCATCCCTTAAATGTATGACAAGGCAATGTAAAAATAAGTTTCTCTTCTCTGAAACTATTGATGATCCCTGCAGTTTTTGTACTTACTGAAACTCAGGTTAACCATGGATAAAATAAGAATGACATAGATAGTGTACATATAAAGAATTTAACATAGCACCTGGAACATAATAGGCATTTTAGAAATACTTATACCTGATAGCTCTATTCTCTTAACTCAATACCTTGTCCTCCAGTGACTCAATTGTTCTTTCTCTTTCTCCTCCATCCAGGGTAAATTCGTTCAACCATATTTGCACCCACGCTTCACTTCCTTTCTTAACTAGTCATACTCCCAACCCAATCCACAATTCTAGATTAATCCAAACTTGTTCTCTCATCCAGCTGAGTCTGCCAAACCTTGTTGGAAGAAATCATTTCACTGTTGAGATTATCAGTCTTACCAGTTGGCAGCCTCCTGGTTCATTAGGTAGACTACCAGAGTACTTGGCAAGCCTTTGACAATACCTCTTTGGCTAATCTTTTCATTTTTGATAGTACCTGTCCTAATTGCATTCTCTTCACCTTTGTATCAGCAAATGACTATATCCTGGAATGAATTCACTGAACTGCCCTCTCCTGTATCTCCAAGTGTATAGTTTTTATTTGTAGGGGTTCCCAAATGCCAGAATTGGGATCAATGTAAGGCTACTTCAGAAGTATTTGATTAGTGTTACATCTACTTGGACCAGACTCCTGCCTACTGGATGAAAATCTTTAGTACTGGGAATGGCAGAATTTGTACTTGTTTAAGGCTCCTCAGGTGATTTTATGACCTAAGTTTGGAAGACACCACCAAGAGAGTCGTAGACACCTTTACTCATAATCTCTGATTGCTTTTTCGTGCTCTTTAACATTAATGTGGCGGCCTCTATTTCCTCCCAGCAGTTGACATGTAGGCTGCACTTTTCAGAGCTCTTCAATGGGTTGTCAGAGCATCTGTCTTGCCTGTGGTCATCACTCTTAATCTCTCCTCGCTGGCACTGTTAACACACTCCCACTGGTGGCTTGCCAAGTTTGAAAGTAGTGAGAATAGCTCCTTTGCTGTGTCCTGGCTGTGCTCCAAAACTTCATTTTTGGTCTTTTCGTCTGACCATTTAATGCAAACTGTAGATCATAGATGACACTGGTGGGAAGAGTTCAAGCAGTCAGGACTGTAATCTCAGGAAGATGAAAGTCACACAGTTATGTAATAGTTTGGACATGAACATTGCTCTGTAAAATTTTAATTTAATTCGAAGTGTGTTTTCTCCTGGGCATAATGTTTAGCATTCCAGGGAAAAAAGAACGTTCAACGCTGTTTTAAATTTTTTTCATCTATTAGTGTGTTGTATATATAACTTATAGTGAGTTTCTTTGGCCCTAGTTATCTTTTTGGTGGTTCTCAAAAGCTTAAAATGTCACTGATAGGTACAGCATTGGTGGTATAGTGTTGAACATAGCTGCCTTCTAAAGTGTCATTGATAGAAGGGAACTTTTCAGTGAAAATAGTTAAATGGTCAAAAATCAACATGTAATTAGCAAATAGCCTTATATAAAAATATATAGATTTGTGTAGTATTATATTTATATAAATATCTAACATGTATACTATTTATATATAGGTATAGATTAATATAAATATTACTGAATTTAAGAAGAATTTCCTCATTAGGGGTGCCTGTGTGGCTCAGTTAAGTG
>NC_058406.1:56136750-56326472 GCF_002201575.2 Neomonachus schauinslandi
TCATTAATTATTCATTACACAGTAGAATCTCAAGTATCAGTCTCCTAGTGGAATTATAATAATCAAAAACTCATGGAAACAATAGATTAAGAAACAATAAGAAAAAGATGAAAAGTCAGAGAATCTTGATTAAATCTCAGTTGAGCCTTTTATTTCATGTGTGGCCATGAACAGGTCACTGAACATTTCTGAGCCTTAGTTTCCTCATCTTCAAAATGATCTTTCAGGAGTTTGTGTAAAGACAAAACGTAATAAATGATAAATGCTAATACATTATAAAATATATTTATTGTTGTTGCTAAAGTCAAAGGGCACTATACAATTGTGAAATATCTTCTAAATTCTCTAAGAAAGAATACATTATGTAACACTTTAGTTAATTCATGAGGATAACTCCCTTTAACCATCTTAGTATCCTTGAAAGATTAACATATAGTAAATCTTAAATCTTATTAAATAAAATGAAGTATACTTTATTAAGTTCTTTATTTCTGAAAATTGGCAATTCATGTGCATGGATGTTTTGTGTTTTTCTAATAACCAGAGCATTTATTTAGCCAGAATTTTTTTTTTCTCACACTGCTGTCTGTTCTTTTCCTTTATTGAATAAAGGCCAGTTTTCATACTTTTCCTAACATACCGGACATTTAAAATTTTAGTATATGATTTCATTTTTATTTGGGATAATTATGATAAATAATAGCTACATTTGTTGAACTCTCAAATTGTGATGGACACAATGTAAAGCATTTTACATGTATTAACATATTTGATCCTCATAACAGTCCTATGAGATGGCTTATGTTTTCCCCATTTACTGATGAAAAAAGTAAGGGACAAAAGTAGGTATCATTCTATAAAATCATCCTTTAAGAGACAAAATGGGAGTTTGAACCTAGGCAGTCTGATTCTAGAACCTAGACTCATCATATTTAAGCCATACTTCACTGCATGTGATCTGCAGATCTGCTTGTGAGTGTTCAGAATGAAAGCTTTGGGCACCACAATTCCTGTGGGAGTTGATTTGCAGATATTTGATTCCAATTGCAACCATATAAGTAAAATTCTCCTGGAGTCCTAGTAGTGCTTTCTAACTTGTTATATGAAAACAAGCATAGTTACATGGAATCAATTTCACATCATCAGTAGTCAGAAATACAAAAAGGAAACTTTTTATTATTTATTACTTTTCCTTTATATTTCTGACTACTCTCAGTAGTTTTTAGGTTATCAAAATGAGTAGATTATGTATTGGTGGCACAAAACTGTAAAGTTTACTGAAACCAAAAAATACCACAAAGAATGTACTATAAAATATACTAACTCAAGGGGTACCTGGGTGGCTCAGTCATTAGGCGTCTGCCTTTGGCTCAGGTCATGATCCCGGCGTCCTGGGATCGAGCCCCACATCAGGCTCCCTGATCCACGGGAAGCCTGCTTCTCCCTCTCCCACTGCCCCTGCTGGTGTTCCCTCTCTCACTGTGTCTCTCTCTGTCAAATAAATAAATAAAATCTTTAAAAAAAAATATGCTAACTCAAGTTGCATTTGATCCACTTATTGTTATTTTCTAGTTGTCAACATTGCTATGGTGTCAGCATCGCTAATGTTGATAGTAACTGAGCTTTATTACACTGGGGATTAGAGCTTCAACATATGAATTTGGAGATGGGGGACACAGACACAAACATTCAGTTCATAACAATCTCTAATTGGAGAATGAGCATATGAATTTTGTCCATGTGGTGTTTTTAACTTTTTTTTTTTAATTTAGAACTCCTTCTCATGGAACACTACATCAAAAACTAATGATGTAATGTATGGTGATTAACATAACATAATTAAAAAAAATAAGAGAGAGAGAGAGACAAACTTAAAAAAGAAAATTTAGAACTCCTTGGAAAAGTCACTCTCCAGTTTACCACATTCCCTGCCACTCTTACTGTCTTATTCCTTGCTAGATACTGAATAGTGTTATCTACTGAACCTCAGTGGGTTCCTGAATTATTGACTCTTGATATAGACCATTTAAAGAGTCAAAATTTATCAAGATTTTGGTATTAAAATTTAGTTTTGGTTCTCTCTTACAGGATGGAGAATCTAATAAGGGGAAGGAATCCCCCACAATATCAGAGAAGTCCTTGTAAAGAAGTTCGTGCAGCACTTCGGAAGAGGCCTGAAGAAGAGTGTAAGTATGTTTAATAGGATTAAGATATGCTCTAGATAGATTTTGGTGAGTAACATTTAAAATAAAGGATTAACTTTTAAGTGATTAGTCAAATGATAGAAGTACTTAACAAATATTTGTTGAATTAAATGGAATTTATTTTTTAAAAACATATGACTAAATGATACCTGGATTCAGACACTAGGAACATTGTTTTCTTAAGTGTTTGTCTTGTACTTCAAGAAGTTCTACTGATAATTGAGGTCCATGTTCAAATAAGGTTGGAAAATGCCACATAATCTACCATATCTTCCTACCATGAATATTAATGTTTCTGAGGAGTCCTGAAGTAAAAGAAACTTTTGAAATGTGTTTAAAATCAATAGATTCCACTTTCATTTGACCATAACACTCTTTCAACATTTTTTTTTAAACCTGAGAACTCTGAAAACCACTGCATTAGACTGAAGAATAAATATTTAACGGTAAACATAAAGCTATGGGTCAAAAAGAAACATTTGATTAATCAAATTTAGGAGAAGATTTTGAAAGATGGAAGTCATATATCTTACCATAAAGTCATTTTATTCCATCTGCAAATCAGTAAATATTAGAATATGTAATTGTCTACCAGGACTTTATTTTAATATTTCTAGTCTGTAGCATTGTTGGAGACATTTGACATAATATCTGTATTTTAAGTTTATAAGATGACCAATAATACTAACTTTCCTCATGCTGTTTGCAAATAATTATCTTCAGGGAACTAAATCACATTCTATTATGGCAAAAATGTATGTGAATTTTGTCCTTTTACAGAAACTTACATTTTATAAGGATAGAGTTAATGCAGTGGGTTTATTGGCATATATAGCTTAATAGACTTTTAAGATTATATTGGCATTTTACATTAGTTTGACGTACACCGTTCTGAGTAAAGACAAAGTACATTAAAGCTGGGCACACTCATGACAAGTAGAGTGTTTTCATTCTATTTTGTTTTATTACAAAGTTAATAGACAACCTGATTATCATCTATGTCATTCAGTATAGTGTTTTTTCTTTTTATTTTTAACGTTGGTTTTCTTTTAATTAATAGATTTACAGCTTCTAACACTATAAACAATACCCAGTTAAAACTAAAATTTGAAAATGAAGATTGAGTTCTGGGCATCATAAAACTAAAACTATAAGATGTAGACTCTTGCACAAAAGTACTGCTTTTTTATTGGATTCATAGGGAAGCTCTGGGATTTCTCCTCTATGCTGGTTTAACACAATAGCTTAGTCTCTGGTATACTTCTTCAGATTTTATTTTAAAATTTATAAGGGATTTTTGTGAGTAAATCTATCATTGATTCTCTCAGAATTGCTATTTAATATAGATAAAGTGATTTTTTAAAACTGACTTAGTCTAGGCTGGAGGTTGACCACTGGGTCCATTGACCAAATCCAGCCTGACACCTGTTTCTGTAAATAAAATTTTATTGAAACATAGCCATCTCTTATTTATTTAGGTATTGTGTATGTCTGCTTTCATATTACAGAGGAAAAGTTGAATAGTTATGACAGAGACTATATGGCCCAGAAGGCTAAAAGTATTTACCTGATTCTTTACAGGAAAGGGTTTAAGCCAAGTTCTGGGCCATTGGTTCTCAAAGTGTGCTCTTCAGATCAGCCACAGTAGCAGCATCTAGGAACTTGTTAGAAATGCAAATTTTAAAAGCTGTAACCCATATCTACTGAATCAAGACCTCTGAGAGTTGGGTGAAGTAATCTATGTAAACCCTGCAGGACATTCTGATGCAAGCTTAAATTTGAAAACCTCTAGCCTAAGTCAAATAACTGACTGCAGATGATACTAAATCACCATGGATACAAAAGACTAATAAAGGTAGGCATATTTTAGAGTTAGGTCTTATTGCTGTTTAATTAAGGTACATAACATAACTGATGCTGGTATTATAACAAGCAAGTCCTCATGAACTGGACTGTGGCAGTCAGGGCAATTTTTCAAATATCATTATAAGAACTCAGTTGCATTGACTAAATTATTGAACATGGGAAGACATAATGAGAAATAAGAAACTTATAAAATGTTATTCTCTTTCAGAGAAGTCTTCATTATCCCTTGTTAGTATAATGAGCAGTTCCTCTTGCCTTGTTACAGACCAGTGTTAATTCCCTAAGTAAGAAGCCTCTTTTTCAGAACGGAAGCAGCATATCACATTAGTTAATTAAGACATTAATTTTAGAGTCACACAGAGGGTTTATTCTCTAATGTGACACTTGATGTGACCAGCTGCAGGAAACAGGGTATTATTTTTTTAATCTAAGACTCCATTACTTATCTGAAAAATGAGGATAATGATTGAGTCTACCTTGTAGGGTTGTTTTGAGAATTTAAGGGAGATATTTATATGGAGATATTGCAGGATTGGTTCCAGACAATGGAAATACCATAAAGAAAATATTGCCATAAATGAATCAAATGAACTTTTTTGGTTTTCTAGTGCATATTAAAAGTTATGTTTATACTATACTGTAGTCTGTCAAGTGTGCACTAACATTATGTTTAACAAAGTGATGTACATACCCTAATAAAAAATACTTTGTTGTTAAAAAATGCAAACTGTCATCTGAACTTTCAGTGAGTTGTAATCTTTTTGCTGGTGGAAGATCTTGTCTCAATGTTGATGACTGCTGACTGGTCAGGGTGTTGGTTGCTGAAGGTTGGAGTGGCCATGGAAATTTCTTAAAATAAGACGACAAAAAATTTTGCCACATTGATTGACTTTTCTTTTCACGAACCATTTCTCTGTAGCCTACAATGCTGTTTGATAGCATTTTACCCACAGTAGAACTTATTTCAAAATTGCAGTCAGTCCTCTCAAACCCTACTGCTGCTTTATCAGCCAACTTTATGTAATATTCTAAATCCTTTGTTGTCATTTCAACAGTCTCCACAGCATCTTCACCAGTAGATTCCATCTCAAAAAACCATGCTCTTAGCTCATCCTAAGAAGCAACTTCTTATCTGTTAAGGTGTGATCATGAGATTACAGAGATTCAGTCACATCCTCAAGCGCCATTTCTAATTCTAATGCTCTTGCTGTTTACACCACATCTGCAGTTACTTCCTCCACTGAAGGCTTGAATCCCTCAAAGTCATCCATGAGGGCTAGAATGAACTTCTTCCAAACTCCTGTTAAAGTTGACATTTTGACCTCTTCCCTTGAATCACAAATTTTCTTAATGGCATCTAGAATGTTGAATCCTCTCCAGAGGTTTTCAATTGACTTTGCCCAGATCCATCAGAGAAATCACTGCCGATGGCAGCTATAATCTTACAAAATGTATTTTCTAAGTAATAACTTTAAAGTCTAAATGATTCCTCGATCCACGGACTGTAGCATGAATGTTGTGTTAGCAGGCATCAAGACAACATGAATCTTATTCTTAATCTATATCTACATCTATATAGCTTAATCTTAATCTATATAGCTCTTCAGAGATCTTCAGTGACTAAGTGTATTGTCAATGAGCAGTGATATTTTGAAAGGAATTTTTTTTCTAAGCAGTAGTTCTCAACAGTGGGCTTAAAATATCCAGTAAACTGTGCTATAAAATGATGTGCTGTCATCCAGGCTTTGTTCCATTTATAGAACATAGGCAGAGTAGATTTAGCATAATTCTTCTAGGACTTTTGGAATGGTCATTGAGCATTGATTTCAACTTAAAAGTCACCAGCTGCATTAGTCCCTAACAGGAGAATCAACCTGTTCTTTGAAGCTTTGAAGCCAAGTATTGACTTCTCCTCTCTAGCCAGGAAAGCCCTACATGGCATCTTCTTCCAATAGAAGGCTGTTTTAGGGGTGCCTGGATGGCTCATTAGGTTAAGCTTTGACTCTTGATTTCGGCTCAGGTCTTGATCTCAGGGTCCTGAGATCTAGACACTCGTTGGGCTCTGCACTCAGCACAGAGTCTGCTTGTCCCTCTCCCTCTGCTCCTCCCCCTGTTCTCTCTCTCTCTCTCAAATAAATGAACAAAATCTTCCAAAAAAATAAAAAGACTGTTTTATCCACATTAAAAATCTGTTGTTTAGTTTAGCCACCTTCATTAATTATTTTAGCTAGATCTTCTGGGTAACTTGCTACAGTTCTACATCAGTACTTATTGCTTCACCTTGCACTTTTATATTATGAAAACAGCTTCTTTCCTTAAGCCTCATGTACCAACCTCTGCTAGCTTCAGACTTTTCTTCTGCAGCTTCCTCACTTCTCTCAGCCTTCAGAGACTTGAAGAGAGTTAGGGCCTGGCTCTGGATTAGGCTTTGGCTTAAGGGAATGTTGGGGCTGGTTTGATCTATCCAAACCATGAAAACTTTATCCATATCAGCAATTAGGGTACTTTCTTATCATTCATGTGTTCACTGGAATAACACTTTTAATTTCCTTCAAGAACTTTTCCTTTGCATTTACAACCTAGCTTACTGTTTGGCACTAGAGGCCTAGCTTTCAGCCTATCTTGGCTTTTCACATTCCTTCCTCATTGAGCTTAATTATTTCTAGCCTTTGATCTAAAATGAGAGACATAAGATTCTTCTGTTCACTTAAACACTTAGAGGCTATGACAGGGTTATTAACTGACCTAATTTCAATATTGTTGTATCTCAGGGAATAGGGAAGCCTGGGGAGAGAGAGAGAAAGATGGTGGTTGGCGAAGCAGTCAGAACATGTACACTTACTGAGTAAACTTGCTATACTATACGGACACAGTTTGTGGCTCCCTGAAACAATTATAATAGCAGCATCAAAGAGCACTGATCTCAGATAACCATAACAGATATAATAGTAATGAAAAAGTTTGAAATACTGTGAGAATTACCAAAATGTGACAGAGACGTGAAATGAGCAAATATTGTTTGAAAGATGATGCAGATAGACTAGCTTGACACAAACCTTTAATTTGTAAAAATGCAATTATCTGTGAAGCATAATAAAATGACGTGCAATAAAATGAGGTATGCCTGTAGCAAGTACTTGGTGTAGAACCTGGTCCATAGCAACTTTTCTTTTCTTTCTTCTACCTTTCTTTTCACTTGTTATTATTGTTCTTCTTATTCCAAATTAAGTATTTGTGTGAAGATAATAAATCATGTTTCTGATCACAGAAATGGAAATTAGTAGAAATTACCACCACTATTTTTAAAAACAACAATGCATAGCAAGCAACAGGTTGTACACAAATGACATAAATCTGAAGTTATTGCAATAGTGTTAGATAGTAATTCATGTTAGGTAGTAATTTTCTCATACAATGGCATGGTTCTTTCTTTGTTATTCTACAAATTCCATGTGGGATCTTGACCAAGACTTACTGGGTCAATTCCCATGGAAAGCTGCCACCTTAGAAAACCATCATAGAAAGCCAAATGGTAGTAGCTTCCCTTTACTGAGCATTGGAATAGTAAAACTTCACTCCTTCAGATGCAAGGAGAGAACTCTTTCATTTGGAGATATTGCATACAGAAGATTTTTGCTAAGTAGCATAATTCATCCTGCTCTCTTTTATAATCTTATACTTTTCTGCAGTATTTTCAATGTGAAGATCAACATTAGGTCACCAGACATAGCTCTTAACCAATTAGTTCATGTGAATTATATCTTGCTATTCTACATCTAGCATAGTCAAACGAACTTTCAGTAAAAATAAATTGCTTCCTATAAAAGACAGACTTTGAAACATACTCAAGTTACATCCCATTAAAAAAAACAAATATATAAATTTTGTCCTCCAAACCACAGCCCCATTCAGCTATAACACTACATTCTTGTTTAATTCCTAGGTAAGCCTCTGTAAAGAGTCATCTACTCTCTCCAACTCACTCCTCCAAACCCATGGAATCTAGACTGAAACAGCTTTCATTCAGACCACCAAAAATCGTTTTGTGTTGCTATTATTTGTTTTCTATTGCCATGTAACAAATTATACAAACTTAGTGGCTAAGACAGCACTCATTTATTATCTTGCAGTTTCTGTGGTTTGGTAGTCCAGCCTGGGTTTAGCCAGGTTCTCTGCTTCAGGATCTTACCAGGTAAAGTCTCACCATGAGCTCAATTGAGGAAACATCTATTTCTGAGCTTACTCGGGCTGTTGGAAGAATTTGTTTCCTTACGGTTTTATGACCCAAAACCCTGCTTTTTGCTGACTTCTAGCTGGAGGCCACCTTTAGGTGTTAGAGGCCTCCTACAGTTCCTTTGCTATATGTACATTCTCAATATGGCTGCTAACTTCATTGAGACAATAAGGAGACCCTGTCCTCAGGGAAGGCTCTGTCCATGTTTTAAGGGCTTTCAGCTGATTGAACCAGGCTCACTCAAGAAAATCTACTTTCATTTAATTCACAATCAACTGATTTGGGGCCTTACCTGCACTATTACCTTTTCCATCTTTTGTTGGCTAAATGCAAGTCACAGATCCTACCCCCATCCAAGGAGAGGGGATTATACAGGACTTGAGCACTTGAGGGTATGATGATCATGGGCCATCTTACAATTCTGCCTTCCACTTGCTAAATCCACCAGGCAATTTTTGTAATGCTCTTTTCATTTAAATCCTGAGTAAGAATCAATACTGTTGATTATTTCTTCCTTTTGAAAATCTTCTAATTTTTTGGCTATCATAATATAATAATCTTCTGATTTTCCTCCATCTCTCTGGTTATTCAACTTGTTCTTTCCAGCCATTACATATTAAAATTTCTGAATACTGTTTGAAGTCTTCTTCTTCCAAATGTATTCATTCCATGAACAATCTCATTACACCCACAGCATCAGTTATTCCTATAATCAGATGTCTCACAAATTGATACCTCCAACCCAGACTTCTCTCCATATATTCAAATGTCTACTTGATACATCATCTTCGTTGTCTTAAAAGTACCTCAAAGTCTTCAAATCCATGTTCTTTTCCTCAAACCTGAACATCTTCCACTGTTTCTTTTTTTCCTTTTTTTGTCTGAATGTTATACATTCTTAACCATCCAAGTTTGAAAGACACAAATCTAGGAGTGATTTTTCATATCTTCTCCTTTTCCTCTTATATCCACCATAATCTCAAGACTTCTTAATTTTACCTTCTGAAAATGTTATGAATCTGTTCACAAATCATCTCCTCTGCAAAGATTTTAAGATTCTTCCAGATACTCCTATAAGTTGTGTTCCTACATAGTGTTCTGAAAACTTTTCATTTTAAAATGATCCTATGGCTTTCCATTGTTCATTCAAAAAAGACAAAAGCCTTACTATAGTTTATAGCACCTTAAAGAGTCTAACTTGTACCCACCCCTTCAGCTTCATCTCATACTCTATTCTCTTACTCTGTATTCCAACTACATGGGCTTTCTTTTAATTCCTGAACATATTCACTAATAGAGGAACAGAATATACATATTTTTAAATGATATGGAATCACAGAACAACAAGAATGACAAAAATTACCCTAAAAGGAAGAGTATACTTCTGTAAAATATTGAATGTAGAAACAAAAAAAAATTAGAAAGTTGTATGAAATTTTTAATAATCACAAGAAGATGAATACTCTATAAAATAATGGCAAAGTAAACAATAAGGAAAAAATGGCATCTTTTTCCAAAAAGCAAAAGAAATAAAAATCAACATTGATGAGAAAAGGTATTACAAAAAACTTAAACATGAAAAGCAGACAAAATCTTCACTGGAGTCAGTCAAAGAAGAATTAACATTGTAAAAATATAAGATATTTGAAGAACAAATATAGAAAACCCATGAATACAAAGGAAATATAACCAAAACAAAAAAAGGTAAAGGGGAATAATGACAAATGTGGAGAAATAAAAAAGTGGGAATCCAACCTAAGATTTACAATTTGTTCTGAGAAAGAAATCAAACTGATTCAAAGGAAAAAATCATCAAAGACTTACTTGAATATACTTCAAGGTAGTAAAAATATGTGACCGCATATTAAAATGTCTTACAGTGTACTATACCATCACTTAAATGAGATCTGCATCCAGACACATCCAGAGAAATATTTTTAAATTACACTATCAGCTTTTTGACAAGTAAGATATCTGTCTTATTTACCATTACATCAGCAACACATAGTGTAGTGCCTGGAACTTGGGAGATATTTAACAAATATTTCAGAAGAGTGAAGAAATTAATTACTTAACTTTTAAAATAAAAGTGCACCATAGGAATCTGCTTGAAAGAAAGAAAAAGAGGGGAAGAAGAGAGAAAGGATTAGAAACAGAGAAACAGAGAGAGAGAAATGAAGGACGTGAGGAAGGAGGAAAGGAAGGTAGGGAGGAAGGAAGAATGGAAGGACAGTTTTTTTATTTTAAAACAGATGTCATGAACTCATTTTCCTTGTTCTTTCCTTCACAATGCAACTGAATACCCTGAAAATTATTCAGTGGACCATGATGAAAGGACTCTGAAAGCTTAAAAGAAGAAGGCAAACTGGCTGGGACTTCAGTAATTGAGGAAAGAAAACATTGTGTATTATTTTGGTATTTGGTATTTCTTTTTATCCATATATCCCTGGATATGTCACAAGAGATAATTGAAAACTGGCACTGTCAAAAGACACTGATCATCATCATCATCATCAAGAAAAGCCTGCTCTTCCAGTCCAAAGGAATGGGATAGGAGAGGCCCAATAGATACCTTGTAGAGAGCCCTAACCTTTATTCTAAAATCCCAGTTGACAGGCAGTTTAATCCACCTGCAGTAACAGATCAATAAGGCCCCATCCATCCAACCCTACTTTCCCTGGCACACAGACCTATCCAGTACTAACAATGGTGTCAGTGAAACCCTGTGTCTCCCTATCTTCCACCCAGTGGCATAAGAAGACCCAGACCCAGTAGTTTCTGTGCCTTCCCAGAAAGTAACTCAGTACATTAGGGAGACCAGAAAGGCACTTTCACTCTGGCAGATATCACCAGTAGGGTTTGCGCAATAGCCCAATAGTGCCAGAAGAATAAAGCAGACCAGAATAGCATTAGCATTACAAGGAATTAGAAAACTGTCATTGTAACTAAAGCCTACAAAAGTAGGCCAGAATCTATATGCTCATCTAAACAGGATAAGTGCCTGGTAAAAGTAGAAGATTCTTATAGGTTCAAGAGTCTCCTAATGTAATAACCAAAATGTCCAAGATACAATTGAAAATTGTATTATACCAATAGTATTATTATGTATTTGTAAGATAAAAATGATATTGAGGCATCTGGGTGGCCCAGTGGTTAAGCATCTGCCTTCGGTTCAGGTCATGATCTCCAGGTCCTGGGATAGAGCCTGCATCGGGCTCCCTGCTCAGCAGGGAGTCTGCTTCTCCCTCTCCCTCTACCCCCAACTCTTGCTCTCTTTCTCGCTCTCTCTCAAAGAAATAAATAAAATCTTTAAAAAAAGATAAAAATGGTATTATATCATTCTATCAAGAACTAAGAAAAACCATAATCTGAATGAGAAATGACAATTATCTGACACCAATACTAAAATGAATCAGATGTTGGAATAATCTGACAAGGAATTGAAGCAGGCATTACAAAAATGCTTCAATAAACAATTACATAATCCCTTGACACAAGTGAAAAAAATTGAAAATTTCAGCAAAGAAGTAAAAGTTATTAAAAAATGGAAATTATATAACTGAAGAATTTAAAGACCAAAATAAAAATCTTGCTGAATAGACTTAAGAGTAGAGTGAAAACGGCCAAGAATAGAGTAAGTGAGCAGGAAGACAGATTATTCAAATTTACTCAATCTAAACAACAAAGAGAATAATAGACTTAAGAAAAATGAACAGAATTTCAAGAATTTGTGTAAAAATAACAAAAGATCTAATATTATCATTAGAGTCTCAGAAAGAGAAGAGAAAGAGCATTTGAAAAAAAGTATTTGAAGAAGTATTGGTTGTAAACATCCCCAAATTGGTAAAAGACATAAATTTAGATATTCTGGAGGCTAGATGAACTCCTAATATGATAAACCCTAAAATATCTCCAACAAGATATGTCATAATTAAACTTCTGAAAACTAAAGATAGAGAAGAAAATCTTATAAACAGCCAGAGAGAAATAAAGACTTAGCCCTTTACCTACAAAGGAACAGAAATTCAAGTAATGGTGAAAGAGAACAACAGAATGGATAGAAATAGAACTAAACATAATAGGACTTCTTTTTAATCTTGTATTTTATAGTTGAAGCAAAAATTATAACAAAACTTGATAATGTACCCAATATATGTAGAAGAAATAATTAAGATAAGTACATATATAAAGTGGGGAGAGTAAAGGGACCTAAATGTAAGTAAGGTTTCTCTACTTCACTTTAAGTGGTAATGATATTGAACCCAGTAGATTGTGGGAAGTTACATAAGTATGTTTTAATATCCAGAGCAACCACTAAGAAAATTATACAATATGATATACTCAAATAATTATAAATGATTAAAAATAAATTACAAACTATAAATAAATAAAAATTGAGCTAAGAAATATCCAAATAACCCGCAGGAAGACAAGAAAAAAGAAACAGAGGAATGAGAAACCAAAGGAACGAACAGAAAATAATAAAGTGGCAGACTTAAGCCTTAGGATATCAATAATTGCATTAATTATAAAGGGTGTAAATTAAAAGGCAGATCTTGTCAGATTAAAGGCAAGGATAAAGGATAAAAAGGCAAGACATCATGTGCAGCCTATAAAAATTTCTTTAAATGTAAAGATGCAGGAAGATTAAATATAAAAGGATAAAAAAGTAGATATATCACACTATGTAAATGAAAGCTAGAGTGACTGTATTTATATCAGGAAAATTAAGTTCAAAGTAAAACATAATGAAGAAAGTCATTCCATAATGATAAAAGGGTCAGTTCATCAAGAGAATATACCAATCTTCAATTTATTTTTTACAAATTTATATTTTCTTAGGCTTTCCCTATAACTTTAAGCTATATATACTTCCTCTTTAGTTTAGCTTTGTTATAATTTTTTTTGTTTTTTTTTTAAGATTTTATTTATGTATTTGACAGAGAGAGACACACCGAGAGAGGGAACACAAGCAGGGGGAGTGGGAGAGGGAGAAGCAGGCTTCCTGACGAGCCAGTATCCCGATGTGGGGCTCGATCCCAGGACCCCAGGATCATGATCCGAGCCGAAGGCAGGCGCTCAATGACTGAGCCACCCAGGCACCCCATAATGTGTGTGTGTGGTTTTTTTTTTTAACAATTTAGTTTCTAATAGCTAAGAAACTCTTGGTAGCATAGTTATGATTGTGACCTGCTTAAAAAAGACACTATTGTTGGATGACTGGGTGGCTCAGTCGATTAAGTGTCTGCCCTCGGCTCAGGTCCTGATCTTGGGATCCTGGGATCCAGCTCCCTGCTCAGTGGGGAGCCTACTTCTCCCTCTCCCTCTGCCGCTCTCTTGCTCCCTTTCAAATAAATACCTAAAATCTTTTTAAAAATCATTTGTTTTTATATAGAGAAATATTTATGAAGGTGTAATCTTTCCTCAGAATTAAGCTGAGTCAATATTATGGAAACTAAAATTCCACAAAGCTTATCTATTGAGTTTCTGAATAATAAGAAAAATTTACTGAAGAGGTTCCTTTTCTCTCTGACCTTTTTATAGAATTTAAATTCCTAATAACATAATTCTATCCTTATGGCAATGATATTATACTTTGCATTGCAAACAATATATTTGATATTATCAGGAGATGAAACTTAAAATTATATTGTTTTCAAATAACTGAATGCTACTTTTCCAAATGTCAAAATATTCTTCTATTAACCAGTTTGGTGAAAATCATGATTAGTCATGTTCTTGTCTTCATGTTAGAAATTATTGAACATGATTTAACCTTCTCCTGATGATTCAAGGACAGTTTTATAAACACCCATTACTGTAAAGTGTGGTAATAGAATTCCATCTGTGCTTCCCTCCATATCAAGTTGTCAGCTGTCACTTTTGCTGTGATTATTCTTGCTTTTAAGCTATCCCTTTTTTTTTTGACATATTGTTTCCTGTTTTAGTTTCCTTCTTCAGAAAGGTGATAAACCACCCTTGTTAAGAATTATAAAATAAATAAGTGTTAATGAATCAAGGATTGAAAACTAATCAAGCCTTGGATGACGTATGATAAACAAGATAAAGAACTATGGAACATTAAATGCAGAAGTGGGATGTTTTATTTTAAAATATCCTGAGGTTACCCTTTCTCTACA
Source organism: Neomonachus schauinslandi (assembly GCF_002201575.2). NCBI lineage: Eukaryota > Metazoa > Chordata > Mammalia > Carnivora > Phocidae > Neomonachus > Neomonachus schauinslandi. Next base: position 56,151,195 of record NC_058406.1, read on the forward strand.
TGACCTCATTTCAGGTCTATACTAGATCCCTTTACCAGGTTGTTGCAGTGACTCAGCTGTGATGTTGGTGACCTGGTGCTACTGTCATTTCACTCATTTGGTTAGGGACTTACGCATTGGGGGATGGAGATGAAATCTAATGAAGATCATATTCAATAAAGAAATCTAATGAAATCCTCAGGCTATACACTTATAGAACTTGCAAATATGCATAACAATGGAATGGACAATGTACAAAGGAAGAATTATTGTCTTTTCCTGGACTTCTCTTTATGCTAGAAAACTTCCAGGAAGCTCTTGGAAAATGTTCCCTATCATTTCACTGGCCTAAATCATGTTATATCTCTATCCGTGTACCATTACTTTATTCCAGGAAAATGCTACGCACTCATTAGCTTAGGACTATTATACTGCACCAATCACTTTAAAGGGTTGATTTAGTACATCAAAAACTGATGATGTAATGTATGGTGATTAACATAACAATAAAAAATTTTTAAAAAGTAATCTTAGATAATATATTTGCCACTTGGCCTATCATACAATTATTCAACACTATATCCCATACTATTGCTTGTAGTATGTATTTGTCTATATTCACTCAGCTATCCTAAAAGATTTTAAGGTTGGGAAAGGGAATAAGGGATAGAAGAGATGTTACCTGAGCGATCAGGAATCTGGGCATTGATATTAAAGGCAAAGGTATTACATATAATTCAGTGCCTTCTTTTCCTACCCAAGCCCTATAGTTTGTGGGTAGTATGTATTGCTATTATCTTCAGCTTTTCCTTTAATTTTCTTAAACATTCAGTTTCCTTCTGATTTGGAATGAGACCCACTTCTTCATCTCCCTTTCAAGCTTAAATAATTATTAGTCACATTTTATAGATGAGGCTATAGAACCTCAGACATGTTAAGTAATGTATACAATGTCACACATCCAGTAAGTGCCAATGCTGGAATACAAACTTAAATTTGACTCCAAAAACCATCTCGTTTCTTCTGTTCCATTCTATATAACTCGTCCTCATTTTAGTTCTTCAGGATTCACCTTCTGCTTAATCCTTGAAATTTTTTAAGCGTAAAATATCATACAAAGAAATGCATATAACATATTTGTATGTTTAAAGAATTATAAATTAGCATTCATGTACCTAAAATATCAGAGTTGCTGAATTGCATATTCCTACCCACCTCTAATTATCTCTTTTTGTTCAGTAACTCCATTCCAGGAGACCAGTTTTCCCTATGCTTCATTGCTTAGGTCCATCTTTAAGTTGAACATTTAAGTCTTACAACAAAGCCAATAATGTATACAATTTTAGTAGAAGATGACTCAAGAGAAACAAGTGGTCAGTGATTTCTCATTGGCTAGGAAAGCTTACTAAATGTTACACTTTGCATTAGTATCTTAGATTGTGATTACACAGTGCCATAATAAAAACTGAAGTTACATCCAGTTGAATTTTATCATCACAACTGAAATTAATACATGTTATTGACTATTTTGACATGATGTAAAAATAAGATTAAAGGGAGATTAGAATAAATTTGATTCACAGCCTGAACATTCTTAGACTTATTAGAAAATTGAAATCAGGTTCATGCAAACTTAGTATAGAGTTGATGTATTTTAGAGAGCTTTCAAAGTTTGAATAGAAATCCAGGCAAATAACTTAAAAAAATATGTCTTAAGCTCTTCTCTGGAAAGTCCATAGGTTTAAGCCAGCTTGCTTAGTTATCTCTACAAACAGCTTCTTCCAAGATTCTACTCAGGATACAATTTTAGAAAAGAGTCTCAACACTTATTTTTGTAGCACCTCTGGCTTAGCATATCATTCACTTGTGTTAAGGCTTGAACCTCTACTGGACTTCTTTCAAAATGCAAATTCCTCTGAGGAGAAACTCCAGTCAAATAATAAAACTCTTTAATATAAAAGTGATTTTAGATCACTGACCTCAAGAATTAGAAGGAATCAAACATCAAGAGATCTTTGGATGCCCAGGAAAAAAAGGAAAGTTTAGAAAACAAATACATAGATGAGGAGTTTGAAAAACAAACTTGATCTGCTACATATTTTTGCTAAGAGTTGGTTCTGTTATCTGTTGAAAGTATTTTTCACTAAAATTTCAGCCCTTTCTACATCCTTCCTCTCATTTCAGAGGTGACCACCCTGCTAATTCATTCCTCCTTACGAAAGCTTCTCTTCTCCTCCTTGGCAGAGGGCAGGACCTCCCTTCTATCTGTCCCTGGGACACTTTGTACAGATTGTTAATGCAGTGCTTAGAGCACAGTATTTTATCCCGTTGCTTGCATGTCTATTTCCTCCCCATTGGATTATAAGTAGCTTAAGGCAAGCAGACACATCTTATTCATCTATTATTAGCATTAAGCACAATATTTGATATATTTACTTCAATAAAAATTTACAAAAAAGGAATGAATTGTAAAATATACAATTTGATTCATGTCATGACACTTACTAGAGTTTAAAGGCATCCAATAAATAACTTCTGTATTCTAGAACAATTTTGGAACCAATTCAGATATTGACAAAATGTCAGAGATAAGCATCCGGTTTTTTTTATTACTTTTAAATGCTAGATTGGGGGACATAGCTAAGATGTTTGGCAACAATATTCTACTTCATACTACACTCCAGATGTATGCATACTTATTTACTCAGCCACAGCAGTAAGGAAAAATCTCAGGCTTCTTCATATGGGGAATTTCTCTCACAGAATTTATAGCACTGAGGAACAGATCAGGGTAGCATATCTCCTGAAGAAGCTTCATCTCAAAGAAAGAGGGAGGAATGAACTGAACTACACATACCTAATTCTTCTTCAAAATTTATGAATCAAGTAAATTGCTGCACTTCCTAACAAGAGTTAGAAATGAAAAAGAGGTTAGGAATGTTGGGGAAATTTCTCCACACAGAAATTAGATGAGTGCATAGGAATAATCTCCACTTACAATGTTCCCTAGAATTTTTATCTCTTAAGCTACTGGGCTTAAACTTTAAGCCCTTAGACAACTAGGGGGAAATTTATTAGGGCAGTCTCTACCCAGGTATCAACTGCTACTCTTTCGCGGATCCTTCTGGAATCATTGAGGGCAGAGAGGAGAAGGAGTATAGATTTCAGTCTTGACACTTCATTTCATGTTCTACTTGTCATCCCAAATAATGTCCTACATGATTATCAAAGCTTCTGCAATATGATTAAATTCACCCATTTATTCAACAAATACTGATTGAGTATCTGCCCTCTGCCTCTCTCCCTGTTCTGGGTGCTTTTGATACATAGTGAGCAAAAATTTAAAAACAAAAAAATGGCAAACTTTGCCATTCTCAACAGTTAGGGAAAAAAGACATTAAACAAAATAAATAAGTAAAAATTCATTAGAGGGTGATTTGTAGAAAAATACAAGCAAAGTTATGAAGGTTTAGGACTAGAGAGAGATTTGGGAACAATTTTAAGTGGGGAGAATAGAATAGATGTCATACAAAGGATGACATATGAGCAAGGAGGTAAAGGAGTTAGCCACACCGCTCTACTAGTTATCTAGAATCCATGACTTCTGCATTTAAATTCAACTGGGAGAACTTTATGATTCAGATGTTAATTTTGGCCTGATGCATTTATGATATGTCACCCAAACATATAGTCTCCTCTCAGAGAGGCTATTATTAAGATAGTGTTGCCTTTTTGTAAAATTTAGAAATTTATAATGATGAACACCCTAGTCATCAGAATGCCTTTCTTTCCCATAAAATATTTCCAAACTTTTGAGTGCCAGCAGCGTACTGAATGTGAGTCTGTCTAATGGCCTGATTTTTACAGTCTGGTGAGCAGGTGTCTTTGGTCCTGGAACCCTAGTGGCCATTGCCATGTCCATCGCTGTGGAATTGCTTAGTCCTGTCATTTTTGTCTGTCTTATCTGAAGAATTAACCTCAGCATGTTCCTGACCAAAAGCACCCATTGTTAATGGAGAATTATGTGCCTCTAAGGACCTAAGGAAGGTAAATATCTGCTCTTCCGAGAAACTTGCTTTCCTCCACGTTAGACTGTTCCAGATAGGCCTTGAGTAGGATTTCTTTCTACTGTATCTTTTTTGTAGAAGTGAAATAGGCACATAGTGTGCTTCATCTCCCTCTATTGTTCTATAACTTTTAGAGTAAGGTTGACAGATAAAATATAAGACACCTGGTTAAATTTGAATTCAGATAAGTAACAATTTTTTAGTGTAAACATGTCTCAGACAATATTTAGGACACATTTATATTAAAATTACTCATTCCTTATCTGAAACTCAAATGTAACTGAGTGTCTGTATTAGGGTTTTCCAGAAAAACAGAAACAATAGGATACCCATCTATCTATCTATTGTTAAAAACAAAATTCAACCAAGTAAATTTGAAGATCTAATTGGCTTTGCTAAGTGATTCATGAATTGGGCAGCATCCCATCTAGCAAGTAGAGAGATGTTCTGAGGAACTGTACAAAATGGAAGGTTTTATAAGAAGGAGGGTGGGGCAAGAGGTTATTAGCAAAAGATAAGAAAGGGTTGGCCCATCTTCTTTTTTGGAGGGAAGAGAATGGCAGGGTTTTTATCATGCAGATTACCTCATTAGTGCTGCTCAGGAAATTTTAGACCTATTGATAAAAGCTCACATTCCTAGAAGAGGTTGAAACTGTATTTAAAGTCTTGGTTTGCTATTGTTGGGGGAAAAGGCTCCATTTTGAGCTTGTTGTTTCTTTTTTTAACACTGTATCTTGGGGCAACTGGGTGGCTCAGTCGGTTAAGCATCTGACTCTTGGTTTTGGCTCAGGTTGTGAGATATTCTCCACCTCCCACGGCCTCCACGTCCCCACTTAGTACAGAGTCTGAGATTCTTTCTCCCTCTGCCCCTCCCACCGTGCTCTCTCTCTCTCTCAAGTAAGTAAACAAATTTTAAAAACCCACTATATTCAATTATAGATACAGACATAGGTATCTATATCTATAGATCTAAATAGATAGATCTCTCACTATATAGACCTCTCTCTCTTTGTTTGTATGTGTATATATATGATTTACTAAAGAATTGACTCACATGTTGGGGTGCCTGGGTGGCTCAGTAGGTTAAGCATCCAACTCTTGATTTCTGCTCAGGTTGTGATCTCAGGGTCCTGAGATTGAGCCCCATATAAGACTACATACTGGGCATGGAGCCTGCTTAAGATTCTCTCTTTCCCTCTCCTCTGCACCTCTTCCCACCCTCACCACGCTCCTTGTGTGTGTTTCTAAATTTAAAAAAAATAGGAAAAAAAAGAAGTGGCTCACATGCTTACAGAGGCCAACTAGTCCAAAATCTGCAGGGTAGTTTGGTAGGCCGGAGATGCAGAGAGGAGCCAATATTGCAAGACAAGTCCAAAAGCCGTCTGCCAACAGATTTGTTTTTACTTAGAGGAGATCAATCTTTTTCTATAAAAGCATTCGATTGATTGGATGAGACCCTCTCATATTATGGACAGCCATCTGCTTTATTCAATGTCCACTAATTTAAATGTCAATCTCATCTAAAAACACCCTCACAGAAACATCCAGAATAATGTTTGACCACATATGTAGGTGCTGTGGCTAGGTTGAGAGTCAGGTTGACACAAAATTAATCATCAGAGCATCCTTTATTTTTATTTGCTGAATCTGGCAACCCTATTTTAGGGGCAACCCTATTTCTTTATTTAACAATGTAAAACTAGTACTATTTACTAGTACCTTTTGTTTTGCTTTGTTTTTCATTGCTTTTGGATACAAATATATATTTTTCTAATATATTTCCCTGTTGTCCTGTGAGATCTCCCATATGAGATATGAAATCAGTAAGTACTGAGTCTTTCAAAGCCTTTACTATTTAAACAAATCATATCCATCTCCACCTTCCTGGGTTGGATAATCCCACCCAGGAAGATTCCCATGAAGTTACACAGGCTCAAACCTGGACTTGATCTCTTATTATTCTGCATGCCTTTTCCTATAATATGTCCCCTTTAATATGTCTTGTCTTCGCTGGATTTTTTTTTAAAATGCTGATTCTATAAATTTTTGGAATGTTACCCAAAGGCGAGGCAATACCTGTACCATTTCCCTCTAATGATTTTATCACTTTGAAACTCACCTAAGAATGCTTTAAATCTTTTGTGTTGGTTTTCTGCCGTCTACCCTTAAATTTGTCCAGATTTTCTGGACCCTTGGTGTAGTTCATTATTCTTCAAGTTGTAATTCCCAATTGCTGTCACTCTGGACTTTTTATCCGCAGCTTTAAAAGGCCACATCCTCTGTTCCTCTGATCCTGCCCTCTCTCAGGGATTCATTCTAGATTGCTCACTGAAATTCTGTCACTCTGCTTTGGTTAGATTTCTTTAGGTTCCAGTCACAATTGTTTGACTTAGTATAGCTGAAACATCTACTTTTCTACTTTCCTCTTTCAGTTTAGTCAGACCTGGGTCTACCCATTTCCTTTTATTTATTTATTTATTTATTTATTTATTTATTTATTTATTTATTTATTTATTTTAAAGATTTTATTTATTTATTTGATAGAGAGAGAGATAGTGAGAGCAGGAACACAAGCAGGAGGAGTGGGAGAGGGAGAAGCAGGCTTCCCGCCGAGCAGGGAGCCCGATGTGGGACTCTATCCCAGGACCCTGGAATCATGACCTGAGCCGAAGGCAGACGCTTAACGACTGAGCCACCCAGGTGCCCCTACCCATTTCCTTTTAATATTTGTTTCTCTCAGTCTTCAAGATCCCATTTTCTGCTTCATATCTATCTAATCTATCTCATATGATCTCAGTATTTCTCTAAGGAAATCCCTTCTTTTCTCAAAAGTAACCAGCCAGTTTTCCATTATTTTGTTTTTATTTTTCTATTGCTTCTGTTCTGATAATAAAGCTGAAACCTCTTTTCACACCACTCCAATTCCTTCTGGATACCCTACACAAATTCAATTTTTAAAGGCTAAATCCTACACACACAGACTTTGCTATGTCTTTGTATATCCTTTAGGTATGCAGTAATTTCAATGACTTGTTTGTTATCTTTTTCAATTTCACCTAGGAGAGGACAGATTTTCATCATTGTAAGGGCTCCCTTTTACTTTTCATTTGTTTATTAATCAGATTCACCACTCTTCTGTGGGTGCTTCCATAATGAGTGCTTTCTGAATTATAAGGCATTATTCAGCCCAAAGCTCACGGTCATACAGCAGTAACTCCGACACTGTGGCTACTATCCACTAAAGTCAACAGGGCCAATACCGTGTTGACAGAATAGTCCCATCTTTCCAAACCATGCCCCAGAAAGCAACCACTTGCTTGAGAATAAAACTGCTGTGAACTATAATAAACACCTGAGTCAAATCCTGCATGGCCCACTTGCTAAAGTGAAAGCCCATAGCCATATGTCCTGGTCTCATCAAAAACTTATCCAGGTATAATTTGAATCACCAAAATCTACTTCTTGTCTACTTATGTTTATTGCTGATAAAACTGACATTGGAGGATATAGCTCAAATATGTGGCTACAGTCTGAGAATTAGCCCACCTAGCCTCATCTCATGGGGCCTGCTGTTGTACAACTAAGGCCTTGGAGAGTAAAACCAAATGTTCGCAGGCAGACTCCAGGAGGAAGAGACTGTAAGGGCCTGAGCTCTGCATTTATGCTCAGTTCTTCAGAATCTAGCAATCAGATAACTCCTTCTATATCCATGGAAAAGAGAATGGGGCAAGAGCCTAGGAAGTTTAGGGAAAATGCCTCCTCATAGAATCCTGAGAATTAAGCAATAAGTCTGTCCCCTCTTACCACACTCCTATGTCACTTATAACCATGAACATCTCTGACAAAAGTTATCATAGGCTTAGTCTGCCATGATGTGACTGTACATCAGTACCTAGAACACCTGTTTCAGAATGAAAGGCCAACCCAGAAAGCTTCCCCTGATAAAACTTACACATCCATGAGGTACCATAACTCCATGCAGATTGTCCTATATTAGTTAAATTTAGTTTTCAACCCCCATATTTTTTACATTGATGCCACCTCCCTGGTGTCTGACCAAATTGACTCCCTGCCAAAATACTTGATCCAGAATGATTTCCAAACCATGCCCGAGAAAGCAAAGGCTCTATCCAAATCTGCCATTAACTAAATCAACAAGGAGCATCCCATAATTTGAGAATCCTATCTGATTCTCCTTTTATTATATCTACTCTCCAGGAACACATGGAAAAGTGCACAAAATTTTATCCCCACAACTAAGTATGTTGTATTCTACTTCTGTTTTAGACAACCCTATAATTAAGATGTTGAGCAACCACATTCCATGACATAATTGAGATGCAACTGTATTTTTGTCTCCCTCCGTCCCTTTAAAAGGGGATAGTTGGGGAGCCTGGGTGGCTCAGTCATTAAGCATCTACCTTCAGTTCAGGTCATTGTCCCAGGGTCCTGGGATCGAGCCCCGCATCAGGCTCCCTACTCAGCGGGAAGCCTGCTTTTCCTCTCCCTCTCCCCGTGCTTGTATTCCCTTTCTTGCTGTGTCTCTCTCTGTCAAATAAATAAATAAATAAACAAATCTTTAAAATAAATAAATAAATAAAAGGGGATAGTTATCCTCTGGCCCTGATGTTGTTGACCCACTCTTAGGGAATAGACAGCGTTGTGATTGCTTTAATTCATAAACCACAGCTTCAGCTTTGTTATTAGACTATGTCAGTACAAATTATTGATCAATGCTTTAATCTTCATTCAAATTTAAGATTTTTCTTCCCTCATCCCCCATCCCATTTGTAGCTGGAAGATTTTGCCTGGCTAGAAGACTTTACTCTTTCTAAGAGATGTTAAAATTAACTATTTGGGGAGTTATTTTCATGATATTTCTTTGGTAAATCCCTTCACTGGCAGAACTTCTCTCTGGTCTTTGCAGCAACATCCCTTTTCTGAATGTCTTTGCAACATCTTCTGCAGTTCCTAGGAATCCAGCATTTGCCTCCAGGTTCTTCCTAGGGACTTCATCTGTCCCTCTAGGCAGCCATATTGGATGGAACCAAATACAACCCCACATGAGTTCTGTTTTTTTTTGTGTGCCCTACTTCTAATGGATAGCTACACTTACACATCCCTTTCTCAAATGTTGGGTATGCAGACATGTAGCCTTCCATAACCTTCTGTACTACATTGCATTTGCACTCTGAGCAGGAGTAAAGCACCAGGCTTCTTTTTTTTTTTAAGATTTGAGAGAGAGAGAGAGCATGCACGCATGCAAGCAGGCGCGAGGAGCAGAGGGAGAGAGACAAGCAGACTCTGCGCTGATCACAGAGTCCACATGAGGCTCAATCTCACAACCCTGAGATCACAACCTGAGGTGAAACCAAGAGGTGGATGCTTAACTGACTGAGCCACCCAGGCACCCCAAGTACCAGTCTTCTGTTTTTAACTGCAGAAACTATATTTCAAGCTCTTGGAAGCGTTCCATGGATGCTTCACTCACCAAGCCTGAAGTGATAGAAGTGACATCATGAATTCCTTACCTGCGGGTGGGGAAAGTATTCGTAACATGCCAATAGCTGTTCCAAAGAAATCTCTTCATAAATGCTCCTTCTCTTTCAACAGTTTCATCCCTTAAAAATTATTGATTTGGCGGGGGTATCCAAAAGTTGCAGAACCTGCAACTAGCTAGCATAGAACAGTTGGGAGTAGTTTAGAACACAAATCCTATAACCAAGCTGCCTATGTTTGAGTAACAGCTTTACTACTGACTAGGTGTGTAACACAGGGATGTGACTTACTCTCTCTGTGCCTCACTTTACTCATTGAAGACAATGGCGAGGATTAGATTAGTTAACATATATAAAGCTCTTAGAACAATTCCTGGCATATAATAAACACTATATAATGATTTGCTATTCTTCTTCTTATTATTATTCTTTTGTAATTTGTACACAAATCTGGCTTTGGAATATCACATTTATCATATTTTTCTTCCTCTACTAAATTCTATACCTGAATATCCTGTCATATTTGTGAGTACTTCTGATTCTTCTTCTAGCTAGCAAAAACCCAATAACCTGACACCTTCATGTCTTGCCCCACAGCATTGGATGGAAAACCAGAGTAAACCAGTGAGGCCATGAAAGACTTTTACCTGCAGTGAGGCTGGTTCCACTACTTCATAGAATAGCAATGCTAGCCCCTGGAAAAAAAATTATCTAGTAGCTTGATGATGCATCCAACTTCCTCACTCAAGTAAAGAAGAAAGAGGAGCAAAAGAAAAAAAGCCAGGGACCTATAAAATTCTAGGGAATTCAGTAAGGATTCATGGCTATTCTTTCTCAAGTGCCACCATTAATGTGACTCAGTCCCAAAGATTAAAAATCACCATCTCCCTATTTTGTGTTTAATTTCTTGGCAGAGAAAGAATTTGACCACTCAGCTTGAGTCAGTTCTCTATGCCCCAAGTCCAGGGTGGTGTTGCATTGTATATCAAAGCCATTACCAGAGAGAAAGAATTTTCATTGGCTAGACAACTTCCCAGGAGGTGTTCACTGTAGTTTGGAGCTTATGACTTTCCCATGTCCCATTTTGGCTACCTCTCTATTATTAATGTCTGGTATCCTTGACTTCTGACCCAATGCAGCCCTAGCTGCAAAACCACAGGTGATTTGCATTAGGTACAAATTATTATTTTTTGTTTTTTTCAAGCTTTTATTTAAATTCTTGTTAGTTAATATATAGTGTAATATTGGTTTCTGGAGTAGAATTTAGTGATTCATCACTTATATATAACACTTATATATAACATTAAGTGCCCTCCTTAATACCTATCTCCCACTTAGCCCATCTCCCACCCACCTCCCCTCCAGCAACCCTCAGTTTGTTCTCTATAGTTAAGAGCCTCTTATGGTTTGCCTCCCTCTCTTTTTTCCCCCTTCCTCTATGTTCACCTGTTTCATTTCTTAAATTCCACATATGAAGGAAATCATACAGTATTTGTCTTTCTCTGACTGACTTGTTTCACTTATCATAATACACTCTAGCTCCATCCACGTCATTGCAAATGGCAAGATTTCATTCTTTTTGACAGTTGAGTAATATTACATTGCATATGTATACCACATCTTTTTTTTAGGGAGAGAGAATCATAAGCAGGCTCCACACCCAGTGTGTAGCCAGAGGTGGGGCTCAATCTCACTACCCCAAGATTGTGACCTGAGCCAAAACCAAGAGTCGGATGTTAATATACTGAGCCACCCATGCACTCTATACCATATCTTCTTTATCCATTCATCAGTCAATGGACATTTGGGCTCTTTCAATAATTTGGCTATTGTTGATAATGCTGCTATAAACATTGGGGTGCACGTATCCCTTCAAATCAGTATTTTTGTATACTTCAGGTAAATACTTAGTAGTGCAATTGCTGACTTTTAGTATAGTTCTATTTTTAACTTTTTGAGGAACTTCCATACTGTTTTCTAGAGTGGCTGAACCAGTTTGTATTCCCACCAACAGTGCAAGAAGGTTCCGCTTTCTCCACATCCTCACCAATACCTGTTGTTTCCTGTGTTGTTAATTTAAGCCATTCTGACAGGTGTGAGGTGATAGTGCATGGTGATTTTGACTTGCACTTCCCTAATGATGAGTGATGTTGAGCATCTTTTCATGTGTCTTATAGTCATCTGAATATCTTTGGAAAAATGTCCATCCATGTCTTCTGCCCATTTTTTAACTGGATTATTTGGGGGTTTTGGGGGGTGTTGAGTTTTAGAAGTTCTTTATAGTTCTTCTGTAGAAGTTCTATAGAACTTCTTTATAAGGTTTTTGGATACTAATTCTTTATTAGGTATGTCATTTGCAAATATTCTCTCCCATTCCGTAGGCTGTCTTTTAGTTTTGATTATTTCCTTCGCTGTGCAGAAACTTTTTATTCTGATGAAGTCCCAATAGTTCATTTTTACTTTTGTTTCCCTTGCCTCTGGAGAGGTGTCTAGTAAGAAATTGCTACAGCCAAGGTCAAAGAGTTTGCTGCCTATGTTCTCCTCCAGGATTTTCATAGTTTCAGGTCTCACATTTAAGTCTTTCATCCATTTTGAATTTATTTTTGTATATGGTCTAAGAAAGTGGTCCAGTTTCATTCTTCAGCATGGTGCTGTCCTGTTTTCCCAGCACCATTTGTTGAGGAGACTGTCTTTTTTCCATTGGATATTCTTTCCTGCTTTGTTGAAGATTAGTTGACCACATAGTTGTGGGTCCATTTCTTGGTTTTCTACTCTGTTCCATTGATTTATTTGTCTGTTTTTGTGCCAGTATACCATACTGTCTTGATGACTGCAGCTTTGTAATACAGCTTGAAGCCTGGAATTGTGATGCCTCCAGCTCTTCTTTTCTTTTTCAAGATTGCTTTGGCTACTCGGGGTCTTTTGTTGTTCCATAAATATTTTAGGATTGTTTGTTCTAGTTCTGTGAAAAATGCTAGTGGTATTTTGATAGGGATTGCATCAAATGTGTGTATTGCTTTGGATAATAGAGACATTTAATAATATTTGTTCTTCCAATCCATGAGCATGGAATGTTTTTCCATTTCTTTTTGCCCTCTTCAATTTCTATCATAAGTGTTCTGTAGTTTCCAGAGTACAGATCTTTTACCTCTTTGGTTAGGCTTGTTCCTAGGTATCTTATGGTTTTGGGTGCAATTATAAATGTGATTTATTCCTTGATTTCTCTTTTTGCTGCTTCATTATTGGTGTATAGAAATGCCACATATTTCTGTACTTTGATTTTGTATCCTGCAACTTTTCTGAATTTGTGTATCAGTTTTAGCAATTTTTTTGGTGAAGTCTTTTGGGTTTTCTACATAGAGTATCATGTTGTCTGTGAATAGTAAAAGTTTGATTTCTTTCTTGCTAATTTGGATGCCTTTTATTTCTTTTTGTTGTCTGATTGCTGATGCTAGGACTTCCAGTACTATGTTAAATAACAATGGTGAGAGTGGACATCCCTGTCTTGTTCCTGACCATAGAGGAGAAGCTCTCAGTTTTTCACCATTGAGGATGATATTAGCTGTGGGTCTTTCATTTATGGCTTTTATCATGTTGAGGTATGTTCCCTCTATCCCTACTTTGTTGAGGGTTTTTTCCACATTAATAAAAGAAAGGATAAAAACCATATGATCCTCTTAATAGATGCAGAAAAAGCATTTGATAAAAAACAGCATCAAATTGGTTTTTTAAATTGTACCAGATAAAATTGTACTTGTGGCTTTAAAATTATGGATAAAAGATACAAACCAAGCTTTAAGAAACTTCCTCTCTGAATTGTCAAATCAGATGTTATACAAAGGAACCAAGAAGTGTATTAAGAGAATAACATATCAGTTAGAAAACCAATGCAGCTTAAATGTTTCAGGTTTATTGGAATAAAGTTAGCATAAAATATCCCCCAAAAGCAGAAATAGTATTAATAGAATGTTGTTTTGTGAATTTTGCTTCACTAGAGTCTTAGTTCTGTGGAGACAGGGATGGTGAGTCTGTTACATCTGCATCACCAATGCTGAGCCCAGTGCCTGGCACATGGAGATGTTTGGTAAATACTTACTCATTAAATGAATTAATTAATGAGCTGCAGAAGACATCTTCACATTAAAAAAATACAAGCACTTCAGTTTATTTTTAATCTATCACCCATGCTAAAATGAAAAGGAAAGTCATTAAATTGATAGCCTATTAAAGCCAGTGGCATATTTACGGATTTGTGTTCCTTGGAGTTTACTGATCGACTCATTAACATCTGAAACTCTGATCCACATGAGACTATTTTTATATGTAGAATGAGTAATTGTTTCCATGGAATAAAAGTCCCAAAAGCAAGGAATGTATTCTAGCCCCTTTGGAAGATTCTCTGGTTTTATTAAAGAAAAATGTTTAATCAGAGCATGCTTTTTGAAAAAGTTGGCTTAATTTGTTTTCAAATTGGTGCACAGAGGGTATTCATACTTACAGATTCTAAAATGAGGGCGCCTGGGTGAGTCAGTCTGTTAGGTGTCTGACTCGATTTTGCTCAGATCACGATTTCAAGGTCATGAGATCAAGCCCTGCAATGGGCTTAGCATGGGGCTCCATGCTAGGCATGGAGCCTGCTTAAGATTCTATCTCTCTCCTTCTCCCTCTGACCCCCCTCCCTCTCTTAAAAAAAAAAAAAGATTCTAAAATGGCATCTTCAGTGTTGTACAGGTCAAAAGAAAGTACATTTTACATGTTTTAACTGTTTCAACTGATGATGTGTCCATATGGTACAAAGTGCAGAAAGTCTTGATCTAATTTCTGTTTTTAAATTAATTTACATTTTTTATAACAAATGCCCCCAAACCAGGCATTGTGTTGCTTTATTTCGTGTGAGTTTAAACATCTGGCATTAAGACTAAATCTAAATACAGCCTTCTTAATTTTAAGTGTAAAAAAATATCTCACTTGTGTCATTTGGCTGCATGCCTGAAGAGTGACTAATGTTACCTATGTCTATGTGTTCATGGGTCATCACACACCATGTTTAACCAAGAACATATTTTCACCTCTGGTATTTGACATGTCACATGCCTATCAGTTTACTGTCAGGCAAGATAGAACACATCACTAAAGGGCATCAGTTCTTATTACTCTCTAATGGAGCCAAGCACTGCAGATGACAGTAAATATGACATCTTTTGCGATCAGCAACATTTTTGCTAGCATCCTGTTATTAATAATACTCTGGCTAGACAATATTACCAAGGATAATCCATGGTGGAATGATAGTTCCTGCATCATTGGCCACAAAATGATTTTTAAGCTTTTTCTAAGGCTTTTTGTTTTTCAAGTTTTCTTCCCCTTCAGGCAAACTCTTAACTAAACTTGTTATAAAATAATTGAGAAGGCGAAAAAGGGAAAAGTGACTATTAAAAGCTGACTTTTTAATTTTTAACTCAAAGGCTATACTTATCAATTTTTAAGGAACACAGTGCATACTGAAAGATATCAAGACTGAGTATGATAGGTGAACTTAAAAATTATAAATAATGCAAAAATGATTTTTGATTGGATATATAATTATAGCACTTGGAAAACTTATTATTGAGATGAATATTTTGATGATAGGTGAAATGTAGACAGTATTCTGGGCATAGTATAATATGTGCTTAATAGCCACAATGACCTTTACGTTCAAAAAAAAATCAGTCACAGTCAGGAAAGGGTGAGCAGTTTTATGATTAGCATTATCCAGACATGTTTTTTTTTTCTTCTAGGATCAATTGCAATGTTTATTACATACACATAATTTATATTGCTGGTGCAATGTATTATGTACATCATCATTAAGCAAAGTTCATGAGATGACCCATTCCCTGGCTTACTGATCCTTCTGCATAGAATGCCATCTTTATTTATTTATTTATTTATTTATTTAATTATGTAAAAGATTTTATTTGTTTATTTGACAGAGAGATAGCGAGAGCAGGAACACAAGCAGGGGGAGTGAGAGAGGGAGAATCAGGCTTCCTGCTGAGCAGGGAGCCTGATGCGGGACTCAATCCCAGGACCCTGGGATCATGACCTGAACCGAAGGCAGATGCTTAATGACTAAGCCACCCAGGTGCCCCTAGAATACAGTCTTTAATTACTTAATGCTTTTTAGTTCTTGTGAGACCCTAGAAGATTCTGAAGAGAAAGCACCAAAACTTTTAAATGCATAATACTTCAGAGTCACAAACCACATTTTATTTTTACCTTTTCCTGATTTATTTTTTTTTTCTTGGAAAAAAAGATTTTATTTCTCGGAAAATCTCACAAAAATGAGTTCTCGCATGACATCATTTTTAAAGATTACACGTGGTTAAAAACTGATAATTTACTTTTTCTAATTGTTTAATCCTTCAAGGCAAAAACAAATAAATCTTATTTTCCTTTGTTTTACAAAATCGGTATTCTATTTTTATATTTCAATGTCAAATCTAGGTATTTTAGAAAAATTTTAGATGGGACTATGAGAATTAAGGTTATCTTTTAATCTTAAATTGCAATTGTTAGCTTGTTTACCCAAGGATGCCATAACTTTAGAGTCTTTTATGATAACACACAAGTTACATATTTATATATCTATATAAGAATAATTTGAAATCTCTGATATATGGAAATCATTCAACAGATTATGTAATTGTTGCTTCAAATTCTTAAAATTGTGTAAATGATACTGTGTATATGTATGTATACATATGTAGCATATGTATAATGTGTATGTTAACATACATTAACTTAATTGTGTTTACCAGAATGTCTTCCAATTCTTCTTAAACTTGAAAAAGTAAAGTATTTGATCAGTGGTCTTATTTCGAGGTATTCTTGGTTAAAAGATACGTATATCAATAAATTAAACCCCTTTAAGAATTTTGTATCAGAATTAAAGAGCTTCCTTGAAACAGACTAACAAAATTTGTAGCCTATGCTTTTCTTTTGTTGCCTCTTTTCCAGGAAGCAAAAAGATATATTCAGTGCTAGTCTCTTAATAAGTCTTTTCCTTTTTATAATTTCTATTTTTTTTACTCTTTTGTCAAAAGAAAAATCAACCAGAGAATAATTTTTTTCCAATATACAAATATCTATAAAGGCTAGAACTTTATTTATACTTGATAATTTAGGAAACTTTTATAAGTAAACATACATTAATATTTTAAAGGCAAAAAAGAATAAAGTACATTTTAGGAAGCATTTGAAAGCTATTTTGGAAACTATAGAATTACTAAATTTAGTAAATTACCATAATTTTGGCTTTGGACAACTTTAATTTCTTTATGTCTCTATTTCCTCATCTATAGAATAGGGAATATAGTACTGCTTCATAGTGCTTCTGTTATTGTGAAGTTTTAATGTTATAGGAAGACTTTTCTGCACAGTAGGGACTATTTACGGCTATGTGCAATTTTAAATTAATTTTTATTTTGATTTTTTTGTAATTGTATTTACAGTATAGTGTTTTTAAAAATTTTATTATGTTATGTTAATCACCATACATTACATCATTAGTTTTTGATGTAGTGTGCCATGATTCATTGTTTGCATATAACACCCAGTGCTCCATTCAATACATGCCCTCTTTAATACCCATCACCAGGCCAACCCATCCCCCCCAGAACCCTCAGTTTGTTTGTTTGTTTTTTTTAAAGATTTTATTTATTTATTTGAGAGCGAGAGAGTACAAGCAGGGGGAACAGTAGAGGGAGAGGGAGAAGCAGGCTTCCTGCCAAGCAGGGAGCCGGATGTGGGGCTTGATCCCAGGACCCTGGGATCATGACCTGAGCCAAAGGCAGACGCTTAACCATCTGAGCCACCCAGGCGCCCCAGTTTGTTTTTTTATAAGTTAAATTTTTTACATTTAAACTTAGTTTTTCAGTAATTCTTTTTAAAGCTAAACATCCAAATATTATTCTATTCATAAGTCTGGTACATCCTAACAATCACTTTAAAACTTTATTATTTAAGGGGTGCCTGGGTGGCTCAGTCAGTTAAGCATACCTTGATTTCAGCTCCCATCATGATCTCAGGGTGGTGAGATCAAGCCCCAAGTCAGGCTCCCCACTCAGTGGAGTCTGCTTGAGATTCTCTCTCTGCTTCTCCCTCTGCCTCTCCCCGCCCCCACGTGCATACCCACACATTTACTCTCTCTCTCTCTCTCAAATAAATAATATCTCAAATATCTATAATTTAACTTAAAGTCAGTTAGATTTTAAAAATATTTTTATTTTCTTCATAAATCTAATACATTTTATCTTCCTTATCAGGTTCTTCAAGCCCTGATGTAACAAGCAAAACCTCCCTAGGCACTTAAACCACTCTTGCAAATCTAATCAATTAAATGTATAAATGTGGTATATTTCAAGTTCTTTTAGTCATCACAATACTATTGTTAACCAACTAAATAAAATTCTCCTACCTACTTCAAATAAACATCTGTTAAGGGCAGAAAACTTTCCCTTTCTTCCCTTCCACATGCTTTGGTTGGGCTAATAATTAAATTGACACAGACAGATTAACAGAAAAAACATAATTTTGTAGACAAAAGAAAGAATAAACAAAGAAAGAATAAATTTGTAAAGAATTGACAAAGAGGTTTGCTCTTACTGTAGTAAATTAGTGAAGAGGTAATAAGATTTGTCTGCACTACCTTCTCAGGTCCATAATTCCCTATCTCTGGTGATAAGGATGTCTTCTACTCTCCTGGTACATGGAGGGTACTTTTCACATGGGAGATTTATTTCCTGCTTTCAGGGGACAAAGGCCATTTTTGTATCGGCTGTTTCTGAAGTAATTTTAATTCAAAATAATCAGTATGCCAAAGTTGCATATTTTGGGGATTGCATATTCTGCTCCCCTTCACGTTACAACTCTGTAATTCATTTCTCATTTCATTTGGAATAACATGTTCTTATGCCCTAATATGTCAACTTTTTTGAATATTATAAACACGTTTAATATCATTTATAAATTTTTCTTATGTTAAACTCAAAATTATGAATGGAAAGTGGTTTTCTTCATGATCTCAATTTTTAATTTGTAAATTTCCCCAGAATTAGAAAGACACTTTTACCCACTTCTTCTTACACAACTTTTACCATTACAGTAGTAAACAACCCCAAACCTGAGTGTTTTCAACAGCAAAATTTATTTTTCACTACTATTATATGTTGGCTACATATTGGCTGGGGTTCTGCTCTGCCATCTCTTTGTTCCAGAATCAAGAAAGAAAATGGAGCTTATAGCTAGGATTTGCCACAGATGGCAAATAGTATTAGTAGCCACACAGGCTGATGTAAAGCTTTTCCTTGGCTTATATTCCATTAGCCAAAGTCAGTCACATGGCCTACCTAGGCTAACATCATTCCCGCAGGAGCTATAATCCTCCCAAAGAAGAAGCACCTATAGGAGTCTGATAGCATGGGAGAATGCTTCAAATATTTTGATCAATCAATGCATTCTACAACCTCTTTTCTCCAAAAACAAGTCATAATATTACCTAATTATTTCTTTTGTGAATTTTTACCCTAGTACTCGTTGCTTCTTCACTGAAAGACTGAATGCTAAATTATTTTCTTGCTTTTGTCAGGCCTTACAGTCCTGTTAAAGACTTTGTCCTGAGTCTTAAATGAGATATGCAAACGAAAGCATCTATACATCCTTAGCAAATATAAGTAGGAATACATTAGGGTTTTTTTGGTTGTTGTTCTCTTATTTTCTGACTTCATCTTTCCTGGTTCCATTTTGCTTGTATGATTTTGTGGTTTTTGTTCAGGCCCAATTATCTAAAGCAAAATCACTTACCTATGCATAGATAAGAGGAATTTTGCTGTTCTATCATCAGTTACTCTGAGTTCAAGTCATTTTGGCCTTGGAAACAGTCTTGCATTACACCATCATTCACACCCCTCCTCTGACTGCTCTATTTACATTCATTTAGCCTTTTACATTGGACTTTTTGGAGGCCAGATCACACTGTTTTCTCATATTAAAATAGTTATTGACAATAAGCAACCTGCAAGTCATTTTAACGTATGGTTTAAAGCAACATTTCATTCAGCCTATAACGTATTTGTGCACAATTTTTTTAAGGTGCAAGAATAATCTAACCAGCCAGGTTATTGAAGGAATTGAAAGTTAGGCAGAGGAATTTAAATTTAATGATGTAGCAAATAGGAATTAATTGAGTTTTCTGAGGCAGCAAATGGAAAAACAGCATGGTGTCAGTATCACAGTATGGCAAGGAGTACGAGATTTTATGTCAGACCATCCTGGATTGTAATACTGTCACCACCAATAAGGCCTTAGGATTCCCATTCAATAATGAAGATCACACTACCTACTACCTACCTACTAGGGTTGTCATTCAATAATTGTTTCAACAAATACTGAGTTCCTCCTTTGTACTAGATGTTGAACAAAACCAACTCAGTTATTGACCTCATTGTGCTCACAGTCTAGGAACAATTATAGAAATATATAAGGAAAGAAGCAAATTAATAGTGAATAATTGTGATATAGGCTCAGAAGGAAAGGAACAAGTGACAGAGAACTTAAAATTAATTGATCAGTAAAAGCCTCTCTAAAATGGTGACATTAATAAGGAACAAATAAGAAAAGGGTTCTGTAGCTGTTGGGGGCCCATCCATGTCCTCTTGACTTTGAACATTCTACTGTGTGCCCATGGCATCTAAGTACAAGTATTATTGAATCCTCTTGAGAACATTCTTTCAGCAGGTGTTCAGTGCAGCCTGGAAGTTAATTCCCCCAGGTGCAGCCTCAATCATTGTCAGGTGAGAGTGGGAGAATAAATAGCTCACCTTCCTCACCCCTCTCCTACCCCCTGAGGTATATTCCATGTAGATACAGCTTCAGTTGCCCAGAGTGGCAATGGCTTCATTACTTCCTGTTTCAATTCTTTACTCTTATACTGGTGTTTCATTGAATTGCCTCCCAAATAAAGCATTTATTCTCAAATCTATGTCTTAGGCAGAATCTACTGCATGGGGAAACCAACCTGAGAGAAATATCTTTTCTAACCACCTTAGGATGATATCTGCAATACAATATGCACTCAGTAAATGTTAGTTCTCCTCTTCCTCACCCTTGCTCCCCCAAGTCAAGCATGCATGATGAAATGTTTTAGAAAATCATCTCTAGGGCGCCTGGGTGGCTCAGTTGGTTAAGCGACTGCCTTCAGCTCAGGTCATGATCCTGGAGTCCCAGGATCGAGTCCCGCATCGGGCTCCCTGCTTGGCAGGGAGTCTGCTTCTCCCTCTGACCCTCCCCCCTCTCATGCTCTCTCTCTCTCTCATTCTCTCTCTCAAATAAATAAATAAAATCTTTAAAAAAAAATAAAAAAAAATAAAAAAAAGAAAATCATCTCTAGACTATACTATAGCTTCGGAAGTAACGAAAGTCAGGGTCCTAGAGACCAGTGAGGAAGCAGACATCTACTTTAGTACTGACAAAAAGCAGTAAAAACCCAGACAAGCCAATGTGAAATGCCAGTGAAATTTAGTTACAGTGGCCTGTTTATATTATTTTGTATCCTTCACTGCGCATTATATACTCTGCTGGACTATGTGGTTCAGTGGAATATTATAAGAGAATAGAGGTGCCATAAAGATACCACTGGGGAAGAAAAATTATATATACTATTAGGCCAATAAAAGTAGGCTGAGAGATCAGCAAAGTGTTCTGTGAAATTGGTCAGAGGTACAAAGGCTTCTCCTCCTTTATGTCACATCAGGCCTATAGGTAATGGTACTGGGGAAATGCGAAAGGGCCTCTGATCTCCAGCAGCGCTTTCAAAGCTGATGTATACACAGTTGACCCTCGAACAATGTGGGAATCAGGGGCAACAACCACTCCACCCCCATGCAGTTAAAAATCTGCTTATAACTTTTGACTTTCCAAAAACCTAACTACTGTAGGCTACTATTGAATGGAAGCCTCACCAAAACATAGTCGATTAATACATATTTTGTATGTTATACATATTATATATTGTATTCTCACAATAAAGTAAGCTAAAGAAAGGAAAATATTACTAGAAAGTCATAAGAAAGAGAAAATACATTTACAGTACTACACTGTTAAAAAGTCTCATGTAAGTGGACCCACACAGTTTCAACCCACGTTGTTCAAGGGTCAAGAGTGCATATAATGCACAAAATTAAAATAAAACCAATGTGCTTGCCATGTAAGTACATTTTCAAGTCAAGTATTCCTTGTCCTCTCTTCTAACTTATTTTCCACTTCTAAGCTAGCCTTAAACAGATAATCTGAAGATTCTGTTGGCTCTTGAAAATTTTAAAAATTTATTTCCCACCAGACCATACAAGGTCTGATGTGTCACCTCCCTCTGTCTCAATCTATCCTTGGGTTACTCTTCTGCATGCTGATTAGGCTCAGGCGTACTGGCCATTATTTAGTTCCTCCAGGTATGCTACGTGTCTTAGTGCTTTGAATGCTGATCTTTCTTCCTGGAATTTAATTATCAGCTGTTTACATAAATAGGTCTCTCTCATTCCTTAGGTGTCTGCTTACATGTTACCTTCTAGGTGAGGCCTTTCTTGACCCCCTTATCTGAGATGTATCACTTAGCTATTCCTACAATAACGCTGCATAACAAACAGCAACAAAAATCTCAGTGGCAGGCAGTAATGATCATTTAGTTAGCTCAAGTGTCTGCGGGTTGGTTGGGAATCTGTCAAGCCAGGCTGGGGCTTCACTGAGTGGCTGTGCTGATTTCATTTGGTTTTGTTCATGTCAGGAAGTCAGATGGAAGTCAGTGGATCTATGATGCCCCCGCTATACAACTCTGCTTCGATCTCTCATTTTACTCCTAGGACCAGTGGGTTAATTTGGACATGTTCATCTCATAGTTCTTATACATGGCAGGGCTGTAATGGCTAGTATGGCCAGAAACACACAAGGCCTTTTAAGGCCTAGGATCAGAACTGGTCCACCGTTACTTGCACCTGTTCTTTTTTTTTTTTTTTAAGATTTTTATTTATTTATTTGAGAGAGAGAATGAGATAGAGAGCATGAGAGTGGGGAGGGTCGTGAGGGCCAGAGGGAGAAGCAGACTCTCCGCCGAGCAGGGACCCCCGATGCGGGACTTGATCCCGGGACTCCAGGATCATGACCTGAGCCGAAGGCAGTTGCTTAACCGACTGAGCCACCCAGGCGCCCACTTGCACCTGTTCTGTTGACCACAGCAAGTCACAGAGCCAAGCCCAACATCAGTGGTATATTCCTCCCATGGAAATATTGGAGGTGGGAAGGGAATGCTTCTGAATATTTATGATCCACTATACTGTGAAAGGTCTTCTTTGTTATTCCGATTCAAAGTGCTCAGTTTATTGCCTTCCAAGCAATTTTGTTTTTTGTCTTCAATTATCCTCATGTCTGTCTCACCCATGGAAATTTTATATTAGACAAGAACGAATAGAGAGGATGGTGGTAACAAATGAAACCCCAAATATCAGCAGTTCTGTACTTGTTTATTCCTTCCTCTTCCTGAAGAATTTAAGGGATTTGGAGAAGGGGTAAATATAAAAGGAACACAAAAGGCTTATAGTGATTCATTAGGCTCTGCCATTTTTTCTGTCCTTTTACTGGCCTTTAAAGTAAAATGTATGCATGGAAGAAACTTCAAGAATCTTGGCTTTGTTCACTGAAATTCAATTAAAATTTAATAAAGTGTATAAAATACTTGAGGCATCTAAGGCACTGACTGATCACAGAGTCAGAAGCCTTCCACAAACTTACAGAGTGTGCTGAGTGCTCCCTTGCCCCAGCTCCCATAGTAAAATGTGCACACTTCCGTCATATCCTGTCTCAGATTATACTTAAATCTGCTTTCCATCTCTGCCCTTTAGTGATAAGCTCTTTTGGGATTTATTCATAATTTATCTGAGAGGCTACACAGGCAGGATCTGGAAGGCCTTAGTCTCATATTGGGAATTCTGTTTTGCCTTCTATCTGGACTTTCAAGCTCTGTTTTTAAAGTCAAATGACTTACAGTGCCATTACTAAGACATCCTTTGCTCCACTCAGATCTCACAAATCCAGCGTTGGGTGTGTGGTCTCACACTTTCTGGAAAGCCCTCCCACTCTAATTCTTATAATGCCTGCAAGATGTGACAACAAATTCTAATGAATTTTCTGAAGATACTGGTGACCTTCAAAATATCCTCATGTGCTCAGGATGGCTGTGGTGAAATCCCCCCTAAGATAATGAATAGACTATGGCTATTTAAAATTTCTTTCAACTTCATAATTCAACCTAAAGATGTTTCCTGCTGTGATTCTTGCCTGGATTAATATGATAAAGTTTCTGTGATATGCAGCACCTCTACTTCATTAGGTCTGAGAACATTATTGACATTAAATAGTCAATGACTGGGCGCCTGGGTGGCTCAGTTGGTTAAGCGACTGCCTTTGGCTCAGGTCATGATCCTGGAGTCCCGGGATCGAGTCCCGCATCGGGCTCCCTGCTCAGTGGGAAGCCTGCTTCTCCCTCTGACCCTCCTCCCTCTCGTGCTCTCTCTCTCTCATTCTGTCTCTCAAATAAATAAATAAAATCTTTAAAAAAAAATAGTCAATGACTATTAGTAATCACATCACAGAAACACTAAGAGAACATTAAACATGAGACATAGTTAAACTTCTTAGCCAATTCAATATCGCAATTTCAGAGCATTCTTGACATTTCAAACACTCTGAATTTTTCATTTATCCAGTAGTAGTTGGAAACCTAAGTTTAAAATTTTAGTGTTATCGGGAATACCCACTGTGCCCTCTGGATGTGAAAGGTTAATTTAATGAACATTTAAACACATTAGGCAATCTCATTTAAATAAAATTGAAATGTAAAGCTGAGAGTTGTGGTGCTTGGCATCCAAATCTGGCTTAATTACTGTGTTGTCCCAGCCCAAGTGTTGTACTGACACTTGTTAAATATTACAGCGTCTACAGAGTGATAGACGCTGGTTAGAAGCATAACTGAACAAGAACTTGCCCCTGGGAGGCCATGCTTTAAGTAGTAACTTATACCTTAAGGATTTTTCATACACACATTCTACTTTTAAGTAGCAGGTGGAAGAAGCAGGTCAAACTAGGATTAAATGCAGCTCAGGCCATCAAAAGATATGGAAAGTTTGGGAAGAAAAGGGCTGTAATAAGGAGCACTAGTTAGTGAGAATTAGCATCCATTTAATGCATGACATGGATTTATTTTGTCACCATTTACATACAATTTAGGTACTGAGTGAGGAGGTTATATTTCAAGACTGTTGACTAAAAAACTAGAAACCAGAAATACCACAAAATAAGTGTAGCCCAAAGCAAGAAACCTTTCAAAAGACTTGCACACAATGTTTGCATATATCAGTCCTCCCACTAAGTCTTTTAAAATGGACTTTAACCTGGGGGTTTAGGCACTTAGACAAGCTTACACTGGACCAAAAGGGACAGTGATAGCACTGAAAAAAACACTTGAAAATTATTTTTCTTTTAAGCATCTTATTTTGTTTTATTTTTTTATTATTTATTTTTTATTATGTTATGTTAATCACCATACATTACATCATTAGTTTTAGATGTGGTGTTCCATGATTCATTGTTTGCGGATAACACCCAGTGCTCCAAGCAGTACGTGCCCTCTTTAATACCCATCACCAAGCTAACCTCTCCCTCCACCCCCCTCCCCTCTAGAACCCTCAGTTTGTTTTTCAGAGTCCATAGCTTCTCATGGTTTGTCTCCCCCTCCGATTTCCCCCCCTTCATTTTTCCCTTCCTGCTATCTTCTCCTTCTTTTTATTTTTTTAACATGTAATGTATGATTTGTTTCAGAGGTACAGGTCTGTGATTCAACAGTCTTACACAATTCACAGCGCTCACCATAGCACATACCCTCCCCAACGTCCATCACCCAGCCACCCCATCCCTCCCACCCCCACCACTCCAGCAAACCTCAGTTTGTTTCCTGAGATTAAGAATTCCTCATATCAGTGAGGTCATATGATACATTAAGCATCTTATTTTGTTATTAAGTAAAAGGTTACCATCAAGGCTGGTATGCTGGTCTCTATTATAACCAAATGGTTCTTTTTTCCCCCTTCAACACTGGCCTTAAAAATGTGATCTTGGGCGCCTGGGTGGCTCAGTTGGTTAAGCGACTGCCTTCGGCTCAGGTCATGATCCCGGAGTCCCGGGATCGAGTCCCACATCGGGCTCCCTGCTCAGCGGGGAGTCTGCTTCTCCCTCTAACCCTACCCCCTCTTGCGCTCTCTCTCTCTCTCTCTCAAATAAATAAATTAAAAAAATCTTAAAAAAAAAAATGTGGTCTTACCTGTAACTATATATATTAGGTCTCTTGTAAAAGAAAAACAAAATACTGTGTTTAGAAGAGTGTGTGTCCTAACATTATTTCCCTTCCCTGATGAGTGTTTGTCACACTAGCCATGACAAGGCCCAATTCCATGATTTGCAAATAATAAAAGCAAGTCTACTTATTCTTAAAATAATATAACTATATATTATACTATAATAATATAATTATAATATACTATTATAATGATTATTATAATAATATAATACAGTATACTATATTATATAGGATAACTATAGGATTTTCAACCCCATAGTATTTAATCAGCCACCCCTCACAATAATAACTATAATAATAATATTAATAATTCAGACATATTATACATACATATTATCATATAGGATAATAACTATAATAATAATATTAATAATTCAGACATATTTCTTTCATTATATTGAGTGGCGAATCTGCCTGAAAGTAGAGGGGCAATTTTTATTTTTAACAAAGTAGCAACAAGAGAACAGAAAACAAGAATATAATTATTTTTAAGTATATATCACTTTTTTGGGCAGTGGAATAATATATTTTAGGCCTATAATTTTACTTGTTAAAATAAAACAAAATAATAGCAAAGAGAAAGACATGTATCATATGACCTCACTGATATGAGGAATTCTTAATCTCAGGAAACAAACTGAGGGTTGCTGGAGTGGGTGGTGGGGTGGGGTGGGAGGGATGGGGTGGCTGGGTGATAGACACTGGGGAGGGTATGTGCTATGGTGAGCGCTGTGAATTGTGCAAGACTGTTGAATCTCAGATCTGTACCTCTGAAACAAATAATGCAATATATGTTAAGAAAAAAAAAAAGAAGAAGATAGCAGGAGGGGAAGAATGAAGGGAGGGAAATCGGAGGGGCAGACAAACCATGAGAGACGATGGACTCTGGAAAACAAACTGAGGGTTCTAGAGGGGAGGGGGGTGGGAGGATGGGTTAGCCTGGTGATGGGTATTAAAGAGGGCACGTTCTGCATGGAGCACTGGGTGTTATGCACAAACAATGAATCATGGAACACTACATCTAAAGCTAATGATGTAATGTATGGGGATTAACATAACAATAAAAAAATTTTAAAAAAAAGAAGTGTGCTTAGAATTTATTTTATATTTATTTTATTTAAGAATTTATTTTATATTATTTTTTAAAGACTATTTGTGAGACACTTAAGATTATTATTGTCACTCTGATGGGGTTTTGGAATATAGGTGAGGTTCAGTGGGGTGGAGTCCGGAGCCAATGACTAAAAGAATTCTTGAGATGTCTTTGGTGCAAAATGGTGGTTTATTAAAGCATGGGGGACAGGACCCAAGTGCAGAAAGAGCTGCTGCACCGGGGTTGTAAGGGGTGGCTGATTATATACTATGGGGTTGGGGGAGGTAAGGAAAAAGGGAGGTTTCCAAAAGAACATTCATATGCTAAAGAAGACTCACAGGATACCAGAGGTCTTGACATTGTCAAGTTAAGGTTGTTTACCCCTCTAGTAAGGCATTAACATTAAGATGGGAACTTCCTGGAAGAACAGTACTCTCTGCCCACTTCAAGTGTCTGTCAATGGGCTGCATGTTATAAGGGCATTTAATTGTATCTATATTTCCTTCTGGAAGCTAGATTATTGATGATAGGAATGCTTTGTTCTTGTAGATTGCTAAGACATCTGTAAACTGAGGGAGACTCTGTAAGTTAACTATTTGTTTTTCCTTTAGGGCAGCCAGGAGTGCCTGAGGAATGTGACATATATCCCATGGTGGGGGTGGGGGTTGTGGGGTGTCAGCTTCTGCTTTGTCCTCAGCTTGCCTTCTGTTCCCTCATCAACTATACAGATAAAGAAGTTACGATAGATGATTCCAGTTTTCTAATCTAGACTCTAGACTATATTAAATGGTATTTAACCAGACTGTATCTTTGTGTTTCTATGAAATTCAGGATAATATATTGCAGGCTGCAAGCATTTCACTATGTAACCTGTAATTGTGATATGTAAATCATTTTTAATTTTAGTATAAAAGTTAAAAGACAAAGGTATTAAGGATAACTATAGAAATCGTTAATTTCTATTTCATTTTAATAATGCATTTGTAATCAGAAAATTACTTCAGCCTAAGCACATGGTTTGCTAAGCTTTATTTAAGATTGTGCATTTTATTTTTTATTTTTTATACAAGTAAATAATTGCATCAATTAAATAAACATAATCTCCAGCATATTAACTGTGATTTATATATTTTCAATACTTTTTATTTTCCAAAATATACTTTAGAGTCCTTATTTCAAGAAGAGAATTTTTTTTTTAGTACCTGAGTGTTACTATGAACAATTAGCTTTATTAAGCAGATTTTGAATATTTTCTTGGTCCTCTCATTCCCCTTTTTAAATTTTTTATCAGGAAATTGCACTAAATAATATCAATAAAGCTTTCCCTTTATGATTCCTAAAACACACCAGGCCCAGCCTGACTCTATGTATCAACTAGATATTTCTCTGTTCCACTGATAAATGGAGGTTTCATATAGTCCTGACTTAAAGATTTAATAATTATATTGAGATTCTTGGGTTTTATAAATATAAAGGCTTTACATTAAGTATTCAAACAAATAATTTGAAGGTGTCATTTTCTTCTTTATCTCCCATGTCAACCACGGGTTGTAATGTTACAGAGTACAAACTAAAATACTAAATAAATGTTCATATCTGCATTAATCTCACTAAAGTCACTTTTTAAAAATAAATTTGATTATTACAAATGCATATGAGCATTTTAGGCTCAATTATTTTAATTGTAATATATTGAACACATTAAGCTATGAATACACACACACATAATAAGTGCCAGTGTCAAAGCACTTTGTTTTAATGATAACTGAGGATTACTGAATCAGGGTTTAAGGTGTAGTAGTGAGAACATAAAATTTTATTCATTCAGAATAATTAAAGGAAAGGCAACTCTGCCCTGTAAGAACCTAAATTGTGAAATGTTTTTAAAAAATTCTGTTTTAATAATTTTTAAGAATGAGGGAAAATAACATTTCACATTTATTATTTAGTTCTTAGGAATAAAACAGGCAAGGAGGAAAATCACTCTACAAAGAATTTTCCTTGCAAATATTGAATTGTTTTTAGAAGGAATATTGGACAATAGTATCATCCTTTTGTTCCACACTGAATTCATATATTCACAGCTCAAATATTTAAAATGATAGTTTTGTGGAATTATTCTGATTAGGATGTATAACCTGACAATTAGAAATACATTTGATTAAACTCTTCACATTCCATTCTTGCTTATTATGTTCATTTAGATGCATTTGTCAATTTATAAGTAGTTAATTAAAATTTTTTAAATTTTCTTTTTTTTTTTTAAAGGAGCCCGCTACATGAAAAAAATGCAAGTCAAAGTGGTCACAACCTAGAAGTCTGCAGAGACAGGAATAACTAGCAAGTAGATACTATGTTATTTTACTATGCTTAAGTATATAGAATTCAGTAGTGTTCTGGGAATTTTACTCTATAATTACAAAATAGTCTTGTAATTTTAAATTCATATTTAGTAGTATTTGTGTTAACTATATCACATCACAAAAATAGTTAGGAAGAAAAGTGGTAACTATGGATTTCAGGAAACAAATTTTCTGTCAGTAATAATGAAATGATTTTGGTTAGAAAGATGAGTTTAAATATTGTATCTTTTCTAGGTCTTATACTAAGAGACCTAATTCAACAATATATTCCTTTCTAAAATGAGTAAGAATCTCCCTATATCTTGTAACACATTCAACCACTGTATAAATGTGTTAATTCTCTCATAAACCGTTAATAGGAATTATATTATAATCATGCTTTTAAGAAATAGAATGAAGTTACATTCACTTTTGAAGGTTACATTTCAAAATTTCAAGGTGATATCAAATGAAATCCAGACATTAAGCAGGAACTTTCCATTCATCAGTACTCACTGACATTTTCAAGAAATGAAATAGGAGGTTCAATGATAAGAACATGTAATGTTTGGATGAGTGGATTTTTGAGAAGACTTAAGAGTGTGGGAAGGGCAAATAAAATTATTTGAATGGCAAGAAGAATCTTTGAAAATCTCATTGTTCCATATTAAAGTGTTTGGAGTTGATTCTTTCTCCTCAAATGTATCTTGGAGATTGAAACAGAATCAGAAAACGTTAAAGCTAAAAGTTTTTTGGAAAGTATTTATATCAGTTCTTTCATTGATATGGATTAAGAAATGAAGTTTGCACTTAGAAACTGATTTTACATGTCATATTTACATGTATACACACACATTAATACATTTATATGCACATACATATAAAAATATACATGTATTTTTAGGGTAAAAATATAGTCCTTAATTTAACAGATATTTTTCAGTGGATGGTGCTTAAAATCTGTCTGCAAAGAAAAATCTACAAGATATGATGGCAGTATCCACAATCAAAATATTTTAGAAATTATATATATTTTTATATTTAAAATCTTATTGTAATAGAAATTTCTATAATTATAGACATTGTTTAAAATTGTGTTTCAACTGCTTAACAGTAATGATTCCTAAAGAACTTTATAAGCCAAAAGTAGTTACTTCCCTTTCAGTCTTTTTTTAAGGCTTTATAAATGACAAGTCATGGATGATAAACACCTCACATACAAACTATATCAAATGTTTATACATTTGGAACCACACATTTTGATAAGAATGCTAAACAATAACTCAATAAAACTCAGAGATAAAAAGCATGAAAGAAACCTAATGAATCTGGTTTATAAATTTAGACTTTTTATCTTGGGATGTAATACACTGATACAAGCTTACACTATAAGGTGTAAGAATTTTGAAATTCAAAATTCAGACTTTTAAAATAGTTTAGTTGGCCTATCCCTGTATTAAAGGAGAGAAAATTCTAAAAACGTCTTTAGAAATACCTTGGTAAGAGTCAGTATCAGCATCAATTTTAGCTCAGAAAGAAATGAAGAAGACCATAATTTGAGAGGTATTGAAGAACTTAAAAGATGAATTATTTTAAAAAGGAAAAACATCAGGAAGGCTATTGAGAGAGTCTGGTGGTGGGAGCCCAGGAGACTGATGCTTGCAGTCATGCAGCTGGGGAGTTTAGGAGTCAAACTAAAGTGATGGCAATAGAGATAGGGAGGACTGTGATTTGAAACCAATACCCTCTTCGCTGGATTCTACAGGAACTTCATTTGG
This sequence comes from Neomonachus schauinslandi, assembly GCF_002201575.2. Lineage (NCBI taxonomy): Eukaryota > Metazoa > Chordata > Mammalia > Carnivora > Phocidae > Neomonachus > Neomonachus schauinslandi. The sequence goes on from NC_058406.1 coordinate 56,182,393, forward strand.
ATGAATAGTGGTCCCATTATTTGAGATCTGGAACATTAAGAGAAGAGCAGTTAACTTTGAGTAGATGATGTTAAAATGGTAAATTTAGTTTGGAATGTGAAGTTCAGGTGCCTTGAGTGTAGCAAAATGGGGATATTGCAGGGTTGGTGGAAATACAGAACGGGAGGTAGAACTAGAAGATTTCTCTGAATAGACACAGTGGTTGAGGCCACCAGGATTTCATCAGGCAGAAAACATGTACAGAGTGGAAGGGGAATATTACCATAGGTACAGTTCCTAGGATCGATATTCAATCATCAAAATTCTGTTTAGAGAAAGAGAAATCAACCACAAAAACTGGGCAATAGTCAGCAGTAGGAGGAAAACTGCCTTCCAGTATTTTTTTGTCTTGTTTTTTAAAGAAACTAAAGAAGCAGGAAGATTCATAGAGAGGTTGGCAATGTCAAATACTGCCAGAAAGCCTGGGAGGAGGATGACTGAGGGAGAAAAAGCTTTTAGATATCTCAATTAGTCAGTCATTGGGAGCCCTGATGGAGATAATCCAACTTTGGAGGCCAAATGAATTTGTGAATCCTTTTTAATATAGTACCTTTATTCTTTACCTTATCTTCTTAATATATCAATCCCAGTAATAGAATTATGTTTTTCAGATTTATTTTGAATAGTTTCATATTTTTAACTCAGACTTACTTATTTTCAGAATATCATGATAACTCCCTGAAACTTCACCCAATTTGAATAGCTAATTCAATTTAATGTGTCTTGATTAAGGAAATGTTTATTACTGGGTAATCCTATCAAATATATGTGGCCTATTATTGTTTCATGTAGTAATCTCATAAATGATTTCCTATAGTAGGGTGACAAAGACTTGGGAAAAACCCAGTCCTTTTCCTGCATTCCTTCTCTGCTTTCACATGACTACCACACTCAAAACAATTCTGACACCGGTCTGTCTTTCATGTCTTCCTACGTGTCTGTGTTTCCGTTAGGGAATATTTTTTCTCACGAGTGAAGGACTCTCTTTTGCATTTCTTTTAGTGCCAATGTGCTAGAAATAAGTTTTCTCAGTTTTTATTTCTCTGAAACTTTTTACTTCATCTTTGTTTCTGAACATTATTTTTACTAGTTGTAGAATTTTTTCAGTGCCCCAAAGATACCATTCCATTGTATTGTAGCTCCATTCTTTCCGTTGGGAAGAAAGTCATCAGTCTTATGGGTGCTCCTTTGATGATTATTTGTTTTATTGTTTAAAAGATTTTTTAAATATTTTTAAAATCGCTTTTAAATATGGTAAAATACATATAACATAAAATTTACCATCTTAACCATTTTTAAGTGGACAGTTTAGTGTTATTGGTACATTCACTTTGTTGTGTAATCATCACCACCAACCATCTCCATAGTTCTTTCCATGTTGCAAAACTGAAATTCTGTACCCATTAAGCAGTAACTCCCCATTCTCCTTCCCCTCTCCTAGCCCCTGGAAACCACCATTCTACTTTCTGTTTTTCTGAATTTGACTCCTTTGGAGTAGTCTAAGTGGAATCATACAGTATTTGTACTTTTGTGAAAGGCTTATAATGTCCTTCAGTTTTGTCTTGTGTCAGAATTCTCTTCCTTCTAAGGTGGAATAATATTCCATATATATATATATATATATATATATATATATATATATATACCACATATTGTTTATCCATTCGTCTGTTGGTGGACACTTGGGTTGCTTCCATTTTTTGAATATTGTGAATAATGCTGCTATGAACATAGGTGTACGTCAAATCCCAGCTTTCAATTCTTTGGGGTATATATACAGAAGTGGAATTTCTGAATTATATGATAATTCTGTTTTTAGTTTTCTGAGGAATTGCCATATTGTTTTCCATAGTGGCTACACCATTTTAAATTCCCACCAATGGTGCAAAAGCAAGCCAGTTTTCCACATTTTTGCCAACACCCATTTGTGTGTGTGTGTGTGTGTGTGTGTTTGATGGTCACCATCTTAATGAATATGAAATGGTATCTCATTGTGGTTTTGATTTTCATTTATCTAGTAATGAGTGCTTGAACATCTTTTCATGTGCCCTGTGTATATCTTCTTTAGATAAATGTCTATTCAAATCCTTTGCCTAATTTTTAATTGAGCTGTTTTTGGTTGTTGTTTATAAACTTTTAAGATTGTCTCTTCATTTTTTATTTTCAGTACTTTGATTATGATACACCTGGGTGTAGTTTTCTTTCCAGTTGTTTTCCCATAGTTTGCAAATTTTCCTGAATTTCTGGGTTAGAGCTTTTCATCAGTTTTAGAATATTATTAGCCATCATCTTGGCAAGTACTGTTTCAATCCCATTTTTTCTCTCTTATTTCTGGAACTTCAGCTACATAGATCTTTTCACTGTGCACACATTTCTCTTATACTTTATTCTTTATTTTATATTCTTTTTCTTTCTACTTTAATTGGATATTATCTATTGATCTTTCAGTTCATTATCCAATTTCTAATATGATTTTAAATTTATTTATTGAATTCTGAAAATCAGATACTATGTTTTTCAATTATAGAATATCTATTTGATCCTTTTTTATAAATTCTAATTATCTGGTGAAGTTCTATTTATTTTCATCTGATCTATCTTGTCCACCTTTTCCACTATTTTCTTTAACACATTAGTTATAGTTATTTTAAAGTTCTTGTCTTTAACACATTTATTACCTATACATCTATTCTTAGTGTCTGTTTATTCCCTTACATTTTGGTCATTATGAACCTATCTCTTTTAAGTAATTTTTTACTAAATGCCGGACATGGAGTATGCAAAATTTTAGAGTCTCCAGGTGATAATATCTTGGCAAACAAAGTAGAAAAAATATGCCACCTTGTTTTTTCAGGGATTAAGATGAGTAGAGTCTGGGTGTTTCAGTCTATCTCTGGTGGTTTCCTGTTTCTAATGTCTAGCCCTGCAAGATTTTCAACTGAAATCTTGGTGAGTTTACCATGATTCTTGCCCCTCATGAATTTATTGATAAGACAGGACATTTTGCTCTGTGTTTCAGAGGTTTTTATCTAAAATTCTAGTTTTCTGTGCCATGAAGCACAAAAATACACCACATGATTCAAAGGAAAGATCAACTATACATTTAAGTTTCTTCAATTCTCCAGTGTTTACTGTAGGTTCTCCAGACCACCCAAACCTGTTGTCTTTCCCCAATTGTGGCCTTCTAATCAAACTTAACCCAGATTTTCAGACTCTTATTTTCTGCTATAGAATTGGGAAATGCTTCCAGAGAAAGGATCTTTTGTTGCTCAGCTCACTTCTCTTTGGTTCTCCTCACTCTGAAAACTTAGTCCAACTAGTTTTGTAGGTTTTTCAGCTCTAATGCATTAAAGCAGATGTTTAAATTTATATGGCTTTCCCAGTTTTTCTCTGTAGAAGCATTGATGCTGCCAAAAAAAACACTTTTTCTATATTGTTTCTGTGTACAATGGAAACTTTTACATGTCAACTAGCATAGACTAATGTATTTTGTCTTTTCATTTCTTCCACTTTTTTTCTCTTAGAATTCTTCCTAAAGTAGACTTTATTTTTTAAAGCAGTTTTAGGTTTGCAGCAAAATTAAGCAGAAAGTACAGAGAATTCCCATATATCACCTGACCTTACACAAGCATGGTCTCCCACACCATCAGCATCCCTCACCAGAGTGGTACATTTGTTACAATCAATGTTGACATATTATTATCATTGAAAGCCCATAGTTTACATTAGGCTTCACTCTTGGTGTGCATTCTATGGTCTGGACAAATGTATAATGATATTCATTATTATAGTATCATACAGAATAGTTTCACTACCCTAAAAATCCTTTGTCTTCCATGCCTCCTAATCCCTGACAACTGCTGACCTTTTTACTATCTCTGTAGTTTTGTCTTTTCTAGAACGTCATGTAGTTGAAATCAAACAGTATGTAGCCTTTTCAGACTGGTTTCTTTCACTTAATAATATGCATTTAAGTTTCCTCCATGTCTTTTCATGGCTTGATAGTTTATTTTTTTCTAGCACTGAGTAATATTTCATTGTACAGACACATACTACAGTTTATCCATTTATAATATATATATATTTAAGATTTTATTTATTTATTTGAGAGAGAGAGAGCACAGAGGGAGAGGGAGAGGGAGAAGCAGAATCCCTGATGAGCAGGGAGCCAGATGTGGGTCTCGATCCCAGAACCCCGCGATCATGACCTGAGCCAAAGGCAGACTCTTAACCCACTGAGCCACTCAGGCTCCCCTATAATGTATTCTTTTTAACAGTTGTATTAGATTCTATAATATCTGGATAAGTTTTATTAAACAATTCCCTACTTAGAGATGATTTACTCTATTTGCAATATTTTGCTTCTTAATATAATGGTACATGAGATAACTTGAATATATCCTCATTTATTTACTTATGTTTCCAAAGGGATACATACCCAGCGGTGCCTCTGGGTGGCTCATTTGGTTAAGCGTCTGACTCTTGATTTAGGCTCAGGTCATGATCTCAGGGTCGTGGGATTAAGCCCTGTGTTGGGGCTCCACACTCAGCAGGTAGTCTGCTTGAGATTCTCTCTTTCCCTCTCCCTCTGCCCCTCCCCCTGCTCACGTGCTCTCTCTTGAAAATAAATAAATAAATCTTTTAAAAAATAAATAAATAAAACATTTCCAAAGGGATACATGCCCAGATATAAGCTTGCTGGCATATAAATACACTTTATATATGTAAATTTATATATAATATATATATATAATTTTTAAATTATGTTCTTTATTTTTATATAGTACATAATTTTGAAATCATTTTATTGTGATAAATATACATAACATAAATACCATGTTTAAGTATATAGTTCACTGACATTAAGTACATTAACATTGTACAAAAAAATCATCAATATTAATATGTAATATTATATAGTTAAAAATCAAAAGCTTCTAAATGATATAAACTGAAAAAAGCTCTTCCAACTCTGCCCCCAACTAATCAGTTTCCCTCTCTAAAGGGAGGTAACTGGTATTATCAATTTCTGATATAAATTTTCAGAGATATTTTTCCAATATATAAGCTTATGTACACACACATACATATTTATTTTCTTTTTTTCTTTAGATTATAACATATTTGGGAACTGTTCAATCCCTTTTTCCCATCTAGTAGAAAATATTGGATATAATTTCATATCTGTTTGTAAAGAACTTTCTTATTTTATTTTCATTTTCTATAAATTCCTTAATAGCATATTGTGTCGATTTATATCACTTCCAGTCTTTTGCTATCACAATGTTACTCTAAATGACCATAAGCATAGATTGTTCTGCATCTGTGCAAGCATACCATAAGAAAAGTGGAACTGCTATGTACACTGTTATGCCTTTTTGTAATTTTGGTAGAATTTGTAAAATTGCCCTGCATAGAGCTTGTTCCAATTTTTACCATTATCTATAATGTGATGCATATGCCTTTCTAAAATTAATAGGCGAATATTGTATTCAAAAGCTATGATGATTGAGATTGCCACAGGTATGTAAATATCCTTTCCCCACATTGCCACCCAGAAGTAAGTTGCAATCACTCTTTCCTTATTTTTCTCATTCTGCTGGATATAAAGTAATATCTAAATTACTTCAGGTTGCATTTTCCTGGCTACTAGAAAGATTAAGCATTGTTTCATATGTATATTAGTCACAAGCTCTTCTGTAATTTGTATATTGTATATTGATATTTTTTGCCTAACTTTTTATTGTGTTGGCTTTTTCTTATCACTTTGTAACTGATCATCGTATATTATATAAACCAGCCCTTTTTTCTTTCAAATATATTGCAAATATTTTCCTCATCTAAAATTTGATTTTGTTTATGTCAGTTTTTGTCATTTTTTAAGTGTATGAGGCAAAATACGTTTTTTATTTTGTAGTGGAATTAACTCATTTTTGTTAGAATTCTTCCACATATAATTTATATTGGTATTTAGTTCTCTAGAAGCAGTGGGTAGTTCTTATAGATTATGACAGGAAGTCTGAATTGTTTTATTATTTTAATCTTAATTCCCTTGTTATTGTGAAAGAGTTTTTACCATTATGGAACATTTTATATTTAATGTGGAATACAAAGATGATTTCACACTTTTCTGCAGCTATCTGAAAATGTTATTTTCTAGATAATAGATGTCAATAAATGAAAGATAATAAACCTCATTTGAGACTTGGTGGGTTAAGAGAAAAAAATATCACAAAATGCCAAGAAGGGGAGAAGAATATTGGTGTTTTTCAATTTTTCTGATACTACATAAGTTACTAAAAGTCCTCTTGGGTTATCGCTTACTTATCTCCATGTTTTATTGGCTAGTTCCCATAAATTATTAGGGAGGTAACTGGGAAGTTAAAGCTTTCCTTTTGTCACTGTTTATCTTATGTGATATTTAGAGTTCCCTATTCTTTAAAGTTCCAGTGTTAGATAGGCACAAAGGGTAGCAAAGATGTATATGTCATGAAGGCCACAGAGTCTAGTGGTTGAAGTGCATGTTCTGGAGTTGAATCATCTAGTTTAAAACCCTACCGTTTAAGGGTGTATGAAATAGAGCACATTCCTTAACTTTTCATTGCCTCTGTTTCCTCATCTGTAAAGTGGATGATAACTGTACTTGCCTCGTAAGATTGTCTAGGTGTTGTGAATGAAGCAGCAAATGAAAATGACAAAACTCATGCCTTATAAATGAGGTATCTGAGCTATTCAAATATAATACAAATTTGAGAACAGTATGAGAAATGGATTGGCATAAGAAGCAACAGGACACATGGCACATAGTAAGCACATCATATACTGATGAAGAAAAGAGACAAACAAAAGAAACAGACATAAATATAGAGAACAAACGTGTTTTCCAGAGGGGAGGTGGGTGAGAGGATGGGTAAAATAGGTGAAAGAGATTAAGTATACTTGTTGTGATGAGCACTGAGTAGTGTATAGAATTGTTGAGTCATTATGTTGTACACCTGAAACTAGTATAACATTGTATGTTAATTATACTTGAATTAAAAATTTTTTTAAATTAAAATAAATAAAATAAAATAATCGTTTTAGGGTCATTAAATAGAAATCAAATTAAACAAATTTAAACAAATTTATTTTATTTATTTATTTTTAAAGATTTTATTTATTTATTTGACAGAGAGAGAGAGACAGTAAGAGAGGGAACACAAGCATGGGGAGAGGGAGAGGGAGAAGCAGGCTTCCCGCAGAGCAGGGAGCCCGACGCGCAGCTCGATCCCAGGACTCTGGGATCATGACCTGAGCCGAAGGCAGACGCTAAACGAATGAGCCACCCAGGTGCCCCAAGGTCACTCTTTTACACCAAAAAGGTAAACACTATAAATATGTCCTAAGGAAAAAATGAATTTGGAAGAATAGTAATGGACATGTTGCAGGCTATAAAATGGCAAATGTGATCCAACTTTTAGGAAATGTGTGTGCTTGTTTCTTTCTTTTTTTTTTTTTTAAGATTTTATTTATTTATTTTGACAGAGAGAGACACAGCGAGAGAGGGAACACAAGCAGGGGGAGTGGGAGAGGGAGAAGCAGGCTTCCCATGAGCAGGGAGCCCGATGCGGGGCTCGATCACAGGACCCTGGGATCATGACCTGAGCCGAAGGCAGACGCTTAACAACTGAGCCATCTAAGTGCCCCTTCATTTATAGTTTGTAAAGGAGACTATAACATTGGAAAATTATACCAAAAAAGGACAAATTTATGTTATTTTACAGTAGGATTTATTTATTGAACCAATATTTATTGAACATCTACTACATGCTTAACCTTGTTCTAACCGCTGGGGTTATACCAGTAAACAAAACAGATGAAATCCACATCCTCATGAGTGTGTGTGTCTTGCACAAAGGAGTGATAGTTTAGGCCTATGAATTTGAAGGACAAATCCTGACAACTGTGTGAAATATGGATTGGAATAGAGAGAAACAGGAGATGTAGAAATCACTCAAGAGGTTGTTTCCCTTTTTAGGTGAGAAGTCAGAGGCCTATACTTGTGAATTGCAGAGATGTACAAAAATTATACAATTGTGGGGCGCCTGTGTGGCTCAGTTGGTTAAGCGTCTGCCTTCGGCTCAGGTCATGATCCTGGAGTCCCTGGATCGAGTCCGCATCAGGCTCTCTGCTCGGCAAGGGGTCTGCTTCTCCCTCTGACCCTCCCCCCTCTCATGCTATCTCTATGTCATTCTCTCTCTCAAATAAATAAATAAAATCTTTAAAAAAAAATTATACAATTGTGTTACTGAATTCCTGTAAATAAAATAATTTCAATATACTATGGGAATTTGCTATTTTTAAATAAGTCCTCTTCAGCTGTTTTTTTTTTACAAATAATTATGTATACCTTTAGTTGGTTTACGTATTTGGTTTCCTTAAAATGTAATAAGCCTATACTACTTTAAAAAAAAAAATTCTAACCCCCAACCACCTCCCAGTGAATATCCTCCTGAAAGTATATCAGTAGTGTTTGCTAGACCATCAGAGAGAAATGAAAGATAATATTATCCATTGAGAATAACCTGAAATTGATAACCAACTACTACAGATTACAGGTGACAACTATAGGGACAGAAATTTAAAATTTAAAGGATGAAATTGATGCCATGATTCTCCAGATCCTATAATTCCTGTATATAACTTAGATGTCTAAAGGTTATGAATATTATGACAGGAAAGAAGTCACTAAATGCTGGGGTGAGCCACAAAATAGCGATCCTGGGAGAGGGAAGCTAGAGGAAAGCAGTGAAGTTGACACAAATCATAATTGACTGTCAAGGCCAAGATAAGCAGAGAGAGACTAAGACCAGCTGCATACCCCAGGCTCCTGGCCAGACGTGTGCTGCCCTGGGGATCTCTGCACGGCCCAGCAACCTGGCTTCTGTGTCCTGAGGTGTTCTGATGCCAGGTGAATGAGTTCCCAATGCTGCCCTGTCTGTCTGACTTTATTCCTAAATTTCCTGTGCTAAACAAAAATCCCTCTTCCTACCTGTGGCCTGGTTGAGCACTTTTTAGGTGGAATTTAGAAACTGAGTTTAGTTGTTTAAAGCATAGCTGGAACAATAAACCTGGAGAGGAAAGGAAGGCCAGAAGGGAGGGAAGATGATATTTATTGAGTAACTTTTATGTAGTCCAAGTATATTTATACACACATCCTCTCACTTAGTCCTCATGGTCTGTAAGATAGATGAGGAACTGAGCTGCAGAGAAATTAGTTAAGTGACTTCCACAGTTACCACAGTTACTAAAGGGATAATCAGTATCACAATCTATTTCTATATGACTCAAAGGACCGTTCTCTTTCTACCATACTGACAGGAAGAAAGAGTTTGCATGAGACAAATTGGATGGAAGGAACATCGTAAAATTTTACCACCATTATAAAACTCTGTAGAGTCATAGATTTATGAAATGAACAACTTCTTAAAGCAACAACAGTGGGACAATGACAGTACCAGTAAGTATTGATGCATTGAATATGGTACCTCTGGTCATAGTGTAAAGGGGATCATGGTGGGAGGTAGGAAGAATGTCTATCAGAAGCAGCCAGGCAATATCTGGGGAACAATACCTACTGGGTTTTTGAAATATAGGACAGAGATCTGAGCTAAATATTTGGATTCAGGGGGTTTTACCATGGAGATGGGAACCAAGGCCAAGTGTGTAAATGAGATTTCCCAAGAAAAAGTACAAAGCGAGAGGTAAGAGGATAACTGAAAACAAACTTGGGTTAAAGCTAAAACCAAAAATGAAAAACATTTAGAGGTAGGAAGAGGACTAAGGTAAAGCAGATTCAAGGAAGCAAGAGAGTAGAGTGCTAAGGGAAAAAAAAAAAAAGATCAACAGAGTTAGATATAAGCTGCTGCCAAGAAGTTTAAGGGCTCATGGAATCTGGTAGTTAAGATATTGTTGGGGACCTGTGGGAGAACCTCATAACACTGTAGAGTAAGGAGTCAAATGTGTCGTAGATTGGGCTTCTTGGAAACAGGCTCTGAGATAAAGATAAGGATTATTGGGGAGTGCTGGGTAGAGAGAAATTAAACTACAGTGAGTTTGCAACAGAGACTTCCATAAAGCCTATGTGTATCACTGGAACTAGGGAATCCCTTCAGAATTATGCCAAAGTGAGACAAGATGGCTGGGTTTTTAAGCCAGCATAAACCAGTTATCAGAGGATTGTAACCTGGGTAAGATAATTCACTTTGGTAAAGGGCAGTACTAGGGGAGATGCACCTGTGAGCCATTAACAGGCAGCCTTCCAGCTGCTGGGAGAATGAATGGTTCCATCCACAACGGGATCTGGGTGGGCAGCTCCCGCACAGCCTCCCAGAAGAGAGTGAAGAAAGGAATAGGAAGGGTAAGCTCCTGTTTTAAATACTTTGCTGTAAGAGATTTTTATTTTTGCAGCCACTAATTCTCTCTTCCAAATTCTCCACCACCATCGTCTTGCCAGATAACTCCTTTACTGCCAGGTTTTCTTCTTAGATGCTTCATTTACTAATGGTCTGCAATTAAATAGCTCTCTTTTCTTTCACTGTTCTTCACTGTGACTCTTGGCCTATCCTCTACCATAGGGGCAGAAGTAAGCTAAGCGGATTCCTATAGCCACCTCCACTAATACATGTTATGTGAAAAATAACCGTATTTTACAAAACTGCTTTTCCTAGATCAGTTACCATTACAAAGAAGGTTTTCCATGGAAGCTCTAAGTTAACGAATTTAGAAGTTACAAACCAAGACTTGATGTATCACTGCAAGGCTCCTACTGTATTGAAGAGTCTGATTTTACATATATCATGTAGGGTTTTACATTTCCTTAGAAGACACTAAATAAACAGACTATACAATTATAAATATGAATTCTTACTATCATTTCATGCTCATGAATATAGAAAAGGTTAAATAAAAGCTGTTAATCATTGTGATGATTATTAATTTATGGCAGCTCTGAATGTAAAGATAGTGTAAAAATAGTTCCCAAGAGGAATTTAAATCAACATGCATTATATCATTATGTCAACCACTTTTTAATCATCCTGCATCCTTATGTTCTTGTAGGTGCTTAATGCAATATCAACTGCCTCTGGCAGTCACCTGAGATGTGTATTTATTGGCAGTTTTATTACTTTTTTCAGAATATATAGGGCCATATTTTTAGTTTAATATTTATGATATATTGGCTTGGCTTTCTTTTGGGGGGGAGGTGGAACTGTGAAATTCTGATATATTAAATTCCCATTTAATAAAAAAACACCTTCCCCCCACCAAAACCCAAGACAAAACAGAAAAACAAACAAACAACAAAAGAAACCAACCAGAATCATGTACAGCTTTATGGAGTTCTAACTAGAGACTGTTTGAAAAGGCGGATTTGTTCTTGCTTTGAAAATACCATATAAACACACACACAAAAAATCCATCCCATCTGTCAAATTGCCTGGAGAATGCATTTAACAAGGGATGAAACTGCATGTTAAAGGCCATAAAATATGCAGCAAGGGAAAGAAGGATAAAGCTATCTTGCAGTTCACTGGCTTTACCTACTGTGCAGGGCTCTCCTTGTGAACAAGACAGATTGGGTAATCGTTGCTACATCAAATATCTACCATTTCAGAGAATAAGAGAATTGGAGACAGAACACTGGACTCCAAATTCCAGCTCCTTCCATGATCATTAGCCAAGGAAATTGTGAAAATTAATTACATTTCCTTCATTTTAAGGGAGCAGATCTACTTTTTCTACTAGGGAAAAAAAAACCCACAACTTTAATTTGCAATCAAGGAATTTGACACATGAAAGAAGTAAACTTTGACTTACAGTTTTGCAGCTACACCCAGGGGAAAGGAACACACTGCTAAAAGGTATGTTTTATAAGCTAGATGATGGCAATTTTATAAGTTCACTATTGTTTTACCAAAACATGGAAGCATCACAAGAAAATAAGACACATTTAGAGGACGGTAACAAAATAAAATACATCTGACTTAACTCTCTGACAAAAAGATAAGACAAAGTATTCAGATACCATTTTCCAAGGTAGATTTTTACTTGGATTGTAATTTTGAAAGGTGTTCAACTTCTTGTCAAATAATAAATTGGAAAACTGTCTCTGGAACAAAATGTTCAGTGCTAAAGTTACTGAAAGTGGTCTCCATCTATGAATGTTATCAAGTCTAATTAAGGATTCTCTATTGATGAAGTTTGAAGACAAGATAATAACATTAAATTTTCTGAGCAGTTTATAAGCAATACAATTATGAAATAGGAGTGACACTATTAAAAGATCTTGCTCATTAATAGTAAGAAGTTATTGTTTGATATTTTCAGGTAAAATGTGAAAATGTCCTTTATACTCTGTTTCCTCACCTTTCAAAAAAAATTAACATTTTTTTGCTAACTAGTTAATTTAGTTTTAAAAAAAACACTAGACAAAGAAATTTATTTATTTCCTTTATACATACTATGGAACTATTCTTCAAACCATTTAATGCCTAGACAATACAATCAAATAGAAAAACAGTCTTTCAATTAAAAATGTATTACAACTTGCAAAAATAATTCTAATTTATTAGTAATAATACTTAGCTAATTTTTAAAATACTGACTTCAAAAAGGTCTGGATCATATTCAGGATAAAGAGGATTTTTTTGTTGTTTTTAGAGAAAAAGCGTGTATGCCTATTTGCATGCACGAGCAGGGGTTGAGGGGCACAGAGTGGGGGGAGAGGGAGTGAAAAGTTTCAAGTAGACTCTGCACTGAGTGCGGAACCCCACACTGGGTTGGATCCCAAGACCCTGAGATCATGACTTGATCTGAAACCAAGAATCAGAGGCTTAACCAACTGAGCCACTCAGGTGCCCCAAGTGGAGTTTTTTTAAATAAAGGAAACATTTATGTTTTATAAAAGAAAACAGATTTTTGAAGGTTGTTTATAGTTTTAAAAAATTGGGCAGTGTTCCACAATCTAATGAAAAATAGGAAACACATATGTAGCTAATTGTCCAAAAGAAGACACATACAATTATGACTAAAATATGCAATCACTGAGAAATTCCAGAAGTTCTAGTCCATAAAAAAAGAGTCCACTTAAAAGCTTAAAAACAAAGTATCTAAATATTTTATCCAAATCCAGGAGCTGTGAACCAGCAGTTATTTTAAAGCTCTGTAGGTTAACATTCTGCTGTGAGGGAATGAAATAAAGATTGTTTCATATTGAGAAACAAGGAAAATAATCTAGAGAAAATGAGATTTAAGTAAATCTAATAATGAAGAAGATACAGCGACCTATTGAAGAAGATACAGAGAATTTCTGCAATGCTCAGCTGGACTTAATACATGCTTGCAATATTTTGACTGAATCTGACAATATGAATGAAGAATTGGCTCTATCTCCTTTTTATAAACAAAAATACTTTATTTTCCTTAAACTAAAGAATTACATTCAAGTAAAGACTGGGGTGTAACCAACATGCTCTTTTGAACATTTGTTTGCCAAAATTACTTCTATAGAGGAAGCCACTTTAAGACTTTAGAAATAAAGCATTTTTATGGTTAATAGGGCTCCATACATTCATGAGAAAGTGGGAATTTGTTGGTAGCTCAGGAATTGATCCAGGGACTCTGTACCAGCTAGATGTGAAAGGAATGTCTAATTCTTAAAGGAGATCTCAGTGTGGGAAAAGATCTAGATGGGTTTTTTTAGGAAATACAATTAAAGAAAAAATATATGGAACATGTACTTTCTTACCTATTTAAGACATGGTAAATTTAAAGAATTATATCAATGAGGACCAATGTATTTATAGGTAAAGACACTTCAAAAATAAAAGGTGATTTGATTCAGATCATGTGGCTACTTAATGGCAGAACTGGGACTAGAATTCAGGTCTCCTGACTCTTAATCCAAAGCTTTTTAATGGAATTCTGGCAAGATTCCTGATGATACTTGATGTTCCCTGTTAGACATGCAATTAAGCTTATAATTGGTCCTTGTTCCACTTCTCTGTGAACATGCTTTACTTCAGATTCCATAAGATGGCACATTATTCACCCAGGGACAGAGAAGAGAGTGTGAAAATTAAGCCAGCAAAGTAATTTTATTTAAGTCGTTCAGAAAACAAGGGTAATAACATGATTTGATTATTTATTTTCTGCTCATGTCTCCTTACTCACATTAACTAAGTACCTGATTCATCTATCTTAGGTACAAGTGACTCCTAATTTATTTTTAATTTTGTTTCTGAATATTGGTGGAAAAATTGTAAATGGGTGCCTCACCATCAGTTCTTGCAGATTTCCCCTGAATTTTAGTCATATATGTCATGACCAACATTTCTCTTCTTTAAGATATCAAGCCATTCTTTACTAGCATGAAAAACCTCATTCACAGATTTCTCAACACTGCACCTGTTTTTTCTTTATGCAGAGAAATACTGTCTTTGCTAAATTGTCATTTTGTTCAAAGGCATTTAGCTTTACTCTTTTTATGACCACCTAAGACTTTTAGAAAGCCTTAGCCAGTCATCTTTTAAAACGTCCAAGATAATGGATTTGTTAATCATTTTTTCATTATTATATTTAGGTAATATAATACCTAATTGGACAAGACTACCAGATTGTTGGTATTGTATGCCTTTTGTCACATCAGGATGCATATAATGTCATTTTGTCCCACCCCTAATGATACTAAATTTGACCACTTAATTGAGGTGGTATCAAATCCCTCCATTATACATTTTTTCCTTGTAACTGGTGATTACTGTGTGGGATTTGAAAGCATATGAATATCCTAACTCCAACAACTTTTTACCCAGTAGCTTTAGCATCCACTGATGATCCTTAACTGAATTCCCATTAGGGATTGCAAAATGGGCATATCCTATCATTTTTCTACATTGCATTAGCATTCTTTTAAGAAGTTCCCTTTTTGATCTCTCTCTTTCTTCACTAGGGACTTATGAATTTATTTTTAACTCAATGAATTTTTTAAGTTCAATAAAAGCAATAGAAATTTAATTCTAAGTCTTGCTCACTTTTGCTGGTAAAATGTTCAGAATTTAGTGCTTGGAAAATATATACATTTATTAACAGTGGCATTGCTCTGTTATTTTGAAAACAATTTTTGCTGCTTTTCTGCAAGTCTCAGCGTGACATATGTTGAAGTTAATTATTTCACAATTTTCTATTTTGAAAAATGACATTTGGAATTTGTGAGATTAAACACTGCAGAAAAAGTGTTATATAGCTTCTTTTTTAATTCCCTTAAGATTTACTTTTTCTGACTGATTCACTAAGAATAGACAATTATTAATTTATTCACTAACTCTGTGATGTTTAATATTTGAACATTTGTTAAGTCACTTTGCTGTATCTTCACCTCATAGAAAATAAGAAACTATTTATAGTTACTATTTCTCTATTTTTAGTTTTTACACAAATAAAAATTATTTAATGTTTTCATCATATTTTAACATAATCCAGTAGTATTTCAATGACAACGAGACATTTTTGGTCACCAGAAGCTTATTTTCAAAAATACTTCGTTAGTTGGGGCGCCTGGTGGCTCAGGCATTAAGCGTCTGCCTTCGGCTCAGGTCATGATCCCAGGGTCCTGGGATCAAGCCCCGCATCGGGCTCCCTGCTCAGCAGGAAGCCTGCTTCTCCCTCTCCCACTCCCCCTGCTTATGTTCCCTCTCTCGCTGTCTCTCTCTGTGTCAAATAAATAAATAAAAAATATTTTAAAAAAAACTTCATTAGTGTATGTGAATAAGTTAAGTAATGAGCCTCTTTCAGAGGAGCAGAACATCTTCTAAAACAGAATTCTATCTGGAAAGTTGCAGAAAATTTTGGTTAATTTTCATACAAAAGTTCATTCTCATAAGTAGAGACTGTATGTGCAGATTTTGTAGTTAAACAGATTCCGTGTGCTTGAATCTCAACACATTCACTGCTTTGGGACTTAGTCTCCTTATCTGCAGTATAAAGGGAAAGAATCTTCCAGCTGTTTCTTATTATGAGGTTCATGCTAGGCCCTCCCCTAATTAATGTAGCCATCACGATTATTACTATCATCATCATTATCTTTACCTTGCCTTTGATATTGTCAGCCCTTGAATTGATTGGAGACAACAAAGTTGTAAACAACGGTTCTGAAAATATGAGTCTTTGTTATATAAATGAATTAAAGATGACCTCTCTGTGTTGGGCTCTATATTTATTTCTTCACAGCAGGCTAGGACTGCTAGCTCAAAGCCTGCCAGAGCCAAATTCAAATTCTTACATATCCAATTGCTTTAAATAGAGCCCAAATAAGTATATTTTTAGCCATTTCAAGTCTGCCTGCTTTGCATGCCCCACAAAACTGCACCCAATATATGCTCCCTATAGAAAAAGACAAACCTTATGGCTACAAAGTCCTCAAATGGCAGCTACCCTTAACAACTCTCCAACTCAGAGACTTCCTATTTTGCTTCTAAGCAACATACTCTAGACATAAAAGTGCCCTCTCCAATTTCCCTCTCCACTGGAGATGCCCGGTCCTCTTCGCTTCTGGATGGTGATTCCACACCAGTGTCTCTGGAATCTGGAAGGTCTCCTTTCCAGAGGGAATTCCCAGAACTCTCTTGCAAACCTCTCCATGTGCTACCCGGTAAAGCTTATAAAATAATGCTTTATTCTGGTTGTGCCTTTCCCTTGATCAACTCTGATATACCTAAACTTACCACAGTCTTATATTGGAGTTTTGGATCAAAGACTAAGAAGCTGAGTCTTTTAATAAGTATTAGGTCTGGAATTTATTCTTGCTTTTTAGGACAGGAGGGAAGGGAAAGAAGAAGCTTTTGGCTGCATTTATTTCACACCCTCACCACAGGGAATTTGTAGATTTACATTGCACATGTCCAACAGGGAATATGACTGTGTTTGGCAGAAACTGCCTTATTTTATTCCAGAGGGGAAAATACCTTGTCTGGGCCTACTGAGAACTTTTTTGGGTACCTAATGAAGGCTGAGTTGCTTGAGGAAAGCCGTCTTTGTCTCATTGAGATGATAGAAAATGGAAAACATATTGAAATCTAATAAGAAATTTTACACTGATTACTCAGTCCTATTTAGAAGGGTATATCTCTATTTTATTGGGAAGGTAAGTGTGATGATAGAGCTAGTAATTGGTAAAGCTGTGAATTTGAACCTTGGTCTTATAATTTCATGGTCCATGTTCTTGACCTCTCATCATTCTGCTTTACCTACTCCTGAGCTGGTACTAATCTGTAATTGAGTGTTTTATGGGACCTCTGATAGTGATATAAACCTATTTTAAAAAATTTTTTTCTGCCAGTTTTTACTTCTTTTTTTTTCTATTGTCAGTTCATTAAGTATCTTTTAAAATTGAAACCTGGAACTCTAAAACAAAAGGCCTACCTTTTGAAAATTGCCTTAATGTGTTTTTCTTGTTATACAAAGTGTTAGTTTAACAGTAGGCTGCTGTTTGAGTCAATTGCTGAGAAATATTGAATAGTACCCTTTTGAGATAGAGGGAAAAAAAGCTATTTTTATTCAAAAAGAACACACTGATGGATCTGTTACTTGTAAAAGGCAAGGCCCCCCCAGGCGTAGTTTATGTGAGAGAAATAAGACACTGAAAGAGCTAGACTGCTTTACTTAATAAACTATCAGGAATTAAAATATGATTCTTGGCAGCTTGAAAAGAAAAAAAAAGACTTAAGTGGACCCCAGAGACTCAGTAAAAAGTAGGTAGGCAGGAGTAAGTTCTTGGGGGACTCTTAATAGCTTGGAAACAAACAGGACCAAAAAAAAAAAAAAAGTGGCCAAGTGAGAAATTCCTTAGAGAGGAAAAACAAACTATAATTATGCCCCAAACTGCAGTTTTTAGGTTACTGGGTATAATGTAAAATTCCCATATTGAACAATAAAGAGGGTTTGAGAGACTTGACTAAAAGCAGGATAGCGGTAGCTGGTCACTATGGTAACCAGAGGTGAAATGATACTGATGGGAAAGTACACTTCTGAGATTAAGTTGAGCTTATGTAGAAGGGCCATAAAGAAAGCAAATCAGGTTGCTTTTTCCCATCTATTCTTTTCTGACTTGGAAAAGAAAAGATAGAGGGATAGGCATTAGCTAGGAAATATCATAATTTAAATTATATAGTTTCCCTTGCCCTCACTGAGGCTAGCAGAAGGCAGGCCAAGATAAGGGTAAGCGCGGTAATTAAAGGTGTTAGTCATAAAGGGGGACAGCTGTGGGCTTTCAGCAGGTCCACTATAAGCCTAGGAATATAGAAGAAGGAATGCTTCCAACTCACAAAGATCAGGAAGGTTTGAGGCTATCTTTCTACTGCCAAGGCTGCTTAGCAAACATAGGATGATTTAAACTGTACAGTCTCAGAATGGATACAACATGAGAGAGCACAAGACTGAAATAAGATTGGGAGCACACTTTTAGAAAGTTAATTGATTTGACTGTAGGCCTGTATGTTCATTTTTTTTCCAATTGCTCTGAATACTTATATTTTTATTATCAAAGGAGCAGCAGGCTATTTACTGGTTAACTAGGCAATTTACTGGTTAACTGTGCTAGATAATTTATGCCTCATTTAATCTAATGAAGAACTAGTTAACAAAGATATAAAGTCATATTTTGCCAAAAACAAAGTTTAGTTTGTATAAAACAAATTATTCAGGCTATAAGTCTGAATTTTCAGGTTGTCAATCACTGGAGGAGAAAGTGGCTCCTGGTTTACACTATTAAACAAAGAACTATCATTAGGCAAATTGAATCCATTTGAAAAGTTTACAATAAAAAAAATCCTTTGTCATCTGTCAGAATCTAGTTTCAGAACTATCCAGCATTCACAATATGAGTAATATCAGAAAAGACCTCTAAAACAGACAGCAACCAAACGTAGAAAATAAAGAAGAGATGAGAGGTCTATTGTATGATTGGTCAATTTTCTAAATAGAAGGGAAAAAGTATATTGATTGATGATGGCTACACATACCAAGGATTGCTATATTCATCTACTAGGGCTACTGTAACAAAATATCACATACTATGTGGCTTAAACAGCCACAATTTATTTCTGCACAGTTCTGGAGGCTGGAAGTCCAAGATCAAGGTGCTGGCTGACTGACTTGCTTTCTCTTGAGGCTTCCCTCCCTGGCTTGTAGACAGTCACCTTCTTGCTGTGTCCTCACATGACCTTTTCTCTGTGTGTGCATGTCCCCGGTGTCTATTCCTCTTCTTATAAAGTCACCAGTCCTATTGGATTGGGACCCACTCTTAAGATTTCACTTATCCTTAATTACCTCTATAAAGTCCCTCTTTCTCAAAACAGTGACCTTGGAGATTAGGGCTTCAACCCATAAATTTTAGGGGGACACAGATCACTCCATAGCACTGCCAACCCCCAAAACAGAGCAAGCAAATATCCATCCATAAATTTATACAACAAATATCTATTAAATATCCCCTATGTTCCTGACACTACACTGAGCACTGGAGGATCTACAGTAAGGAAGGAGACTTAGATCTTATTCTGTAGATCAGTGGTGAAGGGAACCATTTAAACAACTATAATATATGGGGTAGAAAGTGCCAAATTCACTGAGCTATGTAGCATTTAGCAGCAGTTCTCAGTATTGCCAGATAAAATATAGAATGCCCAATTAAATTTGAATTTCAAATATTTTTTAGGGTAAACCTCTCCCAGATATTGCATGGGACATACTTATACTATCCATTGTTTATCTGAATTTTAAATTGAATTGGGCATCCTATTTTTGGTTGTGTTTGTTGTTTGCTTTGTTATTGTTTTGTTTGCTAAATCTGGCAACTCTACAGTCCAGGAGGTTCAGAAAAACTCCACAGAGGTAACATGTAACCTGAGACCTGAGGGAATAAGTAAGAGTAGGTAAAGAATAGGAAACCAAAAGAAAAGGCAAGAAGAACCCTGGCAAAAGAAAGATGCTAAAGACCATCAGTGAAGGTAGAAATCACCAAAATGCAAAGTAGAGAGAACCAGTGGTGGGAAGCAGGTATTTGAGAATAAAGACCAGAGGCATGTATGAGAAGGAGAGAGAAGAAGTAATAACCAAATTCTCCTAGCTCCCAGAGGTATTTTAGTACAGGAGCAAGCTAAAGGAGATTTACCAAATGTGACCAATCACCAAGTCTTGCTGATTATAACTCTATTTTATTTATTTACTTCATCTCTTACTATGTTTACTTCTCTCTTCTCTACCTCTTTTCTGGCCACAGAACCTCCGGGCCAGAGCCTTCTTCAAATTATTCTCTACTGAATAGCAAGATAGAAATGAAGATCTGACCAGATCCTCTCCATTTAGAACCCTCAGAACATTTTAAGATGAATTTTCATCTTGTTTAGGCCAATACAAATTATTGAGAAAGTGATGCTAAGATTTAAAAAGCTAATATAGATTTGAACATAATTTTAAAAGAGCAAGAACAGAAATATAAAACTATATGTATGTATGTATATGTTAATGTAAATTATGTGACACAAAAACTCAGAAGGAAAACTGCCAAAAATTCTTACAGATTCTAAACTGAGTAAAGCAGAGCTAGGTATATGAAATAATTAGGGTCATAAGCTATTAGTTTTGTTAAAGAACTTAGAAATTCTAGTCCAAAATTATTATTTTACCTATGTAAAACTAAACATGAAATAATTTAAACTTACTGGTTTGCCTCAGAATTAGGATTAGAATGCATATTTCTTGATATTTTAATGCAGTATACCTTAACCATGTTGCTTTGTATAATTCATGTGTAACCAACTAACAGAGATATTTCCAGTGAAAATATTTCCAAACCAGTAAAATTTTAAAGGCAAAATATTTTTATGAGTAAAATAATTTTATGTTATTTTATGTATTTAATTTTGGGTGTGTTTAGTGCCTTCAGATTATATATGGTCATTAGAAGATATTTACATGTGTGTGTATGTGTGTATATTTTTGTATGTGTGTGTATAAATATTGTGAGATATCTCAGTAATAGCTGAATATATTATGAATAACTTGGGATATAAGACCCAATTATTTAATAATGTTTAATAATGTTTATTATTAATGTTTAATAATGTTTACCAGCCAGATTCTGCACTAGCATGGTAAACCATTCTCAGATTAAAGCAGAAAAATAAGGTGACTTATTTCACAGAGCTATGCCATAGTCCTTCATTATTTTAAATCTTTGTGACTGAAATATAATTATATTAATGCTCTCAATTTTGTCAATCATTTTGTTATTGTTTACAGGGCATAATTGTAATGTATAAATGAGAAAGAATTTTTAAAAACATACATTATTTTGTGCCTAAAGCAGAATATCATTTCTGAGCCACAAAGTAACTAAGTATTTGTTGTTAAAGAAAGCAGAGTTGGTCTTATTTATTATAACCTGCCAGGGTGTTCTTTAGAACATAAAAGTTATTATAGAAGACATTTCATAAGAAAGATGATTCATCACTTAGATGTCATCCATATGTAACATCTCGTAAAGCATGAAAGTGCTGTGACTTGCCTTTCTGATGAAATTTAAAAAGAAATTTGAATTGTTAGCTGGTTAGGGATGGAGTCTTTGTAAGGGCTGAGCAGGTTTGGGTGATGATAAGTCTTTAGAAGGAGCTTTGACAACTTACTACAATCAATGCTAGAAAGAGCTCTAAGGTCAAAAGAAGAAAGTAACTTCCATCATAAGGAAGTTGGAAAAGATTTGCAGAAAGAGTGACATTTGAACTGCCTTGAGGATGAATGATTAAGATTTCTCAAAGTTAAAACAAAGAGTGAAGATCATTCCTGGCAGAGAAAAGCACTTGCAAAAGCATGGAAGAGTGCAGAGGCATCGTGGATGTGTTGGGTTGAAGAAATTGACAACATTTACATGATAGGCTATGTGGAAACCAACTAGAAAGCTATTTGGAGAAGTCAAAGAAAGAGAAGGGAACATGATCCAACATTCCAGCAATGATTACGGAGAGGAGGAGCCACATTTGAAAATCTGTCTCATTTGTGACATTGAAAGAGAAAAGTGGTGGAAAATATAGAGTGGAGGATGATTCTTGAATATTTAGGTTAGGAGACTGGATGAGTATTAATTCATTAGCTGAAAGATGGCAGTACGTTAAGAAGGTAGATTTGGGGGAAAAAATAACAAGAGCATCAGTTTAAATGACAATGAGAGTAGTCAGAGAATCTGTACAGGAGCAGAAATTCGCTGGGGAAAACAATCTGAGATACTTACCTGAAATGTAAACTTTCCTAAAAACTTTATTACATTTTTAATTTAATTCCAGTATAGTTAATGTACAGTGTTATATTAGTTTCGGGTGTATAATATAGTGACCAATTGTATATATTACTCAGTGCTCATCATGATAAGTGTACTCTTTAATTCCCATCACCTATTTCCCCCATCCCCCCACCCATCTCCCCTCTGGTAACCATCTATAGAAAACAAACCATATTTGTTTTCTATAGTTAAAAGTGTTTCTTGGTTTGGCTCTCTTTTTCCTTTGTCCTTTGCTCATTTGTTTGTTTCTTGAATTACACATATGAGTAAAATCATATGTTATTTGTCTTTCTCTGACTGACTTATTTCACGTAGCATTATGCTCTCTAGCTGCATCCATATTGCAAATGGCAAGATTTCATTCATTTTTATGGCTGAATAATATTCCATCATATATATATATATATATATATATATATATATATATATATATACACACACACACACACCATTTCTTCTTTATCTGTTCATCTGTCAATGGACACTGCTTCCATAATTTGGTCATTGTAAATAATGCTGCACTAAACGTAAGTGTACATATATCTTTTTGAATTAGTGTTTTCATTCTTTGGGTAAATATCCAGTAGTGCAATTCCTGGATCAGAAGATACTTCTATTTTTAATTTTTTGAGGAACCTCTATACTGTTTTCCAGAGTGGCTGTACCAGTTTACATTCCCACCAGCACTGCATGAGGGTTCCATTTTCTCTACAGCCTTGCCAACACCTTTATTTCTTGTATTTTTAATTTTAGCCATTCTGACAGGTGTAAAGTGATATCTCATTGTAGTTTTGATTTGCATTTCCCTGATGTGAGGGATGTTGAGCATTTTTTCATGTTTCTATTCACCATCTATATGTCTTCTTTGGAAAAATGTCTCTTCATGTCTTCTGCCCCATTTTTAAATTGCATTATTTGTTTTTTTGGGTGTTGAATTGTATAAATTCTTTATATATTTTGGATAATAACCCCTCTTATTGGATATGTCATTTCCAAATATAGTCTCCCACTCAGTAGATTGTCTTTTAGTTTTGTTGATTGTTTCCTTCCCTGTGCAGAAGCTTTTTATTTTGATGAAGTCCCAATAGTTTATTTTTGCTTTTGTTTCCCTTGCCTCAAGAGACATATCTAGAAAGAAGTTGCTATGGCCCATGTCAAAGAGATTGTTGCCTGTGTTCTCCTCTAGGATTTTGATGGTTTCAGGCCTCATATTTAGGTCTTTCATCCATTTTGAATTTATTTTTGTGTATGGTGTAAGAAAGTGGCCCAGTTTCATTCTTTTGCATGAAGCCATCCAGTTTTCCCAACACCATTTGTTGAAGAGACTCTTTTTCCTATTGCATATTCTTGACTCTTTTGTTGAAGAATGATTGATCATGGGTTTGTTTCTGAGCTTTCTATCCTGTTCTATTGATATATTTTTGTGCCAGTACCATATTGTTTTTATTACTATAGCTTTGTAATATAACTTGAAATCTCAGTTGTGATACCTACAGCTTTGTTTTTTTCTTTTTTAAGATTGTTTTGGTTATTTGGGTTCTTTTGTAGTTCCATCCAAATTTTAGAATTATTTATTCTGGTTACATGAAACATGCTGTTGGTATTTTGTTAGGGCTTTCATTAAATCTGTAGATTGCTTTGGGTAATATGGACATTTTAACAGCATTTGTTCTTCCAATCCATGAGCATGGAATATCCTTCCACTTGTTTGTGTTGTCTTTAATTTCGTTCATCAGTGTTTTATAGTTTTCAGAGTACAGGTCTTTAATGTCTTAGGTTAAGTTTATTGCTAGATGTTTTATTCTTTTTGGTGCAGTTGTAAAGGGGATTGCTTTCTTAATTTCTCTTTCTGTTGTTTTATTTTTAGTGTATAGAAATACAATGGATTTCTGTACATTGATCTTGTATCCTGTGGACTTACTGAATTCACTTATCAGTTCTAGTAGTTTTTTGGTGGACTCTAGGATTTTCTATATAGAGTCCTATGTTATCTGAAAATAGTGAAAGTTTTACTTCTTTACCAATTTGGATGTGTTTTATTCTTGTCTATTCTTTTTGTTGTTGAATTGCTATGGCTAGGACTTCCAGTACTATGTTGAATAGAAGTGGTGAGAGTGGACATCCCTGTCTTGATCCTGATCTTAGGGGGAAAGCTTTCAGGTTTCACCATTGAGTATGATGTTAGCTGTGGGTTTTTCATATATGGTCTTTATTATGTTGAGCTATATTCCCTCCAAACCTACTTTGTTGAGGGTTTTTTATCATAAATCGGTGTTATACTTTGTCAAATGTTTTTTCTGTGTCTATTGAAATGATCATATGGCTCTTATCCTTTCTCTTGTTGATGCAATATATCACGTTGATTGATTTGTGAATATTGAACCACCCTTGCATTCCAGGAATAAATTCCACTTAATTGTGGTGAATAATTTTTTAAATGTATTGGAATTGATTTGCTAATGTTTTGTTGAAGATTTTTGCATCTATGTTCATCAGAGATATTGGCCTGTAGTTATTTTTTGTTTGCAGTTCTTTATCTGGTTTTGGATCAGGGTAATGCTGGCCTCATAGAATGAATTTGGAAGTTTTCCTTCCTTTTATATTTTTTGGAATAGTTTGAGAAGAATAGGTATTAATTTTCCCTTTAAAGTTTAATAGAATTCACCTGGGAAGCCATCTGATTCTGGACTTTTGTTTTTTGGGAGTTTTTTGATTATTGATTCAATTTCATTGCTGGCAATCAGTTTAATCAAGTTTTCTATTTCTTCCTGATTCAGTTTTGGGAGGTTATATGTTCTAGGAATTTATCCATTTCTTCTAGAAACCAGTTTCTGGTTTCATTCATCTGTTCCAATGTTTTTTTAGTTTCTATTTCATTTATTTCCTCTCTAATCTTTATTATTTCCTTCCTTTTGCTGGTTTTGTGTTTTGTTTATTTTTACTTTTCTAGCTCCTTTAGATGTAAGGTTAAGTTGTTTATTTGATATTTTTCTTGCTTCTTGAGATAGGCCTATATTACTATAAAATTCCTTCTTAGGACAGTTTTTGCTGCATCCCAAAGATTTGGACCATTTGTTTTCATTTTCATTTGTCTCCATGTATTTTTTTATTTCTTCTTTGATTTCTTGGCTGATCCATTCATTGTTTAAGAGTCTGTTATTTAACCTCCATGTATTTATGCTCTTTCCGGATTTTTTCTTGTGGTTGATTTCTAGTTTCATAATGTTGTGGTCAGAAAGGATTCATGGAATGACTTCACCCTTTTTGAATTTGGTGAGACTTATTTTGTAACCTAATATGTGGTCTATTCTGGACAATGTTCTGTGTGCACTTGAAAAGAATGTGTGTTCTGCTGTTTTAGGATGGACTGAAATGTAAACTTTTTTTTTATTCTTTTTTTTTTAATACAATTAGCCAACATATAGCACATCATTAGTTTCAGTTGTAGAACTCAGTAATTCATCAGTTGCATACAACACCCAGTGCTCATCACATAATGTGCCATCCTTAATGCGCATCACCCAATTACCCCATCCCCCCATCCATCTCCCCTCCAGCAACACTCAGTTTCTTTCCCATAGTTAAGAGTCTCTCATGGTTTGTCTCCCTCTCTGTCTCCCATTTTACCTCCCTTCCCCTATGATCCTCTGTGCTGTTCCTTATATTCTTCATGAGTGAAACCATATGATAATTGTCTTTCTCTGATCAACTTATTTCACTCGGCATAATATCCTCTAGTTCCATCCATGTCAATGTAAATGGTAAGATTTTATCCTTTCTGATAGCTGAGTAATATTCTAATATATATATATATATATATATCACATCTTCTTTATCCATTCATCTGTCAATGGACATCTCGGTTCTTTCCATAATTTGGCTATTGTGGACATTGCTGCTATAAATATTGGGGTGCAGATGCCCCTCGGATCACAATGTTTGTATCCTTTTGGGTAAATGTCGATGGTATTTTTAAAAAGAAAAATAGTGCTTTTGCCTCTTACTCCAATATCGAGGTAGTAAGGTTGTACATATTTACTCTATTTCTATTTAAAAGTGGAAAATATCTAAAATATATGATTACATGCTCTTTAATTTCTATACTGTGCTCAGTTATGTCTGTTATAATATATATAAAATAGACCATAATACTCATGATAACAAGCAGAAAAAAACTAATTATTCTAAATATATTCCCTTTACTTTGGGGAAAATATTTTTAAAATGTAAATGAAATGCTTATTCTAAGAAGCTAAAAAGATTACTCTAATTACCTGGTATATTCATTTATGTCAGCGTCCATCTTATTCCCTACCCTGAACTGGGCATGCTCTTAACCTCAGCATACACATACAAACACACAAACACGATGCATATAAATTCATTTAATGAATTCCTTTCTAATATTCTTTTTTTTTTTTTAAAGATTTTATTTATTTATTTGACAGAGAAAGACACAGCGAGAGAGGGAACACAAACGGGGAGTGGGAGAGGGAGAAGCAGACTCCCTGCCGAGCAGGGAGCCCAATGCGGGACTCGATCCCGGGACTCCAGGATCATGACCTGAGCCGAAGGCAGTCGCTTAACCAACTGAGCCACCCAGGCGCCCCCTTTCTAATATTCTTAAAGACTAAGCAGATGGTCCAGGAGAATAATGAAATTATGTTACTTTTCTGCTTCAGATTAGATTTGGCCCTTGGTTCAGCGCCAGTCTAGGAAGACAGTTGTTGCTACTCACGAAGAAAATAGGTACATTTTGTCTCCATTGATGCTCATCGCTGTACCTTGTTTTGTTCTACATACATCTAGAAAATGTGAAATAGAAGGAAGATTTGTTCAGACAACATTCATATGTTTATATCACTATAATTGCTAGAGGTGGATTGAGTTCTAACTGGGTTCATGAAACAGTAAAACATTGAATTCATATTACTATAAGAATTATTTGCTCTGTGGCATCCTGTATTAGTAAGAAAAGTAAAATTCTTGGTTTAAGCTTGGTACAAAATTCCAAGGTCAGTTAACAGAAGTGCTATCAAGAGGCATTTCCATTTGAAAGAATCCATTAGTGACAATGGAGAACAAAATCTTAGAATTTTTTTCTTCGCCATTTATTCATGTTATTATAAAAGCCCTTCTGTGAAAACACAATCAAATGAGACATTAAATTTTATTAACCCTTCACATATAGATGTATCCTTTATATAGTTATTTATATCATTCTCTTTAGTGCACCCACCTGCTCAAAAATCATGGTCAATCATACACTTAACAAAAATATCTTGATTATTCACACACTGTTCTGCAACTATACCTGAGAATGAGACTAATTATTTAAAGGAGACTCTTTCTGTGACTGAAAAAATGAGACAGCTATGGGATTGGCAGAAGCCCTTATCCAAGAGGGGAGAAGAGAGTTCCCAAAGGTGTTATTTAAAGGCAGTGATTGGTGAAGAATAAAAATTTTCCTATTTGTAAGCCATTGAGTTAAGTTCATTCAACAAACTGATTTTATAAGCATAAATTAAAAAGGAACAAATAAAGGAAAAGATTATAAACACCTCAAATTATACTTTGTTCTATCAAGCTGACAATGATTGAAAATAAACTGATAACATCTGCTTTGCAAAGAAATAGGTATCATATATAATACTCTGGATAGTATTAATTGGTACAATAATTGAGCAATTTTGTAATATTTATCAAAAAGAGTAAAAGTGTATAAATTCTTTTCACCTAGTAAATGCATAAGAACTTGTATTTGAAATTGTTTATGAAGGCATTAGTTATAATTGGGGAAAATGGCAAACATAAATTTATAGGAAATATGTTTCCAGGAACTTTTAATGATATGCAAAAATGTTCATAGTTTAATGCTAAGTAGAAAAGCACAAGACAAAACAATATATTTAATTTTAATAATATACAAATGTGTTGTAAGTTTGTGCATGTGTGTATGTGTATGTATGCATGTATTTAGAGTACAACCTTAAATGAATGATAGAAAATACTCCAATATGTTTATAGTGCTGGATTTCTGGATGATGGGAATGTAGTGAATTTTATTATACTTTACTATATTTTCCAAATTCTTAATAATAAATATGCATTACTTTTATATTCTAAAGAAAATAACAAGTGAGATTCTAAGTAGCAATATTTTGATTAAACAGAATTATGTGACCACAATGTCTAAACAGCTCTTCTCTCATTAGTCTTATTTTTTCTCTCTGCCAGTATGATCATGATCATTAGAAAATTATCACTCATATATTTCACACGATCTGGTAGTTAATAGTGTACTTTCAAGGTAATATAGTTTCTATTTCTATTCTCTTTCAAATGTTCTTCAATTTACTTCCATTATCAGTTTAGGATGTCCATATTGAAATATAGTGCTCTCTCTTTTCTATTAGAACTTCTCCTTCTAAATAGGATATACCCGTCCTTTTCAAATTTTTCAAGACACCTTTGAAATCTTTATTTAAGTCTTTGGGTTAAATTTTTAGGTTCAAGTAGTTTATTATATTCATTATGCGTAATGTTTTTATATGACACAGAGAGAGAGGGAGAGCACAAGCAGGGGGAGCGTCGGGGGCAGGGGGAAGCAGGCTCCCTGCCGAGCAGATAGCCCGATGAGGGACTTGATCCAGGACCCTGAGATCATGACCTGAGCTGAAGGCAGATGTTAAACCAACTGAGCCCCCCAGGTGCCCCATCACTATGTGTGTTGATGAAAGACATTGAGAGCCATTTCTTTTCCAACATGTTTATTTCTGAGAATGAGGGGGTAACCTATCCATTTTGTTATTTTTGTGATGTCACATATGTTGTTCTTCAGAGTGTCTAATTTTATACTTTTGTTGGACAATTTTAGCTGCACCTGAAATTGCAGTTTTAAGTCTTCTTCAAACAGTTGGTGAATCTAAGGCCAAACAAAAGTTCCATCTTTGCCTCTACTCATTAATCTGTACAAAGAGAATTTCATATTGCATGTCTGTCTTGGATTAGGAGAACACCACCAACAACAAAAGACAGAGCTTATGATCTAATTAAGAACTCACACTACCTCAAGAGAGTGACAAAAAAAAAACCCACAATTGTAGTAAGTGTTTGCCTTATTGGGCCCTGATTTTAATAGACATTGGAGAAGAGCCACCTAACTTTTGAATGGAAGCTGAAGAAAGGAGTTGTGTTAGTTCGCTAGGGCTGCTGTAACAAAGACCCCAAACTAGATGGCTCAAACAAAAGAAATTCATTGTCTCATAATTCTGGAGGCTAGAAATACTGAATCAAGTCTTGTCAGTGTTGATTCCTTAGGAAGACTGTGAGGGATGGATCTGTTCCAGAACTGTCTCCTTGGCTTATAGATGAATCTCTTCTCCATGTCCCTTACATCTTCCCTCTGTGGTGTATCTCTCTCTTCACACGGTCTTCTTTTTATAAAAATACCAGTGATATTAGAGTAGGGTCCCACACTACTCTGGTATGATTTCATCTGAACTAATTACACCTGCAGCAAACTTATTTTCAAATTCTGAGGTACTAAAGGGTAGCACTTCAACACATGAATTTTAGGAGGATAAAATTCACTTATAACAGGGATAGTAGAGGAAAATTCTTCTACAAGGATAATCCCTGAGTTTAGTTGAAAATGGTAAGGAAGAGATGATCTGGCAAGAGAGTTCAGGAGAATAGGAAATACAAAGGCACAAAAGCATGGAATGTAAGGTGTGAGTGTGGTTTGGAAGGAGACTGTAGTTTTGGCAGAGGCTTATATATTCTCAACTCAGTTATATAGGATTGGTAGTAAAGGTAGCAGGGAGACTGTGAAGAATTTTACATGTGTTCTGAGTTTGAATTTTAGAAATGTTTACTTTGGTAGCACTGTGATCTTTGTGAAGTAAACTCTGTCTACCAAAAGGACCCCATTATTTAGGCATGCTCTTTCATTCCAAGAGCTCTCCTGCCTTTTTAAAGTCTTTTCCAGTTCTCTTTGCAAAAAGTTTGCTCCTGATTTTATTCTCTTAATTTTCTCAAATCCTGTTGTCTTTCACCATTTCCTAAATAATTTAATTCAGTAAGAATTTAAACAAACAACAAAAATCCCATATATAGCATTTATTGTTTACAACATGAATAAAGGTAAGTATTTAAATACTTAAGATGTTTAATTTGTTGTGTGAAATTGTACTTTTAATCTCATATCACGGAGTAACAATGAAAAAATCTCAGAATCATAACAAAGTAGTTCCATTTTAAAATGAGTCTGATTCTGCCATGTTAACTTTCATGAACATTTCATTCAACAATTATTAAATCTCTGAGTGCATTATCATATGCCTTTAACTTCCTTGCAGAAAGCTTCTTAAATTAATTTTTCTTTTATATTAACTCTTTTTTCAGCCTGAGGGTGACATCAAGTAGGCTTATATGTTTCATGAATCTCTTAAAATCTTTCCAATTATAAAGTAACTGCCTAGATTTATACCCAAAGCAACCTAATTGATTAAAAGATTATCACTACAAGCCCTGTTTATTAGTTGAGCTTCAGAACTGTAACATTTGCTCTGTCCTGAAGGCACAAGTACCACCATCAACAGCATTAATTAAAATATTAACAAACACAGATAATATTAGAAGTTACCTATAGTTATGATTGAAGAATGAGTATAAAGCAGCATGAAATACCATCTAAAAATGCTGTCTTCAATCTGCTTATCTCAGATTGAAAGCCTAGGTCTTTTATCATGTCTTGTGAAGGGCACCATATTGACATGTGTCAACATCACAAAAGGCAAGGAATCCCTGAGATGTGACAACTACATGAAAAATACTTTCTTACCAGCTCCTACTAAAGCTCCTACTCAAGAAGATGTGAACAACTTCACATAAATTGACTCTTTACAAAAATAAATGTTGGCCATCATATACCCAGATTTTCATTAAAAAAATATTTAATTAAACTATATCTAAATGTACTATCTGTATCTCTGGCTTTTCCATAAATCATGCTGAATAATTGATCTTTTCTTAGTAACTCAGTCATCATTAAGAACATAAACCATTGTCTTATATCATAGTATAAAAATATCTCAGGAGATATTAAGGTATAAAACCATCATCTGAGTAATTTATTAAAGGATGAGATAAGTGATTAGGCTAAGGTTCCAACCAAACTTAACTTTCTAGTTATTAAATAGCTTATATCTGACTATTTCCATTCTATTCTCTTATTCTGTATCTCTATATAAACACGTCTTCAGATCCTATTCCAGAAACATTATTTTAGGTTATCACCTTATGAAAGTTAAATCTTTGAGAGTGTCCTAATGCTTAGAAATTTGTTTCTTCATACTAATCTTGGCTGAGGTTCACAACTTGCCTGAAAGCAACATTCTCCAAGAAATGTAACTGTAACAGTTTTTTAAAGAATCAGAACTTTTCAGAACACTAGGGTGGCTCAGTCTGTTAAGCGTCTGCCTTCGGCTCAGGTCATGATCTCAGGGTCCTGGGATCAAGTCCTGAATCAGGCTCCTTGCACCGGGGGGGAGCCTGCTTCTCCCTCTGCCTGCCCTTCCCCCTGCTTGTGCGCTCTCTCTCTCTCTCTGACAAATAAATAAATAAAATCTTTAAAAAAAAGGAATTAGGACTTTTCCCTGAACTTGAGCTACTTTTAACCTAATCTTGAAGTTTGCTTTCTACTGTCTTCTATAGCTATATTTGCATATTTAAGTAAATCAGTAGATAAAAATTCTAAGACAGGATGTGTGGACAGAAAAGAATAGAACTATTAAAATATTATTATTCATCTATATGGTACAATAAGGAGAAATTTTGAGTAAGCTTGTATATGCCATTACTTATTACAAATCTTCTCTCAAGGGCGCCTGGGTGGCTCAGTTGGTTAAGCGACTGCCTTCGGCTCGGGTCATGATCCTGGAGTCCCGGGATCGAGTCCCGCATCGGGCTCCCTGCTCGGCAGGGAGTCTGCTTTGCCCTCTGACCCTATCCCCTCTCATGTGTTCTCTCTCATTCTCTCTCTCTCAAAATAAATAAATAAAATCTTTAAAAAAAAAAAAAAAACAAATCTTCTCTCAAGAGATTTTTTTTCCAGATTGATTCTATAATCCTTAGGTTGATGTTCTTTAGGGTAGTTAGTGATAAGCTGACAATATAAATGGTAAGGAGAAAGAAGACAAGGAAAGCATCCTTAGTTATAGTCTGGAACAGTTAGAGAAGACTTTAAAAAGAAAAAATTTGATCTTCCATGAATGATCCAAACTCAATTACTGTGGATTTTTTTTCTAACAGCACGCACTGTGACTAGTAGGCAAGGAAATAAATAAAGAGTAAAACAAAATATTCCATTTATTATTCCAAGAAGTTCCAATTCACAGAATTTTGTAACATCTGGTCCTGTGATGTTTTAAGACCTGCAAACAAATTATAATAGCCAACAAATAAAATCATTCAGCATTATTTATAAAGATGTAAATGTGTTACCATAGATTGGCTGGATGAGTTTAGATGAAGAAAATGGATAAGGGACATTCAGTATTG
Source organism: Neomonachus schauinslandi (assembly GCF_002201575.2). Classification (NCBI taxonomy): domain Eukaryota; kingdom Metazoa; phylum Chordata; class Mammalia; order Carnivora; family Phocidae; genus Neomonachus; species Neomonachus schauinslandi. The sequence continues at coordinate 56,215,367 of NC_058406.1, forward strand.
GGAGTGGTGTAAGCTAGGAATAGAATTGGAAAAATGTACTTGTAGAAGTAAAATAGCTGAAAAATTAGGTTGAAGACAGCTTGAATGTCAAGCTAAAGATTCTTGTAGACTAGCCTTTCCTAAAATGTGTGATTCAGGATACCAAATCCTAATTACAGTGATAAACTTAAAGTTTTTAACTTTTTAATTTTTAAAAAAGTGGTTTAGGAAACACTGGTTTGAACAAACACTGGTTTGAACAAAGATAAGCATAATTCTTTATCACAAGACCTCTCTGAGCCCTTAATATGCTAATGTACACTGCTTATTTCTTGGAGGAAAATACAACCGAAGAACATGGGCTGTGAAATAATGCTGTTGAAAATGTGATGCAGTGAAGCTTCTAGAACTGGGGAATGGACATACATTTTAGAAAATTAAATCAAGATATTTAATATAAGTGACAATATATAAAATGATAAAGCACTAATATTTTCTTGTACAGCAATTATCATAATGTACAATTACAGATTTATTTGAAAAACTTTTTATTTAATATTCATCTCCCTCACAATCCAGTGAATTCATTAGAGCAGTGACCAGAGTTCTTTTACTCACTGGTATTTCCTACATATAGCCCAGTACCTAGCACATTGTAGACATTTAATAAATATTTGTTGAATAAATTATTGTAGAGGAAAGATACCTGGAAATAGTATACTTTTGTTCAGTATTATTTCACCAATACTCCTAGGAGATGGCAAGGGTCTGAACTAGATTGAGTGCATGGTAAAGAAAGGAAGGGGAAGATGTGAAATGTTTAATATAGAAGAAGGAAAAAAAAGGAGCAATAAAAGATGACTCCAAGGTACAGAATTGAGAGAATGAAAACACAACTAATCAAAACAAGAAATCAAGAAAGAAAGCAGTGTCTGGTACAGAGTAGGAGCTTAATAAATACTTCCAAATTCTGCCTTAGACAAGTTGAGTATTAGTTAAAGATTGGTAGTTCGTTAAGCAGTTAGGAACTATATCAGGGATGATGGTTTATATTAGAAATCATTCATAGAAACTCTTTGAAGTCTCTTTGAAGTCAGCAGATGAAAATTCCTGGGAAGAATGTGCAGAGAGAGAATGGAGCATTGCTATTCTTAAAATAAGTAACTTGTCTAAAAGCAGAACTTAGAAATATTTAATAAGCTCCTTCTTGGTACCAGGCATCATGCTTTCCTTCTTGATTTCTTGTTTTGATTGCTGGTGTAATAATATCCACATTAAAGATCATAAAGGGGTTTGTCCCAATATCAGTCCATCGATCTTCATGAAGATAAATTGGTTTGCTTGTATTGGTGGCAAATCAAACCATGTGTAACAGTTGTAGGCTTTCAGATATTGTAATGATAAAATGAAAACAAACCCATGAAATCTGAGTATTTTTGAAATATAATTATTTCAACAGTCAAAAAACAAAGAAAGAAGCCTCAGATGTTCCACTTAGAGTCCTAGAATCACCATGTATGTTGTCTGGATAAGGAGGTTTCAGAGACATACTTGAGGTTAGGTAATGGCTTTAAAGATATTTCTTGAAGTAGGACATGGAGAGAGCTTGGCAGGTTTCCATATCCCTGTGGCACACTTAGTGAAGCAAAGGGTTTCTCAGCAAATAAATTAGAAACATTGTCATTTGAAAAATGTAAGACTGTGCCAACTAATGAGGACAGCCAGAGTATTTATCACAAATATTGGAAAGATTGGACTTTCTTTTGTCCTTTTATCTTTCCAGGTATGGAATATTAGGTAAGGATAACATGGACAAACATGGGTCTAAAATCCTAGGGAACACAGTGGTATTGAAATTAAGGTGTTTTGATACACATATTCTTATTGTTTGAGTCAACTACTGCAGGCATAATTTTCAAGTGGTTGAAATTATCTTTCATTTAATCAATAGAGAAGGATTTGAAGAATATAGCAAGATGAATCTTTTTGTTACTTCACCTAGGTTAGTCCAGGTTAGCAAGCCCTACTGTAAAATTGCATTTGGCTCTGGGACAGTGTTGAAAGGGAAGCTATTGACTGCACACAATGGTACAGAAAAAGAAAAATCCTCTTTAGCAATTCAATTTAGGTTAAATATATATGATTCAGGAGAGAAGAGAATCCATGCAGTGCCCTGAGAATGTAGAAAAGGATTCTCTTATCTTATATTTCAAGGAATTTACTGGTAGGGCTTTAACAGAAAGAGATGAATACTTGTTTACCTATTTTCCTCTTGCCTTTTAAATCCCTTTGAAAACTGAAAATCTAAGAATTACTTTTTTGGAAGTGTGATCCGTGTTAACACAGGCAGTCAGTTTGCTTCTGAGTCAAAGTCCAAACACTGGATGTGAAGCTACATGCCCTCTGTGGTATCCTGGGCATTGGTCATGTTTCAAAGAAAAGCAAATACTTGTTTCATGTAACCTATATGTGCGTTCTTGTGTTTTGTGCTCTTCCTAAAACACTTTCTCCATTTTACCTTACTACATTTCCATCCCTTTGATATTCAAAAAAGTCTTTTTTTTTAATTGACTGATTCCTAGATATTTCCCTAACTGCTACTCTTCATTCCATTTTGTACCTATGAAATATTTTATGTGTAAATCACTGTCAAATATGTGCACGTGTGCATGTCTGTGTGTGTGTGTGTGTGTGTGTGTGTGCGATAGAACTGCTGGTAAATTCATGTCTTTGTAAATTCTCATATGCTAACCTATATACATGGCTGTTAAAGTAAAAAAAAAAATCAATGGCTTTGGAGTAAAAAGATATGAGATCCAATTTCAGGTCTACTAATTATTCTGTATGTGAGCTTATATATATATCACAGACTCACTAAACTTTAGTTTACTATTAAAATATGGAAAACAGCATATGAATACTTATTTCTTGTCATAAAAGCAAGGTGATAGATTGTAAATTGGTTTGAAATTTTCAAAAATCTGTACAAACAGAAGTCATTATAATCATGTTTAGCTCCTATGTTCATTAATAGTTAATATTTTTAAAGTACACTAAACCAGATACTAGGCAAGTGGCTGGAAATACACATTGTTGTACAGGCTAGCCATGGTCCCTGTCTTCACAGACCTTTTAATCTAGTGAACAAGATTGATATTGAATATGTTATTGAAATGTAATCAAAGGGAATTGCAGCATATAGTTGGAACATATCCTCAAGAATCACAGCCTGCTTTGTTGAGTAGAGAGAGGCTATTTTCCCTTAATGTAATTTTTTAAAAGGCGAGGGAAATTGTCCTATATAGAGGCAGCCCTATTTCTGAGGGCCGTAGTAGAAAAAGAAAATTTAGTCTTAGGAATGCAAAGGAAATCACGAATGCAAAGAGCACAGAAAGCAATCAGGAGTGGTACCTACCTGGCCAGGCTGCAAAAGGGGCTGGATGTAAGTGTGAAAGGTAGGAGTCAGACCACAGGACTATATTATACTAGGCAGGCCACAGCAAAACTTTTGGACTTTGCCTAAAGGGCAGAGAGGAGTCACTGAAGTATTTGCAGCAAGAAGGTGACATATTTGTGTTTTATAAGGTCACTCCAGCTGTACTGTGGTGGAAGAACAATAGACAAGTATAAATGCAAGAGTTAATAGTTTGAGCTAGGTTGCTGGGCACTTGAAATGAAGAAAAATAGGCTGATTGAGGAAATATTCAAGCTATTTAATCGTTAATACTTGGTGATTGTGAGGGATGTGGAGTGTGGGAACTAGAGGAGTCAAGAACAATGCCAAGGTTTCTATCTTGAGAAACTGGGTGAATGGTATTGCTGTTCACTGAGATTGAGAACACAGGAAGAGGACGAGGTTTGGGCAGAACAGTAATTGCTAACCCTTAGTGAACGCTTAAAACCTGAAGTCACGATTCTACATACAGTGCTTTGTATGTACTCTGTTATTTGGCAGATGACTAAACATAGGTATAAAATAATGTGCCAACTCACACAGCCAGAGTCCAAGCTCTTGACCATGATGATGTGCTCTGTACCTTTCAAGAGCATCACATTAATTTTGAACATGTTATGTTTGAGATGCCCTTAAAACATAAAGTGGAAATGATGAGAGAAATAAATCTGAGTAGAGATAAAAGAAATTTTACAACCACCTATTATCAAAGTTAAATGAAATCGGCTGAATGAAGATTGTAAAGGAAGAGAGTGTGTAGTTAGAAAGGCAACAAGCCTGGGGCAGGGGGAGGGAAGAGGAGCATATCTAATATTATAAATCTCAGTGTTTGGTAGAGAAGATGGCACCTTCTCAAAAGACTGAAATGGGGGTGCCTGGGTGGCTCAGTCGTTAAGCGTCTGCCTTTGGCTCAGGTCATGGTCCCAGGGTCCTGGGATCGAGCCCCACATCGGGCTCCCTGCTCCACGGGTAGCCTGCTTCTCCCTCTCCTACTCCCCCTGCTTGTGTTCCCTCTTCCGCTGTGTCTCTCTCTGTCAAATAAATAAAAAATCTTAAAAAAAAAAAAAAAGACTGAAATGGAAGAACCAAAGTGGAAGAATAAATGTCAGAAGAGAATCATGTCAGGGGAGCCAAAGAAAGAGAGCATTTCCAGAAGGAGGATGTAGTTCTCTGCCCAGTGCTCCTAATAGGTTAAGTAAGAAGAAAGGGAAAGTGTGAAAAGGATTAAAAGAGAACTTTATTTTAAATGTGGAAGTTACTCTCTCACCTTCCTTATATATCTATTCTTACAACACAGATTATTCTACTAGACTAAAAGGAACTTTAAAATACATATACTCAGGGCACCTGGGTGACTCAGTGGATAAAAGCATCCAGCTCTTGATTTCAGCTCAGGTCATGATCTCAGGGTCATGAGATCGATCCCTGTGTTGGGCTCTGCACTTAGTGGAATCTACTTCTCTTTCTCTTCCTCTGTTCTTCCTGGTGTACTCTCTCTCCCTCTCTCTCTCACATAAATAAGTCTTTAAAAGTAAATAAATAAAAATAAAATATATATAATCATATGGACAGAGAAAATAGAAGAGAAGGCATCAGAAAATAAGAAAATTCAACAAATTTTGAGATGAAAGAGAAGGAAGATGTAGTTAATATCATCTACATACAAAATACACTGTTAGCTACAATCTAAAGGACCCATGAAAGGGTATGAAAATTGATTTACTGCATAGACCTCCTTACAATCTGGGAGACAACAGGTACCAAGCAAGAAACTGAAGGTACTTAGTACTAAAAACAGGAAAATTAACTGACATACTCTCTATATAAGGCTACATAGCTATGCCCCAGGAAGAAAACCAGGATATTCTTTGGCTTGCTGCCAGACCATCCTGCCACAAAACCTATCATGCATATAAAACTTCCAGTTATCATCTTAGAGCTTCACTCTTCAATTCTGAAGGACAGTCAGGGATCACCAGATATTTGTGGAAAACCCCTATTATGAAAGATAAAGATCAAAAGAAACACAGAAAATAGAACTCAGAAATAATGCAAGGAACAGGGGGACAAAGACAAAAAGCCTATAGTTAATATCTTCTGAGAGAAATGAAAATGATATGGCACCCTCAAATACAAACAGGATACTATGTAAAAATAGCATTCAGGAAGCAACAAATAACTCTTGACAGTAAAAATATGCCCTGGATAAAAGATAATACAGCAGATGGATTTAGAAGATCAAGTTGAGAAAATCTCAACTTGAGAAAATAGAATAACAAGACAAAGACACAAATTACAAAAGAAAAAAAATAATTGAATTACAGGATGAAAGTAGGAGATAGGTCCTACATCCAACTAATCAAGATTGCAGAAAAAGAGAAAATAAAAACAATGAAGAGGAGAAAATTAACAATTAAATCATGACAGAAAATTTAACAAAATTAAAAGGTAAGTGCTTCCAAAGTGGAAAAGTCCGTCAAGTACCCAGTACAATGGATTAAAAAACACATCAAAGCACATTACCTGAAATTTCAAAAGACTGAAGACAACATAAAAACATAAAAATTCTAAGATGTTCTGGTGGAAGGGAAAATCACGGAATTTTGAATAGCAATGGAAATGGATTTCCTGGCAACAACTTTAAAAGCTAGAAAATAATAAACTAAAAATGTCTCTAAATTTATGAAGGAAAATTATTTCTGACCTGGAAATATATGTCCAGTCAAACTTTCACTTGTTTGTGGGTGAAATGAAACCATCTTCGGAGACTCATCCTTTCTCAGTAAATTACTAGATGTTACATTCCACCTTGGATATTGTATTGCAATAAGTCCAGAAAGAAAAAGACATGGGATTCAGAAAATAGAAGATGTAACACAAGAAGGAAATAGAAAATTCACAGAATAATAGTGAAGGGAAATTTTAGGATAACAGATATATATCAGATCTAGAAAAACAGACATTCCAGAGAGGAACAAGAAAATACGGTGTTCCTGAAGGATTATTCCAGGGGGAAAATGACAGATTATACTCACTTGACTATACCAAGAGGAGATAGAGAATTGAATTAATGAAAGGTACCTAGAAAAATAAAGCAAAGAAAAAAAAAGGAAATTCTTAAAGAAACAAAAAAATGCCCAAGAAATAAAATGTGATTGAATTACAGTAGCATATAGTTAAAATAAATACTACTAATTTAAAACAAAATTGCTCTCTCTATATTTTTGCTTGGTTAGAAGTGTGTTGGAATTTGTTATCAGGAAGTTAAACCACCACACTACATGTTAGAAACCTGTAATTGAAAAATTAAGGAGTAGCATTATAATCAAGTTATTTAAAAAATTTAGGATGAAGAAAAGCTCAAAAATTGAAAGTTACTAATGTAGGGAGCCTAAATCAGGATTAGAAGGAGTTATGATTGAGACAGTCCAGAAATGAGATACCAAAGTTATTAATGGGTGCAGAGGAGTGTTCAAGAGATGGTAAATGAATGGCATGAGAGAGTACGATGTTACTACTAGATAATGAGACCATCAAAGGAAGAGGGGTTTTACAGGAGGAGAGAAGAGTAATAGTTTTTAGAAAGCAAGGGGGATAACAATTCCACTTTCCAGCCCTGAAGTGTTTAAGGGGTGAGAATGTCAACATGCTCCACTTTTGAAGGCTACAAGTCAATTGAGTTTTAGTTGAGACTATGAGGGAGCATTCAGTGAAGAGGACAAGGCTTAATGGATTATCGATCATGGTATAAGGCACATTCTGAGTTCAGAGGGAGTACAGAAGAGGGAAGTTGGGCCAGGGAAAAATGTCAGTACATTGTGGGGATGAGAGAAGGGACAGAAAAGATGACCAGAGGAGCCTACATTTTGGGACAATGAAAGGGAAACTAGTGAACAGAGTTCCAAAAGTCTTAGTGAACAGTGCACCCTCTGGCCAAATGGTTTAGGTGCAAGTCTGGATATTCTTTTTCCTCTTAATTTATATTTAAAAATTTACAGTGGCAGCAACAGACAGGTATGAAGAAATAGTCACATGGCTCAACACAATAGGGTGAGTGCTAGGCACAGGGCAACACAGGCATGAACAGTGGATTGTACATCCATCTGTGGGTCAGAGAGGCAGACAGGGCATGACATTACAGCTGTGTGGTTGATGTGACTACTAGTGACTCAAATTAAAAACCTGGGAAGCTTTCGAGACACCTCTCTCTCCCCCCCCCAGTCTCCCCTCCCACCTCTCATTTAATCTATCACCAACACATTGGATTCTTCTTCTTAAATATCTTTCCAATCCGTCACTTCTTTTCATCCTTACTGTTACTCTCATAATCTAAGCCATCATCACTTACCTTTACAACTGTAATAACTTGCACAAACATTTACTAGGTGCCTAATATGTGTCAGATATTTAGTAGATGCATTTATTGGCTGTCTAATATATGCTAGGTCCCAGGTAGAGACTGGGAAGGCACCAACCGATAATCAGGGATTTCAAGTAAGGTCAAGTAAAATAAGAGTTACAAAACCTTGTGATTCAGGCTCCTAGAAATGTGAAGTATAGGAGTTCAAGAGATAGAAAGTAATGAAGAAGAAAGGTCATCTTTTTAATGTTTTTGGTTGGCCTTCTACAGAATACCAAGTGCAAATAACCACCTAAAAGTGATGACTCACGAACCTGTCCTCAAAATATCATTTTATTAATTTTGGGAGTTAAAAGAAGGATAAGGAAGGCTTGGGCTGAATGTCCAACATCTCTTAAACATTTTCTACTCATCTCCCTCCAAATTTGACTTAACCTAAGCAATTTAAAAAAACAAAATGCTATGTTGTTTTTATAAACTAACACCACTTTCTAGTAATAAACTTATGTTGGTAAGTCAAATAAATCAACCAAAAAAGTTCATGTTTCAAATTAATGCTCATTTAGTACTACTCAGTAGCTGGCAAACTATACTGTGTCTGCGAATTCAAAAATGAATAAAACAAGATATTTTCTTCAAAGAACTTACCTAGGGGAAAATAGAACATGTAATTGGGAAGCAATGTGATTAGTGCTCTGGGAACTCAGAGGAAGATTCTAGTCATTCTTCTTGGAGAGACATTCACAGAGGTAGTGACCTTTTACTTAGAATGAGAAGTTTTTCCAACAAATTGTCAATAGCTGATGGTGATTGGGAGGGAGGGAGGAGAGCCCTAAATATATTCATTTATTCATTCATGAATTCATTTTTTATTTGTTTGTATTTTTGTTTTGTTTTTTTTTAGTTTCAAGTTTTTATTTAAATTCCAGTTAGTTAACATACAGTGTAATATTAGTTTCAGGTGTAGAATTTAGTGATTCATCACTTACATATGACACCCAGTGCTCATCACAACCAGTGTCCTCCTTAATACCTATCACCCATTTAACCCATCTCCCCATCCACCTCTCCTCCAGCAACCCTCAGTTTGTTCTCTATAGTTAAGAGTCTGTTTCTTGGTTTGCTTCTCTCTTTTCTCCCCATGTTCGTTTGTTTTGTTTCTTAAATTCCACATATGAGTGAAGTCATATGGTATTTGTCTTTCTCTGACTGACTTATTTCACTTAACACAATAGTCTCTAGCTCCATCCATGTTGTTGCAAATGGCAAGATTTCGTTCTTTTTGATGGCTGAGTAATATTCCCTTGTATATATACACACACCATATTTTCTTTATCCATTCATCAGTCAATGGACATTTGGGCTCATTCCATAATTTGGCTATTGCTGTGCTGCTGCTATAAACATCGGGGTGCATATATCCCTTCAAATTAGTATTTTCGTATCCTTTGGGTAAATACATAGTAGTATAATTGCTAGGTTGTCGGGTAGTTCTATTTCTAACTTTTTTGAGGAATCTCCATATTGTTTTCCAGAGTGGCTGCACCAGTTTGCATTCCCACTAACAGTGCAAAAGGGTTTCCCTTTCTCCTCATCCTCTTCAACACCTGTTGTTTTCTGTGTTGTTAATTTTAGGCATTCTGACTGGTGTGAGGTGATATCTCATTGTAATTTTGATTTTTATTTCCCTGATGATGAGTAATGTTGATCATATTTTCATGTGCCTGTTAGCCATCTATATATCTTCTTTGGAAAAATGTCTATTCATGTCTTCTGCCTATTTTTTAATTGTATTGTTTGTTTTTTGGGTGTTGAGTTTTATAAGTTCTTTATAGATTTTGGGTACTAACCCTTTTTCATATATGTCATTTGCAAATATTCTCCCATTCTGTAGGCTACCTTTTAGTTTTGTTGATTGTTTCCTTTGCTGTGCAGAAGCTTTTTATTTTGATTAAGTCCCAATAGTTTATTTTTGCTTTTGTTTCCCTTGCCTCTGGAGATATGTCTGGTAAGAAGTTTCTACCGCCAACATCAAAGAGGTTACTGCCTGTGTTCTCCTGTGGGATTTTAATGGTTTCCACACTTAGGTCTTTCATCCATCTTGAATATATTTTTGTGTATGGTTTAAGCAAGTGGTCCAGTTTCATTCTTTCGCACAAAGCCATCCAGTTTTCCCAATACCATTTGTTGAAGGGACCATCTTTTTTCCATTGCATATTCTTTCTTGCTTTGTTGAAGATTAGTTGACCATAGAGTGTAAGTCCTTTTCTGGGTTTTCCATTCTGTCCCATTGATCTATGTGTCTGTTTTTTTGCCAGTACCATATTGTCTTGATCACTCCAGCATTGTAATATAGCTTGAAGTCTGGAATTGTGATGCCTCCAGCTTTTCTTTTCTTTTTCAAGATTGCTTTGGCTATTTGGGGTCTTTTGTGGTTCCATATAAATTCATTTGTTCATTCTATATTTGTTATTAAATATTTACTGTATGTCAGGCAAGACAAATGCAAAATGAATAAAAAACGGTTCCTACTCTCAAGAGACTTATAGTCTAGAAGAATAACATGAAAATCAGTGGATTTAATAAAGTGTTGTAAGTGACATGGTACAAGCCTGTGCAAGATTTCATGGCAATTGGTAAGTTTAACCTAGAGAAAGCTGTTACAGAAATTTCTACCATGATTATAAGTTGCTTTCTCCCATTAAAATCATAAGATTCATAAAGATAGGTTGTCATTCTGAAGGAAATAACCAATCCATCTCTAATCTGTAGCTCCAATAGGATAGAAGCTTTGTGAAATTTCATCACTCTATTCCACTAACTATATCAGTGCCTGGAACATAGTGGTTATTCAATAAACATATGTCCATTAATGGAATGAATTTGTGGATCAAAAAGAGATCATCATAAACCTTATGAAATTTGAATATTTTTACAGAAATGGAAGAAAAAGATGTATTTTTTCTAACCAATTCCAGATATTTCTGTTCCACAGTGTAACTTGTCTAAAATTAAAAAAAAAAATTATAAATTTGTGTGTCGAGGGAGAATGTAAGCATGGTAACTGCATTGCACTGAGTCATGATTGTGTTCTCGGGAGATTCTGCCATTCCCAAGCTGTGTGATGATGGTAAACCTCCTAACCTCTCTGAATTCCATTTCTTTATCTGTTAAATGGGACTAAAACCGATTTTACATACCTTGCAAGGCTGTTCAAGTGTTAAGCGATATAATGCACGTGCATGTCCTCTATAAACTTTAAAGTATTACATAATTATAAAATATATACCGAAGTTAAATTTCTATGGCTCTATTCTTGCAGGAGTGCCCTCCAAATTCAGTCAATTAAGCAGTTATTTTCTGTCTGTTTCTGTAGTGCAGTGCCTGGAGATGACCACCAAGCGGAAAATCATCGGCCGACTGGTGCCGTGCCGATGTTTCCGAGGTGAAGAAGAAATCATCTCAGTTTTAGACTACTCCCACTGCAGTCTTCAGCAGGTGCCGAAGGAGGTCTTTAACTTTGAGCGGACATTAGAGGAGCTTTATCTAGATGCCAATCAAATCGAAGAGCTACCCAAGGTAATCTTTGACAACCTGAGATGTACACCGTAAATGAGTATTTTGTGACATCCAAAGACTTGGTATAAGGATAATGTTGATTATAGCCTTCTCGCTGAATAACTGGCAAGTTTTTCAAACTGCTGTAACTTTTTCCAATATGCTTGTTGGTACCCCTTAATACCATTTCATTTGTAAATTCATGTGATGAGTATGACCAATTGAACTCCATGGAAATCGTTTTATGAATTATTCCTCATTTTATTTATTTATTTTTTTAAAAATGAGTTGTTTTTTTCTTTTCTTTTCTTTTTTTTAATTTATTTGACAGAGAGAGACACAGTGAGAGAGGGAACACAAACAGGGGGGGAATGGGAGAGGGAGAAGCAGGCTTCCCGCAGAGCAGGGAGCCTGATGAGGGGCTGCATCCTAGGACCCTGGGATCATGACCTGAGCCGAAGGCAGACGCCTAACAACTGAGCCCACCCAGGTGCCCCTTATTTATTTTTTAAAGATTTTATTTTTCGTTTATTTGAGAGTGAGAGAGTGTGAGAGAGAGCACGAGCAGGGGGAGAGGTAGAGGGAGAGGGAGAAGCAGGCTCCCCGCTGAGGGCAGAGTCCAACACAGGGCTCAATCCCAGGACCCTGGGATCATGACCTGAGCCCAAGGCAGACACTTAACCACTGGGTCATGCAGGCACCCCTGAATTATGCCTTATTTTAATTTAAAATGGCCTCCATGAAAATACAGATTAAGATCAATATCGGTGGGTTGAGATCATGTTTGGAAAAGAAAGGGAAGATATGACACTCTATTCTAGAAGTGAAATTTTTATGTTGTACATTAAGGAAACATTGTTTTAAAACCTTGAATTATGTGTTCTAAGTCTAAGAAATACTTTTACACACATACACACACACACACACACACACACGCCACACACAGAATTAATACTAGTATGAAAAACATGCTGTTATTTCTGGAATTTGGCATCTTTGATTATTACAGACATCATTGAATATATGGCATAAAAGTATAAGCATAGTAGAGCTAAAAATTTAACTAATATCAAACTTTGCAAACACACACTGCCATTATGACATTGTGCATGCAAAGAAAATACCTTCTGTCTCTTGTTTTCCACTGCAGAAAAGAATGGATGATAAAAGATAAGCTAACACAGACCAGGGCCACACAACAAAGAGGTTCAAAATCTAAACCACTATATATTAATGATCATCTAAATAAGTGACTCACATTAAGTAGTCAGCATAGCATTTACCTGTGAAGGATTTACCCAATGGCTCAGAGGGAAAAAATGTCTTGCAATACATGTCCATTGCTTATGCTAAAAAAATGCGTATTAAATACCCAGGAACCAGGAAAAGAAACTTCCATAATAAAAACTCACTTCATTATCAAATTCTGAGAGTAATGTGCTGATCAAACCAAATCATGAATAATTATTTTCACTTAGGATTATAAATTATGGTATTAATATAATAATTCAGAGGCAGGAACGATTTAATGTGTACTTCAAAACCAATGTACTTCATTTTTGACAACCAAAGTATATAGTGTTGTCTTGGATTTGGGGCCAGGAGGTCTGGGTCAGGCCTAAAAAAAAAGTTCTAACTCTATGGATTGCCATACAGATGTGTATCAAGTAAAGGTTGCCATGAAATGGGCAGTTTCTCCCAAAGACTTTCTTGAGGGCAGAGATGGCATCTTATTCATCTTTGCCTCCCTGTACACATGGTGACTTTCACATAATGGATATTCAAACTCTTTCTTGTCACTGCCAGGTAGAACAAGGCAGAGAACTTTATGTACTACAGGACTTGATTAGCAAAATGGTATAAGGTTTAAACGACTCATAAATGTGACATTTAGCTCTAATTTAGAAAAATAAGTATTTTTTTAGAGCAGCTCCATCTAAGATTGCCAGATAAATAAAGGACATCCATTGAAATTTGAATTTTAAACTTTTTTAAAAACCAGAAAATTTTTGGTATAATTATGCCCCAAATATTGCATTTGATATATTTACACTAAAAAAATAGTTATTTAACTTGACATACTGTATTTTTATTTGTTGAATCTTGAGAGCCCTAAGCCAATCTAGTTATTTAGTCTTTTTCTAGATCCATGCAACAGATTCTATAAGACAAATAGTAAAAAACATGGTTTATCAATCAAGTATTTATTTAATATCTATATTACTACACAGTGTTTGAGGCTTTAGGTGGGTACAAGAGAAATTAATCTCAAGCCTTACTCTCAATGATCTAACCACCTAATCACAGAGAAAATTGAAGCATTAGAGGCAAAAGCATGATAATGTGTAATCAGAGCCAAAGAGCCAAATACCATCGTAGAGAAGAGTTTCATTCTTGCAGGGGGTGCAGGAGGGCTTGACCAAAAGGTAAAGATGCAAAGATTACGATGGTACATATGGAGAGGGTGAGGAGAGGGACAGCAGAGCTGTGAAGCGTCTGAAACTGCAGGTACACCTGAGGGAGTGCCAACAGTATGTAAGTAGAGTAGGGAGAGCATGAAGGACCCAGATTCTGAAAGGTCTTGAGAGTCACACAGCATTGTTCGACTTGATGAATTAGGCAGATAGTGTCATCGGAGAGTCTTATATATCATGTAAGTCACCAGGAGCCTACTTAAGCTTGAATTAACAATACATAAAAATAATACAAGTGAACCAAAGACTCAATATAATTTCCCAGCGTATTGAATTGAGGAGAAATTGTTATCTTTTATTATGGCAAACTTTATATATTTCAAAGATCTTTCACATAATCTCTCAAGATTCTTTGAATTCCCAAAATCAAGGTGTTGCTTTCATAAAGCAGCCTGTGTTACTTTCTTCTAATGTATTTGATCTTGAGATATGATCTAAATTGTCTGACATTGAGACATGATCATTATAGTACATGGATATATTTGTGCATATTAGAAAAACAGGAAGTTAAACAAAAACTCTTTGTTTTTCTGGGAAGGACTTGAAAGTCCTAACTTATTCTTAGGTCTCATTGGCCTTAATTGTGTTACATATTTATTGCTGATCCAGTCCCTTTGCTATAGAATCCACTATGGCAAGAAAAATAAGGTTACTTTGATTGAATTAAACAATGATGGGCCATCTCTGTGGATTTGTGATTGTTGGCCACAACACAAAGGAAAGGAGTGCAAGGACCGTGGGGGAGATTACCACAGTGTACACTACAAACAAAATGCTATACAGTCATTGTTTCATGAGGAAAAGTAGACAAAGTCTACTTTAGGGAGTTTAATCTTCAAATTTAAATTAAATAAAACCTCTTTTGTCTGCCATTTTATTTTATTGTTTTCTTTGTGTTTCCCTGGCATTGTTACTATGGTGATTTCAAATATGTTGATTAAATGAGCTAGGTATTTGTATTTTTGATATTACATTATGGAAAGAATTGCCTTTTGTAAATGTTTTAAAATTTTTTTTCTTTCTGATATTTTATACAGAGAATATTCTAGCTGGCCCAGAATTGCTACTGTAAGATGTTATACAACAGGTATAGAACAGAGTCAAGGTTAGTGACATTAGAAAAAGATATGTCAAGACTATGTCAGAAGAGATGCAAAAATAGATAGGAAAGAACAGGAAGTTTTTTGATTAGAAATGGTTCAATCTGTGTTACTTAATTTGCTGTAGTAAAAGGTAAAAATACAAAATGACATGCCTTTCACACAGTAATAGAAAACCCACACAGCTTATAATTTAGTACTGTTTTGCTTGTTATTTTGAACCAGAAACTTAAAATTATAGGCAGAGTAATAGACCATAACAGGGGCATATTATATATGAAGTAGTGTGGGAAGACAAAAGTTAAAAAAAAAAAAAAAAAGCAATAAAGAGAAAAACTGTTGAGAAACTTTTTGAAACTGAAGAGGAACCTTAAAAAACAGAATAGAAATAATTTGGAAAAATTAATATGTGACCAAAATTGAAAGACATAAAGAGTGAATTTGACAGATGAGATCAACTTTTTTGTTGTTGTTGTTTATAAAGTAAAAATTCAGTTTATTCATCTGTTTATGACACAGTACACAAGAGGCAAAGTGTTTCACATCATAGATTTCACTTCCAACTCCTTGGAATGTTCATTTCTTTGGCTAAAAGGAGAGACTAGACATGAGATGCAGGCAATGCTTAGGCAACTGACATAAGGATGGGGAGGGGGTGATGCTAACACTATCCTCATGGGGACAGGCACAAGGGGTCTGTTAGTCACAAGCTATTTTCTAGAACTGTTAGCTGGAAACAAAGGAGCACCACTGCTGGGTGCTCATCCGTCGTGGGCCTCAGTCATCCCCACCACACAGGTACAGCAGTGCTTTCTGGTAGTCACCCTTCGTGTCTTGCTGGATGTAGTAGTACAGGGACTTGCTGTACTTTCTCTTGAATTCAGACCTAATTTTCAACATGTCCACTTCACTGCGAGAGACCATGATTCTAATCAGGACCTTATCACAAGTCCCCTTGCCCTTCATGGAGTCTTACAGCCGGTCAGCAAAATACAGGGGCTTGTTCTGAATGCATTGGGCCAGGTTCAGGAAAGCATTTTCCAGGTCTCCTTTGACCTCCTTCTTGATGCTCTCCAGCATGTCATAAGGGCTGTAGCTCTTGTACCTTTCAAATACTTTCTGGAGGTGACAATACTCTGCTCAGTCATGATGCTGATCCACTTGGGCACAGGTGTTCCTTTCCTCTTCACTCCAGCATCATAGAGATCCCGGGCATCTTGGTCAATCAGTTCATAATCAATGACAGAGCCATCCTCTGCTCTTCTACCCTTTGCAAGGGCAACCATCAGCTTGCAGAAGTCACCAGATGTGTCAGAAACGATGTCCTTCTCCAGATCAGTCTTGTACATTTCTTTGTAGACTCTGTTAATTTTCTGAAGCTCTTGGTTGGTCCTTGAGCAGATGATCTCAATGAGGGAGTCCTCAGCCCCTTCATGGAGGCTTTCAGCTCAGAAGCATCATACTGAGCAGGTGTTTTCAAAAGGCCCCAAATCACGGTCTCCAGGTGGCCGGACAAAGCTGACTTGAGTGCTGATGCAAGTTCCTTTTTGGTCCTTCTGTGGTAGGTGAAGGCAATATCCTGTCTCTGTTCATTGCTGCGGTTGGTCAAAATGTTGACAATGGTGACCTCATCCACACCTTTGGTCTTGATGGCCATTTCAATGTTCAGAGCATCACGCTCAGCATCAAAATTGGTGTATGCTTTGACCGACCCGTATGCACTTGGGGGCGTGGAGTGATCACCCTCCAAGCTGAGCTTGCAGAGAACTTCATGAACAGTAGACATTTTGAAGGAAGCTGGGCCCGGCGCCGAGAGCTGCGAGCGTCCCCAGTTGTAGAGCCAGGTGAGATCAATTTAACCACATTTTAAAAGAGGATGGAATGAAATCTGAAGCACCAGACTTAGAAAATTTTCTCTGTATTAAACTTTACAATCTACCCTTGAAATATTTTAGAGATTAAGAACCTGACCTTTGGACCCAGACAAACCTAGGATTAGATTTTAACACTGCTGTTTGGTTGGGAAGATATTTTATTTTCTGGGAGTCTCAGTTTCTTCATTAGCAAAAATAGGAAGATAATAGAGGTTCCTAGTGGTTAGATAGATTATAGATAATAGGTAGATAAGTGGATAAATGAGTATTGGGTGAGATAATACATATGGGATACCTGGAATAGAGAAATATCCAATAATCAATATTCATCATTCTCTTATCACAGATGAAGGATAATTCCCATGTTAATTACCCTGAGTAAAACAAAAGTAAGATTTTGTAACATCTCAACATAGTTCTGGGCATTGACTCTCTAACAAAAAATTGTGTGGCATGACTTTATCTCAATTCCCTGCCTCTAATGGTGTAGGTTTTTGACTCTACCAGCTGCACCAACACATTTGTGATAACACCACTGTTTACGCAGAAAATTTCCCTGACTCACAGAATCACAATGTTGTATTATATTTGAATAGATGCAACCTTGGAGATTATTTAATTTAGCCCTCAATTATTACTAATAAGCGAATCTAGGCCAAGAAAGTTAATTAACTTCTTTTAAGCCACGTGGGATGTTAGATTCTTATCCAAAACTATTACCAAAGACTATGTATTCATTAGGATAGAATATGTTATGCTACAGTAACAACAAATCAAAAGCCCAGTGTGTAATTGAACAAAAGTTTTGCTTGGTTTCCTATGAGTGTTTCCAGGAAGCACTGCCCTTTAGGAACCCAGTGTTAACTAATCTAACTGTCCACCCAATGCAGAAATGTCCCCTTATTATTTCTCTTGCAACAGTCATCCAATCTCTTCATGAACATTTCTATTAGTGGAAGAAAGCACTAAATTAAGAAGCAGACCACTGTATTATTGGAAAATTCAGGTTATTAGAATGTTCTGCAATATGTTAATGATGTTTGCCCATACCCATCCATCTATCTCAACGCCTAAAACTGGGGTAGGCACTTGGGGTGATACAAAGATTATTAAGGCATGCCCTCTCTGGACAAGAAGCTATGCTTCTGGCATTACTGCCCTGATCCTTAGAATATTTTAAAGGAATTCATATACTTTGCCTTAAACTTCTGTTTTTCCAAGACAAGTTTCCAAATTTTTTTGACCATTTTTCAAAGACATGCTTTCTAAATGCTTCGCCATTTTAGTTACATTTCTCTGGGCACATTCTAATTATTAGCTTGGTTTTAGACATTGATATATCAAATAAAAATATCTGTCCACGTGGAGGTATTCAACAGAGGAATAAACAAAATGTAATGGGACTCAGGAGAGAGGTCAGAGTTGGAGATGAATGTAAGAGTTATCCACTTAGAGGTGAGAATTAAAACCAGGAGACAAGATAATGTCCCTGAGAAAGAAAGGAAAAAGAAAATTGCTGAGAAACAAATAATTAAACTATAAAAATAAAAATCCTAGTACTAACCCACCATAGGAACTTGCCTAGAAATTACCTGTGTTTTCCCCAGTATCATGGCAACTGTGTGTACAGGGATAAAATTGGGAAATTTTATTATGCTCTTGTTGGTAAAAACTCCATGGGTAAGAGAAATATGGCATCTCAATTGATTTTGATCTGGATGTTTATAGCTTACAAAAACCTATTGGCTCATAATGAATAGAAGAAAAGGATATAGCCTCAACTGTGTAGTACTATCAAAGCTAATTCTAGAAATTTCCAATCTTCCAAGCCTTTTAAAATTTAAGGTCATGAGCATTTTACTTGTAAAATATGAGTTTTATATATTAGAAAGGAGAGGTTCTAGCGTCCTATTGGAATGCCATAAAACACCCTCAGAGGGACACAAAACAGGTGAGATATAGGGAAGTCATACAACTATTTTTAAATAATTAGGAAGAAGACCAAAGAAACAAATATTCATTTGAATATTAAACTATACATTCTTAAAACTTGTTAATTTTCTGGAGGCATATTGATAATGTCTTCATCTGGCCTCTCTTCCCTCAGCCTGACCCAGATCAGTAGATCCCACACTTCTGGATTTCAAAATCCAGCAAAGTGTGGGAACTGACATTCCCTTTCTTTTGCTAAATAAACACTTTAAAAGTCTCATGCAAGACTTTTATTATTTTACTGTAAAAGAATACTTTCATAGCCAAATGTGGAAAACATTCATGCACAGAATAAATGGTATTCCTTCACAAGAAAAGATAGGCAGTAAACCTGTACTCTTTTTTAAAAAGAGTTTTTATTGAGTTTTATTGAGATATAATTTACATACCTATCAAATTCACCCTTACAAAATATGTACAATTTAGTGGTTTTATTATATTTACAGAATTGTAATGCCATCACCACTGTCTAATCATAGAAAATTTTAATCACCTTCCCCCCTCTCCCCAAAATACACTATACCTATTAGCAGTCACTCCGCGTTCTCTGCTTCCCCTGGAAATCTTTCTCTATGGATTTGCCTATTTTGGATATTTCATATAAGTGGGATCATACAACATAGGGCATTTTGTGACTGGCTTTTTTCACTGAGCATCAGGTTTTCCAGTTTTACCAACCTCGTAGCATGTATCAGTACTCCATCCCTTTTCATTGCCAAATAGTATAACTTTGTATGGATATACCACAAGCCACTTTTAAAAAATAGGATATAACACTTTTTGAAATGCAGCCAAATTGCAAAAAACATTATTTTTCTGTAATGCGTGTGTGTAATTATTTTCTCAATACAAATGCATCGGTTTGGAGCTTTATAATCCATAGTAGACATGAAGGTGAGCTCCGGTATCCAACTTCTTTCAGTATTTTGTTTTTAATTAAGCAGTTGTTTAAATTCAAGTTCATAAAGGTGTATAGAAAAAATGAAAGTAAACTCTTAACAATATACATCCAATATAGAATATTGTCAGTAAGCTGTGGGATGCTAGAAAAAAATGCCCCCCGTATCTACAGTTGCTTCTCCAGGGAAACAGACAGATGCTGGGGAGCCAGGGGCCAGGCAAGGGCTACATTAAAAACCATTGCTTGGTGCCCACTGCTCCATGGTTTCCACTCATACAGGACTGTGTAGCTGAAGCATTGGTTACCCAATATGAAGCAGTCAAGAATTTATCAAAGGGGGGATATTTTATTTTATTTTTTTTAAAGATTTTATTTATTCATTTGACAGAGAGAGAGAGAGCGCACAGCAGGGGGAACAGCAGAGGGAGAGGAAGAAGCAGGCTTCCTGTGGAGCAGGGAGCCTGATGTGGGGCTCGATCCTGGGACCGTGGGATCATGACCTGAGCCGAAGGCAGACGCTTAACGACTGAGCCACCCAGATGCCCTGAATGCGGGATATTTTAGACTGATGAAAATTTTGTTGTGGCGTGGCTCCAGTCACTGAGCCATGCATGGATAGCAGAAAACTTCTTTGACTCTTCAGAAAATAAATGAGCAACAAAAATGCTCCTGAATTGTGCCAGCAGCCAGCAGGTAAAATAGAGCTCAAAGTTAATGACAGGCAAATGGGCTCTGACAACTCTATTGTAGCTGTTTGTCCTGAGCCTACACAGAAAAGCCAAGCAAGCTCTCTGCTCAAAGCCTTGGCCCCTGCTTTTCCCTCTGCCACCATTCCACATGGCCTGTGCCTTCTTCATTTCCTTCAGTCCTCTGCTCAAACATCACCTTACCAGAGAAGTTTTTCCCATTGTCTTATATGAAACAATAACACCTACCATCACCACCACCACTTCTTCGTCCCAACAAATTTAAAACTTACACGTATCTCTGGATTTCTTATACAATTCAATTGTGTTAACTAGTATTAAGATAACTGCCTAAATACTTTATCATTGTTATAAAACACCATAGGTAGCTTCCTCCAATATGGTGTCTGTTACTTTACAAAGAATAAGACCTTTGACAGTGACCAGAAGTAAGGAAGGACAGGAAAAGTTAGAGCACATCAGCATAGGACAGAGAAAATAAAACTCTCTCATTTAATGGTGGTTTGTTAGTTTAATTTTTGATGCGATCCTGGGGGTTGAAGTGAGGTAGGGAAATTTTTGTACCTCCTCTGCAATCCATGCCCTATTACCATGCATTCTGCATTGTTTTTTTACTCTCAAACTCTGAGTACTTTGTCCATAAAGATTAGATCTGCCACATGATATTTTCTCAAGTCAAGGAATGTGTTCTCTGACTCTAAAACAGTCAAAGGTAACAAAGGAAGGATGTCATGGAGCATACTTTTACATGTATGGAATACTTTACATGTAAAGAAATAAGTCCTTTAAAATCTCTTTCAGACTTAATGTTTTGTGATTCACTCATTTGAGTTTCCTTTTATTTTGTCTTATTTTATTTTATTAAAACTTTATTTATTTATTATTTGACACAGAGAGAGAGAGAGAGAGTGCACCAGCATAAGCAAGGGGAGCTGTAGGCAGAGGGAGAGGGAGAAGCAGGCTTCCCGCTGAGCAGGGAGCCCAATGCGGGGCTTGATCCCAGGACCCTGGGATCATGACCTGAGCCCAAGGCAGATGCTTAACCGACTGAGCCACCCAGGCATCCTGAAATTCCTTTTAAAAATGATAAGCAATAGAAGGAAGCATCCTTTCTCTGCTCTCCCTCACAGTATAACCTTTAAGAAAGATGTGTATCTCCACCAGTAGTGACTGTAATCACTGGTTATTATCATATAAGTACCACAATACAATATAAAGAGTCTGGAGAAAGAGGGCCTAGGTTTAACACAAGTTCTGATAAGAGTTAAAACCATGAAACTTCAGACATATTATTTAACCCCTTTGAACTTTAGCTTCTTCATTTGCAGTAGATGCTAACAAATTTGTTCCTGTTCACTTCTGAAGATTGTGGGGAGGACTTAATAATATAAAGTATCTGAAAACTCTAGGAAAACAGTAGAATGAAAAATAACTCTTGACTTAAGAGAAATGGCTTATTTTGGTAAAGATGAACATTTATTGGAAATATATCAGGGGCTCATTAATTTAATAGGATCCTGGAGAACTTTACATGGAAAAAAGGTAAGAAACAAGAGAGCTCTGGATTGCTGCACAGAAACCTCATCACCATAGCATTAGGGGCCGCACATTGCTGCTCTTGTGAGGAATGCGATCTCCAAACACCCCCATATAATCATGATGTTTGTTCAAGATTCAAATTCCAGATGCCTCCCCAGTTAATATACAATGAGAGATGCCCTTAAAAGGAAGGTCAGGGTTCTAATGGAAAGAGAGGAATGGATGCTCGACAAGCAAAGAAGTGTCCTCCAATGTTATACATACCATATCTCTTCCATTTAATTGATTCTTTTTTTCTTTTTATTCACTGATATTTGCTACCTCTGATTTAGGAGTCTGAGGGCCTTTTTCTCTCAGGCCTTTAAATAACATTATTTGAAATCAAGGTCACTTTGCTAGTTTTGTGAGAAATCTAATGAGATCAAAGGAGCCACAGAAAAAATATTTTAGGGTGACAAATTTTGAGATGTTAGTTCATAATTCTGATTTTAGTTTATTAAAACTTGAATGATAATTGATTCTTTTTTTCTTCAACTCAAAAGGAATCTTTCAAAGTGAAAGGCACTACTCATGTCACTATAGTTGCTGATTAAACAGTTGTCATGATTGAGAAATATGAAAAGCCTTGCTCTAAATTAAACATGGCCCAAATTTACAAATGGAGAACATGACAACTGCTACTTGTTTAATAAAGTTGCCTCATTTTTTAAAATTGCACGCTAACAAATAATTCCTTAAGTATTTGTCTTTCAGAAACTCAGAATTATCCATAACCTTGGCATTTTACGTAAGGAGCCACACACATATCTATGGAGAGCTCTCCTAAGATCCTGGGCTTAAATAAGGGGTGAAAAAAAGACCTTTTCAACTCTGTCACACCCTCAAAGATATTCATGGTTCATCACTCTCTCCTCTGGTGCCAAAGGTATAGAATTTATCTGAGTATACAAAACCATCTCCAGAATGAAACTCACATGAGTGATGCATACATAATCAGAATTTGACTATGTTTACTCTCTTGCCTGAAGCATCTTTCTCCAAAAGTGTTCTTTTATTGCAGTTATTTTGGCATTCAAATGCACAGGTTTTTTTTTTTTTTCAATAAATAAATAATGTAGGTGGACTCCATAGGGGCTCAAAAGAAAGTGAGATGAAGGACAAATTTGTAAAAAACATAGTTTATATGTGGAAAATTTTAGATCATTTTTATCTTACTCTGATTTCTATTTTTGTTTAAAATATTTTACTGTTTCAAAGGTTTATAGTATCAACATCTCTTATTTATGTGTCAGTGAGAAACTAGGACATCCAGAGTACCCCAGTCATTTTTTGAACTGTTTTACAATCTTCCAACTAAAGTCTTACTTGTCATATCACTTTTTTTATCCTATCACTTATCTCTATCCTTTACCCAATATCAAATCTTGTTGAAATCTGATTAAGCAACCCATTTGTTGATTTTTACTGCCAATTTTTTGAAATGGTATAAAAAAACAAATATTAGGTAAAATATATTCATTGATTTGTTCATTCATCCAGCAAACATTTCTTCAGTACCAGTTATGTGCAGACAACTGTTCTAGGTACCAGAGATATATTATTGAGCAAGACCTAGAAGTTCCTATTTTCACAAAATCTACATTGCTGCAAAAGAAGAATGGAAGTAATTTTTTAAAATTTTTTATTGTTATGTTAATCACCATACATTACATCATTAGTTTTTGATGTAGTGTTCCATGATTCATTGTTTGTGCATAACACCCAGTGCTCCATGCAGAACATGCCCTCTTTAATACCCATCACCAGGCTAACCCATCCTCCCACCCCCCTCCCCTCTAGAACCCTCAGTTTCTTTTTCAGAGTCCATCGTCTCTCATGGTTTGTCTCCCCCTCCGATTTACCCCCTTCATTCTTCCCCTCCTGCTATCTTCTTCTTTTCTTTTTTCTTAACATATATTGCATTATTTGAAACAAATAATGGAAGTAATTTTTAAAAGAAAATGTAAGATAGCAGCAATGCCATGATGAAAATAAAGGAGGGCAATTATGTTGAGGTTTGGATGACAGAGAGTAGACAACCATGCAGATTTGAGAAAGAACAGTCCCAGGAGAAGGAATACTCTAGGGCAGGAATGAGAGTGGCATGTTCAAGGAGCAGAAAGAAGGTAGGGGTGTAATGAATGAGAGGAAGAACAGTACAAGATGCAGATGCAGGAGATAGTGGGGCTAAATCATGCAAATTCAGGTA
Source organism: Neomonachus schauinslandi (assembly GCF_002201575.2). Lineage (NCBI taxonomy): Eukaryota > Metazoa > Chordata > Mammalia > Carnivora > Phocidae > Neomonachus > Neomonachus schauinslandi. The sequence goes on from NC_058406.1 coordinate 56,239,553, forward strand.
AGACAGGGAGAAACTTAAGATTTCATACTAAGTGAGATCAGGGGCCACTGAAGTATTTTAAGGAAAAGGGTGATGTGAAATAACTTATATTTGTAAAATACCACTCTGGCTGCAGTGTGGGAATACACTGTGACTAGTGGAGAGTGAAGGTGAGATTAGAGGCTATGGTAGTTATTCAGGTGAGAAGTTGGTGGCTTCAATTAGGTTGAGAGCAGTGAAGAAAAAGAAGCATTTAGAGAACACTTTGTCAGTAAAATTAATAGGATTTGCTAATGGCATGGATTTGAGAGGTTGGAGAGAAGGACCTGCATAGAGATTTAGAAAGAGTTGCTATTGCTAAAGGAAAAGAACAAGGAGAGAAAGGGCTGCTGTGGGTATAGGAGGAAACCATGTGTTGTCTTGGAAGCCAGAAGAGAACAGAAGGTGTTTTAAGAAGAGGGAGTGGTAAACTAAGAGACTGACTAAAATGACAGAGGAGGGAACCAATGTATTTGCTAGTGTGAAAGTAATTAGTGACCCTGATAAGAGTAGTAGGGCAAAAACCCAATGAAGTAGGTTGAAAAGAAAATGGTGGAGATACACATATTTCTTAAAGGCTATACTTTGAGGGAGAGCAGAGAAATGAAACAAGCTAAAGAGATGTTTGAGGTTAAGTATTTTCTTTATTTGTGTGTTTGTTTTCAAGGTCAATGACATTAGAACACATTTGCACACTAATGAGAATAAATTAGAAGAAAATAATTCCAGGTCCTGAAAGCAAAAGGACATAGGATTTACAGAATGCATGAAGGGGTTGCCTTTGAGAAGAATAAGCATGCTTCCTCCATTTTAATGAGAGAGAAAGAAGAAAATATAGATACAGATGATGGTTTGTAGGACTTGAGGGACAAGAATGATATTGAAATTTGATTCAAATTATAGAGGTTTCAATGTGTTAAAGAAATGCTTGAACAATTGAACTGATAGCATGGGAAGTGGCAATCTTTAAGTGAGCTGAAAGGGTGGAAGAATGGGGTGCATGAAGTTTAGGATTACAGAGGAATATAATTTACAAAGGGAATTGAGGGCCTTAAATATATAAAGTAGCTATATTTTATAAAATTATTTCTTGACATGGTGGGTAGTCCAAAACCAGATGCAAGACCCAAGTTAAAATTACATTAGCTTATGTGCCTGGACCAATGTGATAGCTGTAGAAACAGTAAAGAAGAAAACAAGTGACAAAGCAAGTAAAGAGAAGGCAGGAAGTGCAGTGGGTATTTATTGAGCACCTACTGTGTGCCTGGCCCTTCATATGCAATAATAGCTCTTTTGTCCTCAGAACAACCCTGACAAACAGGTTTTGTTTTCATTTTAACTGTGAGGGCATGGAAGCACAATGAGGTTGAAGAATTTACCAAAGGTTATACAACTAAAAATTTCAAATTTGGCCTATATCACTCCAAATCCTTTTCAATTCACTAATCGGAAGGAAGACCTTTCAGAATTTGGCATTTTGCTAGATTCGGGGATGAACAAGGAGGGATTAAAGTTGATAAGATTTTCATCCTGGAGACCTGGGAAAGTAACACTATTAAAAAATATACTGGAAGAAGTTATTGTGTAGAAAAACATGACAAAATGTGTTTTAGATGCATACTATGTGATATCAACTAAGATTCTCAAAAAGATACTAGAAGATAGTGATAGATCTGCAGTCAAATGCTCTACCACTGAGCTATACCCCCGATAGTGATAGATCTGAAAGAGACTCACCAGATCAGGACTGGAAATACATATCTATTCTTTACCCAGAGATCTGAAACAAGGAGCCATGTTTTGCTTGGCCTGCCTATTCTTTTTTTTTTTTTTTCCTTAATGCATTAGTGGTCAACTTATAAAATGCCAGATTTTATCAAAAAGTCCAGATTCCTGGCTTGTCTTTAAAAAAAAAAAGGAAGAAGGAAGATCTGGTAGAGTCCATATTCCTAATTGGTAACGATTAGGTAGAACTGAGGATTGTTGGGCTCTTTTGATGAAGCAGATCTAGTTTGCCACAGATTCCACCCAAGCTGCCCCCTAGCACTGAAGTTATCTACCTAGCTCCTGCAGAAAATTGGAGTTTGCAACCTATTATAGATATTTATTCATTTTTTCAGGAAAAAATAATTATTTACTTTGTGCCTGATACTTCCTTAGTCACTGGGAAAACAGCTGTTGAACAGATGTATGTACTCTGTAGCATGAAAGGCAGACATTGAACAAGTAATTGGGTCTATCTGGCAATAGCAAAATCAGAAATATAGTTTGGAAAGTTCTAGCTGCACAAAGAGTAGAAATAAAAGAATAGGCCCAGAGGCAAGGAGAGCAGTTAGGCAAAACTTACAGAAACCTGTGGGAGGTGATGATGACCTGGCCTCTGATAGTAATGCTGAGGATGGAACATAGGACATGGGTTAGAAATGCTTTTTGGAGGCAAAACTTACTGGATTCAGTCATCTGTTTCATATTTATATTTCAAGGGAAGAGGCAAAGTGAGTCACACACAGGTGACTCTCAGGTTTCTACTAGAGAATGTGGGAATAAACCAACAGACAGAAGGTATGGAATTTGGGAAACTAGAGCCCAGTTCAGAGGACTAGCAAATGAATATCTATGGAATCCATATGCATATCACACTGAGAGAGCAATCTGTCCAGACTGGAGCCTGCTACACAGGATGCAGGCGTGAGTTCCTTGAGAATCAAAATAAGATAAAATTTATCTGATGTGCTTTAGCATTTGGAAATATAATTGCTGGACATTTGACAAAGCTGTTTGAGTGTTTGGAAAAAATTAAGGATAAATGCATAGAAAAACAAGCAAATAAAACATGAAGCAATTTCAGAAAAAATCGTTTATGAGTAAACAACACAGTGTACAAATAAACATTATTAATATCAGCATTAACTACTGATTTAACAAGAACTTTGGATGTGACTATACTGGGAAGATGAGGAAAAAGCAAGAAAGTGATGATGGGATGGTAAGAAATGATAATGGTTTTTCAACTGCCATAATATGAGATACACTTGACCCTTGATCAACACAGAGGTTAGGGGCACCAACCCCAGCACAGTCAAAAATCCACATATAACTTTTGACTCCCCCAAAACTTAACTACTTATAGCCTGCTTTTGACCTGAAGCCTTGCCAATAATACAATGGTTGGTCAACATATGTTATGCTATATGTGTTATATACTAAATTCTTACAGTAGAATAAGAGAAAATAAAATGTTACTAAGAAAATTATAAAGAGAAAATACACTTACAGTACTGAACTGTATTAACAAACACCCACAGATAAGTGGACCTTTGCAGTTTAACCATGTTGTTCAAAGTTAACTGTAAAAAGGCAATGTCTGCAATTGATAAAACAAGAGGTAGAAATACATGTGTATTCTCTAGAAATATAGAAGAAAATACAAGAAATAATAGCTTAAAAAGTTGAAAGCAACTACCTCTAGAAGAGGGATTGTAGGATGCAAAGGACAGGACAAAGAACTGATGTAATGCTTTTATAAAAATAAAAATTAATTTTTAAAAAAATTAGAAGAAAGAGAATTGAGCTGGAAGAGAAAACCCGGGGTTAACCTTTTGCTGGATCTGACCATGTCGTGGTCCTTTTGAAAATGGTCTGTAAGATGCAGTGACAAAAGTAAATGTCCAATGCTCAAGTAAATTATAAAGTATCATTTGAGAAAATTGAATGACATAAAAAGTAAAAATGTAAATGTAAAAAGCAGGTCAATATCTGCTATCTATTCTTTCCATTAGTTCTTATAATAGTTGTTAACTGATTATTACATGTTTTAATGTTATTCGTTTCCTGGCTCAGTCCTTAGTATATGAAGTGGTTCTAAATCAGAGAAGGCATTTTACTAATGCAGCAATTTGGCCTCACTTCTGGAATGGAGTCAGCCTTTAGGGAACTGATAGAGGATTTTTTCTCTAGAGTATAAAAGAAGTTGCTTCATCTCTTATTTGCTTGTTTTTTTTTTTATACATTTATCCCCTAAATTTCTAGAGTGATTAGAGCATAAATTCTCTTAAAATGTTTTATTACACTCTAGAGAAATAATCCTCCATCAGTTCCCTAAAGGCTGATTTCATTCCAAAAGTGAGTCCAAATTGCTGCATTAGTAGAATGCCCTTTCTGATTTAGAAGCACGTCAAGATCCAGTTGTTGACCAGGGAATCCTGGGAAGTCAGGCCATTCTCAGCTTGCTATGGGGACTTGGGATTCCTTCAGTGTGATTATGCGGCTGACCTTCCATAGAACTAGCCTCTAGTCATATGTAAAAAATCACCATGTGAACATTTGCTTCCAAAAATTAGTACAGATATGTTGAGGCCATGAGTTAGGATCTACTATAGCATGCATGTGCTACATTTTTCTAGAATGACAATTAATTAGAAAGATTTTTAAGACACAAACATGAAAATGTTATGGAATCAAATGCAAAATTCATCTACATTGCAAAGATAACAAGTCATGTTCTCTGTATTCTGTTGTGAGAGGTTACTGTGGCAGAAAAGTTTAAGAGACCCTCCACTAGACTTCAGAGATAATGAACTGTTCCCCAGGTGCTGAGAAATGATAGGACACAAGAGAAGCAAAGATATGAATAATGTAAACTCACACTTATTGCCTGCTAGCTGGTATTATTTAACTTTGAAGGTCAGCTCCAAAATTCCACTAAGAGCCTCTAGTTGTTGAGAGGAAGAGAAGTTAGAAGTGAAATGTCTGGTGAGGTAGAAAGCGCTAGGGCTTTAGAATCAGGCAGATTCGAATTTGCATCCCAGACAGGGAAAGGTTCTCCATCTCCGTTTCTCCCCTATTTAAGATAAAACATCTGCCTTGCAGGATTATTTGGCCAGCATTTTATTTTTGTCATTTATTGACCTTGTGGTAATTCTTCTTTATTGTTATAGATTAAAAAGTAATGTGTGTGAAGTATAGTTATGGGGCCTGGCAAAATGTCAATTGTTAGCAGCTATAGTACTGTAAAGAAGACCACAAGGCTGACATTTTCGTATAAAATGAGAAATGATAATCCACTTTATAGAAAGGAAACTATTTTCTTTTTTTAAATTAACAGTGATGTAAACAGAGAAAATCTTTTGCAGATACCCATTCTTCCAAAATTTATGTGAAAATTAGTTTTTAAAAAAATCCTAGAGATATTCATCCTTTCCATACCGAGGTAGTTTGCTGTTTCTGTAATGAACCCAAAATGGCAATAAATTGGTTAAATCTTGACCATAGATTGGAGGAAATGCCAATATTCTATGTATCTCTTTAGAATCTTTTTGCTTGATTTCCTAGTAACAACTAGCCTCACTGTTGATTTTTTTCATTTTGGCATGAGTAATATGTGTGTGCGTGTGCGTGTGCGTATGCATGTGGTATTTATTGCCTAGAGAGTTAACTCTGTTGTCTTTAAATTTTAAGCAAATTAATTAAACATTTGTTCTCTTTTTTTGAGGTGGCAATAAAGGTTAATTGTGTTAAATTTAACTCCCAGGGCTCTCAGTTGCCTCTTATCTATGTCAGTGGCCTTTAACAGGAATAAAGGTTCTCTTTCTTTGTTCTAAACGATTAAGAATTGACTACATAAAAGCTTGTAATATACATTCCACAACGTGAATTTACTCATTAACATCAATGATAACTCCTTCTGTGATTGCCATTTACTCATTAACATCAATGATAACTCCTTCTGTGATTGCCATTGTCACCGGCCTGCCCAGGAGTTCTAGTTCTCTGGAGAAATGGAGCAGGGCAGAGGCCAACAGGGCAGGGCATGGGGGATGCTAACTGAAGTCTGAACTCTGTTTATAACAAGAGTTACAGGAACCAGGGAGCGAGGAGTTCTAAGGAGGGAGTGATGACATTGTCGAGGAATAGGGAAGCCAAGTAAGGCAAAAACTAGGTAATTCATTCATTTACTACCAGGCAGTAAAGCTTTTTTTTTAATTATTGTTTTTATTAACATATACTGTATTATTAGTTTCAGAGGCAGAATTTAGTGATTCATCAGTTGCATACAACACCCAGTGCTCATTACTTCAAGTGCCCTCTGCCAGCTCAGCCCTGTCTCTTAGTCTTTAGATTTACACGTGCTTTCTGGATTTACTTGAATATTCACACTCAACAAGTCTAGTTTTATTTTTTTTTAAGATTTTATTTATTTATTTGAGAGAGAGAGAGAGAGAGCCTACAAGCAAGGGGGAGGGGCAGAGGGAGAGGGAGAAGCAAACTCCCTGCTGAGCAGGGAGCAGACATAAGGCTTAATCCCAGGACTCTGGTATCATGCATGATTTGATCGGAAGGCAGACGCTTAACCAGGTGCCCCTCAACAAATCTAGTTTTCCCCCTTGAAACCCATCTTTTGGTCTATATTCTGTCTCAGTTAGTGACTGTCCATTTGGAAGCAATAGCAAGACCCTGTTATTTTCTCCCTACTTATTTACCTTCTGCATCAGATCAACAGCCAGTCCTGTCAATTTTGCCACCTATATATATCTAAATCTAATCTCTCCTTTCCACCCTATCAACAGAGCGTTTGTCTGGCCCTCAGCATCTTTTAGCAAACTAATGGAACAGTTTCCTTATAGATAGGTCTTAAGGCTGCTTTTTTTTTTTTTTGCCCCAATTTATTCTTCATACAGTCAGCAGTAATATACCCAAGTGTAACTATGACCAGGCCACAACATAGGCTAAGACTATTCCCTGTCTTCCCTTTAACTTACAGAATAAAACCACACAGCTGAGCATATCATGCTAATGTGAGGCATTATTTCCCTACAGCTTACCTCTCCTGTCTCTTACTTTTGCTGTCTTGTGAAGTGTCCCTCAAACACAAAGCTCTTTCTTGCCTCTAAGCTCGTGCTGTTTCTTCTGCCTCATATGCTCCCTTCAGAGTCTTCCCGGTTGTCACATCCTCCCACCACCCTCATCCTTCCCTCACGGTCAGTTATTTCACTCTCCGCTTTGCCTCCATGTTACCACATGTACAGTTCTAAGTGGCACTTACCAAACCTAAGATCATTATTCATTCGATACATACTTATGGAATACCTACTGGATTGTAAGGAAATACGGTTGAAGAAGAAAGACATGAGGATATGGGACAGCGTCTGTTTAATCTTTGTTTCAACAGGAAACACATTGTTTGGTTCAAAGTTAAGGTCTCACTAAATTTTTGTTGCATAAATAATTATAATATGATTCTGTAAAAGTGGATTATAGAACAATTACACAGATTATATGAAACCACAGTAGAGAGACAACTAATCATGCTTTGCTGTGGGACTGGGGTCAGAGAATTCTGCTTGGCAGAAGTGCATTGTTAAAGGTTAAGACTAGAACACAATCCAACTGGGCTTTTTAAATGCTAAATTGAGCCTAGAGAAAATGTATGGAACTTGCTCAACAGTATGTGGCCAGTTAGGGTGGAGTCAGAATTCAAATCTAGGTTTGTTTGATTCCAAAGTTTATAATCATTCCACTATCAGTATAAGTGGAAAAGAGACTCCAACTATATCATCTTTTATCTGGTTAACTGACCTGGGCAGGGTTAACCAGCATAGGTTGGATTTTCAGTTACTTACAACTGATCAAAGCATAGATAGAGGGCACCTGGGTGGCTCAGTTGGTTAAGCGACTGCCTTCGGCTCAGGTCATGATCCTGGAGTCCCGGGATCGAGTCCCTCATCGAGCTCCCTGCTCGGCAGGGAGTCTGCTTCTCCCTCTGACCCTCCTCCCTCTCATGCTCTCTGTCTCTCATTCTCTCTCTCTCAAATAAATAAATAAAATCTTAAAAAAAAAAAAGCATAGATAGACAAGAACCTTGTGTGTGTATACGAAAGTCTAAATGAATGCCATTCAACCCAGTTGCTCACACACCATATTGATTATTCTCTCTATAGACAAAACCAATATTTTTATAAATTTCAATTAGCCAGATTTTTTACCAACTAGTAGTTACTAAAAAGGCAACTAAAGAAAACCCCCAAGGTACATGGGCACACATACACACACAAACACACACATGCACATGTACACACAGATATCACTTGTCTTTTTTTTTTTTTTTAAGATTTTATCTATCTACTTGGGAGAGAGAGAATGTGAGGGAGAGAGAGAGAGAGAGAGCACACAAGAAGGGGGAGGGTCAGAGGGTCCCAATGCGGGACTTGATCCCAGGGCTCCAGGATCATGACCTGAGCCAAAAGCAGTCGCCCAACCGAGCCACCCAAGCACCCCATCAATTGTCTTAAGTATTATAAAGATATCAGGAATTTGGCCCAAATGCCTAGGAGCAATTAAGATGGGTCCAAATTAAAAACATTTAAAGTGCTACTTTTATATTCAGCTTTCACTTTTTTCCTGTTTCTGTTTTGGTGTTATTAGCTTGCTACCAAGTGAGGTAATCAGGGGCTTATAATTTAGAAAACATTTTCATTTAAAAACTTTTAAATGCATATTTTTCTCAAGTAGAATGGGTCTGGCAAGGTTGCTATGCCTTGTATATTCAAACTGACAGCTGTTATTCCAATAAAACAGATATATATTTCCTTCCTTCGAAGGCAATGACAAATGCTAAAATAAACTTGCTGTTCTAAAGGGAATAATGATTCAACAACACCCTTGTGCAAATTGTTGCTGAAAAGATCTGTATTTCAAAAACAACAGCAGTGATATTTACTGTTTTCTGGGATAAAATGTTTAGATATTTATTGTAGTTGCCATCTTTGTGGGAGGAAGAAAAGAGCTCTTCTCTGATGCACATTTAATACTGCTAAAATGCCCTAAAAGGGATTTGAAGTGTTCCCTTTAGCTATAGCTGCAGTCTTACCTGATGCTCTCAGCACTGCCCAGCCCCACACCTTCCACATCAACCTAGGGCTCCACTACTGCACAAAACCCTCCCTTTTCTTTTTTTTTAAATTATTATGTTAATCACCATACATCATTCATTTTAGATGTAGTGTTCCATGATTCATTGTTTGCACATAACACCCAGTGCTCCATGCAGGCATGCAGAATGTGCCCTCCTTAATACCCATCACCAGGCCAACCCATCGACCCACCCCCCTCCCCTCTAGAACCCTCCCTTTTCTGACTGCTTGTGTACTACTGGTGCCGAATCTGAAAGATTTCTCCTTCCGACACGTCTCTCTCCTCACCCCTCCTAACAGTGCCTTAATGAAGACTCTTATTATTTTTCACCTGTTTTCTGATCACCCACCTGTCTGCTTCTGGTTACAGGTGCCAGTTGTTTCTCAAAAATAACATCTGAGGGGCGCCTGGGTGGCTCAGTTGGTTAAGCGACTGCCTTCGGCTCAGGTCATGATCCTGGAGTCCCGGGATCGAGTCCCGCGTCGGGCTCCCTGCTCAGCGGGGAGTCTGCTTCTCCCTCTGACCCTCCCCCCTCTCATGCTCTCTTTCATTCTCTCTCTCTCAAATAAATAAATAAAATCTTTAAAAAAAAAAAATAAATAACATCTGAGTCAGTCACTTCCCCCACCTATGAACATTTAAGGAGTGGATGTTAATTGTGAGGGAACAGTGTAGACTAGTTTGAAAGGCATGCAAATCCACACATCCAAATTCTCTAGGTTAAAGGCAAGGTCTAGAAATGTTTCTTTTGGAGTAAAATGCACTTTGCAAAGCCCCTCTCTTCATTTTAGTATTTATTAGATTGCATTATATTTTTTTCTGTATTTATAACCACTAGCTGTCTGTATCCTTGAGGAAGCGGATACTTTGTTCTTTATCTTTGGGTCCTGGCACTGTGCCTGTCTACTGAGTAGATGTTCAGGAGGTGCTCACTGAATGCCAGCACTCAGGAAGGAGGAAGGGAAATGAGTAGGGAAGGGAAGAAATAGGGAAGAAAGGGAAGGAGGAAGGGAAAAGAGGAGAGAAGGGAGAGAGGAAGGAAAAAAAGGAAGCAAATGACTGTCATAATTAGAAGCTTACCATTTCACCAAGTACCTATATAAACCATTTTTTACTCTATTATTCTTGAGTTGGTTCTTTTCTAACTAAAGATAATCAACATTTGTATTGAACTGAAGAATTTTAAAACATTTTATTTTAATGTGCATAAAATAATTTTTTTTTGAAACAGCTTTCAAAAGAACTCGGGAACACTACATAGCCTGAACACTTTTAAAGGGATTCAAATGAAGAACTTCTAAGAAATCAGCCATTCAGTAATGCCAACTCATTAGACAGTCCTTTGCCCTGTTAGAATCCACTTGTGCCAGCATATGGCATCAATAACCCTCTCATTGAATATTTATGATCTTATATGAGACTTTTCAGGAAAAGTGTCTATTTTTTTTTAACTCACACCCAACTAATATTTTTTTGTTTATGGTGGAAAAATAAACATCTTATATCTTATTTTTTCTAAGGAACCATGTTTGCAGATATAGTCATTCACATTCATGACATTTTTATTATGTCCTTAATTTTCCAAGCCTGAGTACAAAGGTGGTAATAAAATGCTAATCCAAATTATAATAGTTTGCTTTTATATAGCATTTCAGGGATAGCAAAGTGCTATAACATATACTCACATTTACTCTAATTTAGGTCCTTGCTGTCAAAGATAGTCATTGAATCTGAGTTTTCTTCCGTAAATCCTCCTAGGACCATTATGATGGGCTCAAGGTTCCCACTGTCTCATTCACTCTCCCCTCCTAGGCAGCTGCCAACCACATTGTCAGTTGTCACTGTTATCTTTCCAAAACACAGATCTGCTGATGCAGAGGGAGCAGGGCGCTGCAGTAGAAATGGTTTTATACCAGACAGAACTGAATTTGACTGCTGGCACCTGACACTTCCTAGGTTTATGATATTGTAAAAGTTAGCCTCCTGAATTTTCCCATCTGCAAAGTAGGGATAATAACACTTTGCTTGCAACATTGTTGTAAGAAGTAGAGATGGTAGATTTTAAAATCTAGTTTAGTGGCTTGCACCTATATAATAGGTGCTCAGGAAATGGTCCCGACTTATCTTGTTATTTGCAACTCCCCTGCATTAGAATATTCATGAAAGAACAAGGGATTTACGGAGGGAGAGAGTACAATGTGTCAGGTATTGCATGATACCCTGTAGATGCTGCTGGAACTAGAGAACCTTACGGTCTAACAATCCTGAAACACTGACATCCAGGCTTCAATAGGGATAAATAACAGAATGTTATGAAAGTACACAAGGGGAGCAAGTCAACTGGTCTTAAGCTGTGACCTGAAAGATGGGAGGGCCTCATCTTGGAGATGGGGTGGAGAGGAGGGGGGGATGGCATGGGATGGAGAAAAGCTTCAGCTGAAGACCTGGCTTTGCAAAGGCAAGGCAGAGTATGGTGGGTACAGAAACTGGAGTTGCTGAGTGTGGCAGGAGATGTAATGCAGGCCAGCAGAGGGGAAGGTGTGAGGAAGAGACAGGGAACTGGAGAATGACCAGAGGAGAAACTGGAGAGGTGAAGGGCATTGAAAGCCACATTAGGGACTTGGGGCTTTGTCCTGAAGAGAGCAGAATGACAATGAAAATGTCTAAGCAGGAGATGGACCCGATTACCTCTGCTTTTTTAGAAATGGCATGTTATGACCTATTACAAGGTCCTTAACCTGCTCCACATATCCAAGCACGGGCTTCTGGTGATTTGCAAGCTCTTGAAATTGGATGCAGAAGAGTGTGTGTGTGTGTGTGTGTGTGTGTTTCTGGAGATAGCACCTGTAAAGTTGACTCAAATGATTAAAGATTACCACTGGAGCACTTCCTGTAGGATAAAGCCTTGACTCTTAGACCCTTTCACATTCTGTCTAAAACCTTTTGTTTTCTGTTCCCTTCCGAAAAGTTTAGAATGCAGCTGCTTTTAATTTTTTGCCATTCCTAATATGTCTCTGGGCCTTTCCTTCTAGTACAACTTCCTGAACTGCTCTACTCCTCCCAGTCTGTCCCTACCTCCCCAACCGACCTTCCTCTCACAGAACTATCCCTTTCTCAAAGCCTGGATGAACTGTTTCTTCCTTCTTAAGGCATTATCTCATATTTTTCCCATGTTATTGTCTAGCACAAACTCAAATCACAGTCATAGAATTCGGAGGAGCCAATTAGAATGACAGATAGACAAATAGACCAGTATACTAGAAATAGAAAGTCCAGGGACTAACACATACTTATGTGGAAATCAGATATACAACAGACTTTGTCTTGTAAATCAGTGGAGAAATAATGGACTATTTTTAAAATGGTGCTAGAATAACTGATCGGCTATAAAGGGAAAAGAATGGATCCTTACTTCAAACATCATTCTCAAAAATAAACTCCAAATGAGTCAAGTCAAAGCATTAAAACTTTTAGGAGAAAAAAAATAGGAGGCCATCTGTACATATTAAAACTGAGAGATAAATTTGACTACTGTAAATGCCTTTTTATCAAAAGATACCATAAAAAGAATGGAAAGATAAGGCATATATTGAGAGAACTGGCAAAGAATCAGTATCCAGAATATGTGATGAACTCTTTCAAATGAATAAAACAAGAAAATATGTTTAATTTTATTAATTATTAGGTAAAATGTGTTACCATGGTACACACCACAGATTGGGAAAAAATTAAATAGTCTTACAATACCAAATTTTGGAAATAGTATGAAGAAATAAGAATTCTTATCTTTGTTAGTGGGAATTTAAAATTCTTACAGCTACATTGGAAAAAAATTCTATTACTTAGGAAATTTGAGCATATGCCTACCTCCTTAGAGAAACTTCTGTACATGTGCATTAGCAGACATATATAAGAATATTCTTAGCAGCATTGCTTATATTAGAAAAAAATGGAAAAAAACCAAAAGTCTATCAACAGTAGATTATATAAGACAATTGTGTCCTGTGAAGCACGAAGTGGTAAAAGTGAATAAGGAGATTATATACATCAACATGAAATAATGTTGATAACATAATATTGAATGAGAAGGCAAGTTGTAGAAGAAAGCATACAGTATTATTCCATTCATATAAACAGACAAATCTTAACAATATATATTTTAGGATTAGTAGACCTGTGGTAAAAGTATAAATAAAAGTGAGGGAATGAGTAAAATAAATTTCAAGAAATTGGTTACCTCAAGATGAGTCAGGTAGGAACCAAAAGACATGACTGGGAGAGCATAAAGTAGCTTTGTTAAACTAGATAGAGGAATATGGGTCTTTTGTTTTATCATAATAATTTTAAAAGAACATATGTATTATATATACTCTTGTGTATTCGCATTTCACAATAAAAAATTTAAAAAGACAAAACAATCATAAGATGCATATAATGACCCACAAAAGACATGGTTCCTTAGCTTAAAGTGTTCCCAGTCTGGTTGTTTCAGAATATCTGTCCTTCTTCCTTCATAGACTAATGAGTTGTGAAGAACTCTTTCTTTTATCTTCGTTTACTTTCTTCATTGTTACCATTTTTCTCTCTTTTTAAACTGCATGCTTAACTCATTCATTTCAGCCTCCTATTTTTTTCTAACGTAAGCCTTTAAGGTGACAAATCACTCCCAATTACTCGAGCTATCTCCTGTCATTTTTAACGCCCAATATTTTATTATTACTTACTTGTATTTTATAATTTCCAATATGATTTCTCCTCTGACCCTTGAGTTATTAAATTTAAATTTCTACCAAGCTTTTAAAGTTCTTTTGGTGAGTAATTTATAACTTGCATTATGGTCCAAGAATTTGGTCTTTTTGTTACAAGGTCTTTGAAGTTTGTTGAGACTTGCTTTATGTCTAGTGTATGGTTAATTGCAAGTTTTTCATAAGCACTTTTTAAGAAAATACTATATATGGTTGAGTTCAGTATTCTCTATGTGTCCAGCAGGACAATCTAGTGGCCATCGATTCTTCTACAGCTTTTCTTTTTGTCTATTTTTGATCAATTTTTGAGAGATATTTGTCAAAATACCCTGTTATGATGTTACCTCCATGTAGATAAGTCAAATTTTTCTTTAAATGTTTTAAAGATAATGATAGTAAGTGCATACAAGTTTAGATTTATATATTCCTGGTGAACTAGTGTTTTTTAACATATGGCCACTCTCTGGGGCACCTGGGTGGCTCAGATGGTTATGCATCTGCCTTCGGCTCAGGTCATGATCCCAGGGTCCTGGGATCGAGCCCCACGTCAGGCTCCCTGCTCTGTGGGGAGCTTGCTTCTCCCTCTCACTCTACTGTTCCCCCTGTTTGTGCTCTCTTGCTCTCTCTGTCAAATAAATAAATAAAATCTTTAAAAAAACCCACAACATATGGCCACTCTATACTAACACATTTTGCTTTAAATCAGTATTGTTGCATAAACTTTATTTTGGCTAATTTTGCCAATTTTATCATTTTTCCATCAAGTTTTCAGTGGATCACTAGTAATAAGAAATAGCTTGATTATCTTTTATTTTAATCTTCCCTGATAGTTTTTGTCTTGTAATTGGAGAAATTAATCCATATTTATTGATGGCAACTCTTGATGTATTTGCATTAATTTATTCCATGCTAGTCTTCATTTTTATCTATATTGCTTCTTTTAAGTATTTACTCATTTTCCATTATATTTATTAAAGATATATTTTTCTTTTTGTTTTATTCCATTTATTCTGCTTCTACTCTGTAGGAAATTTTATAGCTTATTGCTATTTCTTTAGCTGTTATCCTAGAAGTTAATCTAAAGTTAATCAGTATCTCTATCCTTCTCACAAAGCAAATATCTGAGACTGTTTTATTTTATTTATTTTTAAGATTTGTTTATTTATTTAAGAGGGGGAACAGGGAAGGGACAGTGGGAGAGGGACAGAGAAACTCAAGAAGACTCCTTGCTGAATACAGAGCCACACAAGGCACTGGATCTCATGACTCTGAGATCATGACCCCGAGATCACAACGTGAGCTGAAACCAAGAGTTGGAGGCTTAACTGACTGCGCCACCCAGGTGTCCCATCTAAGACTGTTTTAATCTAATTATCTTTTCCCTGATACGTATGTCTCTGTTGTTCAGATTTTTAGTTCTACCCAGCTTTATTGAGCTATTATTGACATATAACATATGCAAATTTAAAGTATACAGTGTGATGATTAAATACATGTATATATTGCAAAATAGCTACCACATAAGGTAATAAGGTATCAGTAAGGTACCACATCTCCATCCCTTCACATAATTAGGATTTGTGTGTATGTATGGTAATAACATTTAAGATCTACCTTCTTTAAAACTTCGAAGTATATAATACAGTATTTAAAATAATAGTCACCATGCTGTGCATTAGATCTTCAGATCTTATTTATCTTATAGCTAGGAATTTGTACCCTTTAACCAACATCTTCCCATTTCTCCCATCCCATAGTCCCTGACAAGCACCATTCTACTCTCTATTTCTCTGAGTTCAACTTCTTTAGATTTCACATATAATTGAGATCATACAATATTTGTCTTTCTCTCTTTGACTTGTTTCACCTACCATAATGCCCTCGAGGTCCATCCATATTCTCACAAAAGGCAGGATTTCCTTCTTTTTATGACTGAATAACGTTCCATTGTATATAAATTTATATACACCATACCTTTATTCACTCATCTGTTGATGGACACTTAGGTTGTTTCTTATGTCTTGGCTATTGCAAATAATGCTACAGTGAACATGCAGGTGGAGATATCTCTTTGAAATAAGTGTTTTCATTTACTTTGTGTATATACCCAGAAGTGGGATTGCTGAATCATATGGTAGTTCTATTTTTAATTTCCTGAGGAACCTCCATACTGTTTTTCATAGTGACTGCACCAGTTTACATTTCCACCAACAGTGCGTAGGGTTCCCTTTTCTCCACATCCTCGCCAACACTTGTTTCTTGTCTTTTTGGTAATAGCCATTCTAACAGGTGTGAGGTGATGTGTCATTGTGGTTTTAATTTGCATTTCCTGATGATTAGTGATATCGAGTATATTTTCATGTACCTGTTGACCATTTATATGTCTTCTTTGGAAGTGTCTATTCAAGTCCTTTGCCCATTTTTTAATCAGGTCGTTTTTTGTTCTGTATTGTTTTGCTTACTATTGAGTTGTATGAGTTCCTTATACATTTTGGGTATTAACCCCTTATTAGATAAATGGTTTGCAAATATTTTCTCATTCCACAGGTTACCTTTGTATTTTGCAGATCATTTCTTTTTCTGTGCACAAACTTTTTAGTGTGATGTAGTCTCACTTGTTTATTTTTGCTTTTGTTGTTTGTGCTTTTGATATCATGTCCCAAAAATCTTTGCCAAACAAATGTCAAAGAGCTTTTTACCTATGTTTTCTCTTAGTAGTCCTACAGTTTCATATCTTACATTTAAGTATTTAATCCACTTTGAATTAAGTTTTGTAAGTGGTATAAGATAGGGGTCCAATTTCATTCTTCTGCATGTGATTATCCAGTTTTCCCATCACTATTTATTAATGAGACTATCCTTTCATTTTTTTTTTTGCTCCCTTGTCAAATATTCATTATATGTATATGAGTGGATTTATTTCTAGGCTCTCAATTCTGTTCTATTGATCTATACGTCTATTTTTATGCCACTACCAAACTGTTTTGACCTACATTGATTTTTTAATCTTATAATTAGAAATTTTGTCATTATTTTATATAGCTAGTGGTTGTTTAGATTTAATCACATGTTCTGTTTAATTTAAAAAATTTTAATGCTATTACTTCTTGCAGCTCAGACCTGTCTGCTAGAGTTCTTTGTCTTCTTCCTAAAAGATATCTTTTGAGGGGTGCCTGGGTGGCTCAGTCAGCTGAACATCCTATTCCTGATTTTGACTCAGGCAAGCCCCGCGTTCAGGCTCTGCACTCAGCAGGGAGTCTGCTTGAGATTCTCTCCCTTTCCTTCTCTCTGCCCTTCCCCCACTGCTTGTACACTCTTACTCTCTCTCTCTAGTAAATAAATAAATCTTAAAAAAAAAAGATATCTTTTGACAGTTGTTTTAGTGAAAGTGTCTTGGTAGTAAACTCAGTTTGTCTTTATCTAAAAATGCTGTTATTTTGCCTTTTTTCTAAAAAATAGCTGTAAATATTATATTATTTACTCTTAGTATTTTAGTAATAACATCTAATGAGTCATTGCTTTAATTGTTTCTCACTCTCAATCTTTAGAAGGTAATCTCTCTTTGATAATTTTAAGATCTACTGCCTTTGATACTCTACAAATTCATGTAAGTGTAGATGTAGGTTATTTTTCATTTAACTTATTTAGAATTTTTTGAGATTCCTCAATCTGAAGATGAGCTTCTCTCAACAATTTTGGAATTCCTCAGGCACCTCATCTTTTTCTCTAATAAATTTTACTTAAATTTTAAAAGCTGTCTTACTGTGTTCTTCATGTCATTTAACCAGTCTTTTCTACTTTCCATCCCCTTGTTTTTCATTCAGTTAATTTCTTCTTAACATCTATTCACTATTACTTTCTCCAGCAATGTTTATTCTTCTGATCTGTGAGCTCTCTGTGATAATCTCCTCTTCTATCATCATGCTTTCAAATCAGGCTTTTATTTCTTTAAACCTATTAAATGCATATAAATTGCATTTTGTGTTTTATAATTCTAATATCTGCATTATTTAGAAGCAAGATTATTTGTTTTTCTGCATCATCTCATTCAGTTGATTATTTAATTTTATATTCAGTGCTTTTTTTAAAAAGTGATCCCATATTTCTTAGAACTTTAACTTTGGGAATTCACTGAGGTCTGAATTTAAAGTGTATTCCTCCAGAGGAGATTTGTATTTACTTTTACCAGGCATTTGGGGGCAATAGTAATCTAAGACAACCTGTAACTCTGGATTGGGTTTTAGGGAGCCTTATAGATACTATGAATTCCAGACCCTAATTCAGGGGAAGATAGGCTGTGGTTGGTAAGCCCTAGAAGGCTAATTTTCATTTTTCTTTCTGTTTTTATTTCTTCCTTTCCTTTTTTTGTACCATTTCCTTTCCTTTCCTCCCTCCCTTCATTCTTTTCTTCCTGCTGGCCTTCCTTCTTTCCTTTCCTTTCCTTATTTGTTTCTTCTTTATCTTTCTTTTTTTTTTCTTTCCCTCCTCTTTCTCCCTGTTTTTCCTTCCTTCCTTCCTTTCTTCCTTCCTTCTTTCCTTCCTTTCTTCTTTCTTTCTCTTTCTTTGTTTCTCTCCCCTTCCCTCTTCTTTTCTTTTTCTTTTCTTTCTTCTCACTTAACTCAGAGTCAAAACTGAAAAAGGCATGCCTTCCCCACTGACCCTCTTTGAAGAACTCAGTTTTTTCTAGTTCATGCACAGAGGATATCACCCTTAGGAAACCCCAATTCTAACTGGAGTTGTCTATAAGCCAATCTCCCACTCTGTTCAGACCCCAAGCAGTTTTCCTTCCCTCTGTTTGCAAAAATATCTAAGCCTTCAGGCACTGTAGACCAACATATATCACCAGAGCAAAAGTTAAATGTAGACCTACTTAACCCAATGTATTATTATTTTCTTGTTATTCTGGAATTTGAGGGATTTTGTACTTTACAGCCAGAGCTTAGTTATGCGTTAAAAGTGTGTGTGTGTGTGTGTGTGTGTGTGTGTGTGTGTGTAGCTTTGCTGAACTAAAGTGTTCTTTGAATATTTAGTCCACCATACTGCTAAAAACAGAAATTGACAGTATTATTTCATGCCTTTTTAAAAAATATGTATTTATTTATTTTAAAGAGAGAGAGAGAGAGCACACATGGGTGGGGGGGGCAGAGGGAGAGGGAGAGAGAGAGAATCTCAAGTAGACTCCTTGCTGAGAGCAGAGCCCCACACAGGCGCTCGATCCCACGACCCTGAGATCATGACAGGAGCCCAAATCAAGAGTCAGATTCTGGGGCTACCCAGGTGTCCCTCATTTCATGCCTTTAGTTTCAATGATGAACATGGACCATAGCATATAATAGGTATTCACTAAATATATTTTAAACGCATGTAAATGTAGACTCAGAGCATTCACTCCAAGATCCAAGTCTCCTCATGCTTTAAAACAAATCATCTGAAACTAGATTAGGTTACACATTCTTTGAGTTGGGAGTATCTCTAGATGCTACAGAAAGTTATAATGTTATCCCTCTTTAGTCTTCATCTGCCTAACTTGTGCCAGGTCTTGGGTGATCCATTTTTTCATCACCCTTTCCAGGTATACTTTCATGAATCCACCCCACCACTATCAACATAATTTGGTGCAGATATCCTACTTCTGTGTTTACATAACACCTGATATTTATCTTCACACAGTTTTTTTTTCACATTTAATTAATTTATTGTGTAAATATTAAATTGTAAGCAATCTGAGCTCAGTTGCTGTGTCTTATTCACTTTGTGTCCCTTGCACTTAGCATAGTATCTCATTTGTAGCAAATATCAATTCATGGTTTTCCATGAATAAATGAATAATATAGCTCTTAGAATATACATTTTTGGGTCTAAGTGTGTTTTATTTTCCACCCTCAGGCCTTTATCTTTTCTGTCAGCTCCTTAGAAAATATCTAACCATTGCTTTCTGGAGTCAGTAATTTAAATTGCATACTCTTCTCAAACCAATTTCTGTCAGAGTTAAATTCTTTCCTTTCGCCCAAGAAAGAGAACACTTCAGTGCAAAAATATTTTAAGACTCAAAACAGTTTTAATATTTTTGAAATGTGAAATATCATTAGCAAATGAAAGACAGGATAACCATTACCATTAACAGTCTTACTCTAATTAGCTATTAATTATATTTGCTGTTTTATACTATATGAAAGAATCACAGCTAGTTCATAATCATTCTATTTCATTTTCATTCAAAGCTTGAATCTTGAAAGAATCATTAAGATGCCTTCTTAATTTCTTTGCCAATTTGTAGACATCATGACTCATATTCAAAATTCACTGCTTTGTTTATGAAATTTAGATTCCACTGAGATTGTTTACCTATCTGAAACTTCCAGTTCAGTGAAGTACCACTCTCAGCTGGAATTTATCTTCTGTCCTCATTTTCCCTTGACTTATCTAAGTATACTTTCAAAGATATTTATGCAGCATACACTATGTACAAGACATGGTGCTAGCCACTTTGGCATGTACAAAGGTGAAACAAGTTGATACCAAGATGAATTAGACATGACTCCTGGCTTCAAAGACCTCATGATCTAGAAAGATAAGATACAGGGGCGCTTGGGTGGCTCAGTTGGTTAAGTGTCTGCCTTCAGCTCAGGTCATGATCCCAGGGTCCTGGAATCAAGACCTGTATCAGGCTCTCTGCTCAGGGAGAAGCCTGCTTCTCCCTCTCCCTCTGCTGCTCCCCCTGCTTGTGCTTTCTCTCTCTGTCAAAAAAATAAATGAAATATTTTTTTAAAAAAAAGAAAAATAAGAAATAGATTACTATATAAGTGTGCCTCTGTATCTGTGTATACAAATATTCAGAATGGCCAGCAGTTATTAGCTCTTACGATGTGCCAAACACAGTTTTACACTTTTACAAGTGATTCGTTTCATTAATTCCAAGGCTACTGATCATAAGACATGTCATTATTGTACCACAAAGGAAGATACATTCCTTAAAAATTATAGCTTGGGTTTTTTTTTTTGAAGATTTTATTTATTTAGAGAGAGAGAGAGAAAGCGAGTCAGCAGGGACAGGGGCAGAAGAGAGAGAGAATCTCAAGCAGACTCTATGCTGAGCACAGAACCTGACTTTGGGCTTGATCTCACAACCCTGAGACCATGACCTGAGCCAAAACCAAAAGTTGGACACTTAACCACCTGAGCCACCCAGGAACTCCCAAAATTATAACTTGCTCTTGACTATAAGATTCATTACAAATATCAAAGATGTTAATATGTGAAAAAATGCAGTACTTAAAACTAATGAAATATAGTAACTCATTTAATCATCTCAACAACCCTTGAGTTAGGCAATGTTATTTTTCCCATTTTTACAAATGAGGAAATTCATAGAGTTCAGAGACGTTAGGTAACTTGCCCAAGATCACACAGCTAGTAACTAGATGCATGGGAATTGAACCCACATCAAGCTGATTCCAAACACCATGCTCTTAGCCTCTATACCACAGGAGTCTTAGATTCTCCATGTAATAGGGTGTTCAGGAGTTTCCAAAGCTTTTGTTCCTGATATAGCTTCATTTAAAGTTGGAGAAGAATTGGGGCACCTGGGTGGCTCAGTCAGTCAAGTGTCTGCCTTGGGCTCAGGTCATGATCTCAGGGTCTTGGGATCAAGTCCCGTGTCAGGGGGAGTCCATTTGTCCCTCTCCCTATGCCCTCCCCCCAACTCATGCTTGCACTCTCTCTCTCAAATAAGTAAAGTCTTTAAAAAAAGAAAATAAAATAAAATTGGAGAAAAATATAGGGATCTCTATCAATTCTTTTTCTTTAATTTCATTTTTTACAAGTTTGTATTTAAATTCCAGTTAGTTAACATACAATGTAAGTTAGTTTCAGGTATAGAATTTAGTGATTTATCACTTACATACAATACCCAGTGCTCATCACAACAAGTGCCTTCCTTAATACCCATCACCCATTTAACCCATCCTTCCACCCACCTCCTTTCCAGTAACCATCAGTTTGTTCTCTATAGTTAAGAGTCTATTTCTTGGTTTCTCTCTCTCTTTTTTTCCCCCCTGCTATGTCCATTTGTTTTGTTTCTTAAGTTCCACATATGAGTGAAATCATATGGTATTTATCTCTCTCTGACTGACTTATTTAACTTAACACAATAGTCTCTAGCTCCATCCACATTGTTTATAAATGGCAGGATTTCATTCTTTTTGATGGCTGAGTAATATTCCATTGTGTATATATACTATATCTTCTTTATCCATTCTTCAGTCAGAGGACATTTGGGTTCTTTTCATAATCTGGCTACTGTTAATAATGCTGCTACAAACATCAGGTTGCATATATCCCTTCAAATTAGTATTTTTATATCTTTTGGGTAAATACTTAGTAGTGGAATTGCTGGATCCTAGGGTAGTTCTAGTTTTAACTTTTTGAGGAACCTCCATACTGTTTTCCAGAGTGGTTACACAGTTTGCATTCCCAGCAATAGTGCAAGAGGGTTCTCCTTTCTCCACATCCTTGCCAACACCTGTTGTTTCCTGTGTTGTTAGCCTTTCTGACTGGTATGAGGTGATACCTCATTGTAGTTTTGATTTATATTTCCCCGATGATGAGTGATGTTGGTCATCTTTTCATGTATCTGTTAGCTATCTGTATGTCTTCTTTGGAAAAATGTCTATCCATGTCTTCTGCCCATTTTTTAACTAGATCATTTAGTTTTGGGTGTTGAGTTTTATAAGTTCTTTATAGATTTTGGATACTAACCCTTTATCAAACAATGTAATTTGCAAATATCTTCTCCCATTCTGAAAGTTGCCTTTAGTTTTGTTAATAGTTTTGTGCAAAAACCTTTTTATTTTGATAAAGTCTCAATAGTTTATTTTTGCTTTTGTTTCCCTTGCCTCAGGAGACTTATCTAATAAGAAGTTGCTATGGCCGATGTCAAAGAGGTTATTGCCTGTATTCTCCTCTAGGATTTTAATGGTTTCCTGTCTCACATTTAGATCTTTCATCCATTTTGAATTTACTTTTGTGTATGATGTAAGAAAGTTGTCCAGTTTCATTTTTTTGCATGTTGCTGTCCAGTTTTCCCAACACCATTTTGTTGAAGAGACTTTTTCCATTATAGAAAACCCAAAAGACACCACCAAAAAATTTGTAGAACTGATACACAAATTCAGAAAAGTCGCAGGATTCAAAATCAATGTACAGAAATCTGTTGCATTTCTATACACCAATCATGAAGCAGTAGAAAGAGAAATCAAGGAATTAATCCCATTTACAATTGCACCAAAAACTGTAAGAAACCTAGGAATAAACCTAACCAAAGAAGTAAAGGATTTCTACTCTGAAGACATAAAACACTGATAAAAGAAATTGAAGATGACACAAAGAAATGGAAAAACATTCTATGTTCATGGATTGGAAAAACAAATATTGTTAAAATGTCTATACTACCCAGAGCAATCTACACATTTCATGCAATCCCTATCAAAATACCAAGAGCATTTTTCACAGAGCTAGAACAAACAATCCTAAAATTTGTATGGAAGCACAAAAGACCCTGAGTAGCCAAAGCAATCTTGAAAAAGAAAAGCAAAGGTGGAGGCATCACAATCTGGACTTCAAGCTCTATTACAAAGCTGTAATCATCAAGACAGTATGGTACTGGCACAAAAGCAGACATAAATCAATGGAACAGAATAAAAAACCCAGAAATGAACCCACAACTAATGGTCAATTAATCTTCAACAAAGCCAAGACCTATAATTAATTCTTGAGAAAAATTGAGAATTTAGTTGAGATGATTAAACTTGAATTAAAAAAAAACGTTTTGAAAATCATTTGTCTGAATTTTGTATAAAATTGTTATAGTAATCAGATTAAAGAGTTGTTGGTACATCTTTTACCAAGATCAGTCATGAGTCAACTGAAATTTTAAAATCTATAAATCTATAATTAACCACATTGCATGTGGATCTAATGTTCCTCAGAGAATGATAGAGACTGAGCAAATGTTTAAATTAATGCCTACCATGAGTATAGACATCTATTTTTCTATTTTTTAAAGTGAAAGTTAGTAGTTAATGAAAACAATCCATCAAAGTTCTCTTTTCTAGGTTTCATAAAAAGAGGTAGCAACACTTCTGTGTAGCATGTCAAAATTCTAGCATTACATGAAGTATTGGAAATAATCTTTGTAAGGAGCCAAAAATGGCTAACCAAAAGAAGAAACTGTATATTTTATCTAAGTAACAACCAGCACAATTTACTTTTTAGAAAGCTAATGAGTTAAGAAATAACAACTACGTACTACATTGTTTTTGCCTATAAGTAATGAAGTACATGAAAGAACAAACGGTAGTTAAATGTACTGTGGGCCAATTGCATAGTCATGGATACCAGATGCTTTATCTGTGGTAATTCAGCAAAATAGAATTAGAAATGTCAAATAGAAAAGATCTCATTAAGATAATTCTTCCAGAAATTGGGCGCCTGGGTGGCTCAGTTGGTTAAGCGACTGCCTTCGGCTCAGGTCATGATCCTGGAGTCCCGGGATCGAGTCCCGCATCGGGCTCCCTGATCGGCGGGGAGTCTGCTTCTCCCTCTGACCTTGCCCCCTCTCATGTGCTCTCTCTCTCTCTCACTCTCTCAAATAAACGAATAAATAAAATCTTTTTAAAAAAAAAGATAATTCTTCCAGAAATGAATGAGAAATTCTGTCCCAACTGTTCATATCTTGAGCAGTCAAAATAAGATTGACATGGCTAAAAAAAAAATCTAACATTTTTTCCCAAAATGTGGTACTGGAAACATGTACATCAAAATAATTAGATCGCTAGAGTGCTTGATTACAAATGCAGATTTTGACCCCCATCCCAGACCTAAGTCATTAGTACTTCTTTGGGTAAAGTCCAAGAATCCATATTTTAAATAAGCACCTCCACTTAACAATGTTTAAAACCATGCTGGACCTGTGAAAAAAAAAAAAAAAAAAAAAAGAAGAAGATAGCAGGAAGGGAAGAATGAAGGGGGGGGATTCAGAGGGGTAGACGAACCATGAGAGACTATGGACTCAATGAAACAAACTGAGGGTTCTAGAGGGGAGGAGGGTGGGGGGATGGGTTAGCCTGGTGATGGGTATTAAAGAGGACACGTACTGCTTGGAGCACTGGGTGTTATCCGCAAACAATGAAACATAGAACACTACATCAAAAACTAATGATGTAATGTATGGTGATTAACATAACATAATAAATAAATAAATAAATAAAACCATGCTCGATTTGAGAACTATTGCTTTAACACTTGACTCTTCCCCATGTAGTACTTTGGACTGATGGCAGAAATGAACCAATCACTAGTTATTTTTTTTACCAAGTTTCAAAAGTTAAATATTTCATTTGCTAGATATTTGTGAAGCAGTGTGGAGGGACATAAAAGAAATGTGAGCCCATGTATTCAGTTGTATTGCAGTTCTTCGATGTTATATTAAAAATTGTCAAACATGATCAAATGGAAGTACTACATGGTTGCAGAGAAAGAGAATTGAGATTATCCTGGTAGCTGTGGGAATAGAAAGAAAGGGACAACTCCAGAAAGTATTTGAAAGAAAAAAATCAGTAGGATCAAAGGCAAATTTAACATTAATAGTAAACAGAAGGGGAAAAATAGAATACGTTGTGTTTTGAACTTGGATAGCAGAGAATAGTGAGGCATGAACATGGAGATGGAATGTGAAGCATTCTGAAAAGAATTGAGAGTATGAGTGTGGGAGGTGAGACTTTTGCAGCTGGCCCTTTTATTACCCCATTTATAAAAATGGTGAACTGAATTTTGTTTCTGAGTTTATATATGAAAGGATTTAATCAAATTGAGATCTAATTAATCATTATTTTCTTTTACAGCAATTGTTCAACTGTCAAGCTCTAAGAAAACTAAGTATTCCTGATAATGATCTTTCAAATCTGCCAACCACTATTGCTAGTTTAGTTAATCTTAAAGAACTCGACATCAGTAAAAATGGTAAGATTCTCATCTTATCTCTAAATAACTTGAATTTTTAATTAAAAATGTGCTTTGTTTTCTCTTAACAAATGATATACAAATAACACTTTTTATTTGATTTTATTGTAACTTGAAGTTAATTTTGTTGAAAAGGTAAATCTTAAACTATAAATCTTTTGTAATGGTGACCTATTGGACACTTCCCTTCTGATATTGGGAACAAAATAATTATACCCTCTATCATCAATTTTGTTCAACATTATACTTGACAATATAGGCTGTGAAAAAGGCAAGAAGAAAAAAGATGTAAGAGCTTGAAAGGAAGAAATCGTTCTCATTTTTCACAGAAAATCTTAAATAATTTATAGATAAACTTTTAATATATGAATAAATTTACAAGTTAGTTAGCTATAAGATAATATGGAAATTCAATTGCATTTCCATTTATCAGAAAAAAGGAGTTTACAAAAATAAAGTTTGAAAATATTATGCTACTTAAAATAAAATCAGAAATATCAATTATCCAGGAATTAATGTATTAATAGAGTACAAGTCCTCAAAAGAGAAACCTACAAAGCATCATATAGATATTTTTGAGATTCAGAGTATTAGTTACCCAGAAAAGGTAGGAGCAAATTATCCTGGGAAGGAGTTGAAAGGGATTCTGGGTTGCTAGTCATGTTTAATTTTCTGGCTTAGGTAGTTGTTACTTATGTTTGTTGCAAAATTCTAGTCTGCTTTTCTTTTTATTTTGTGATATCCATTGAAATGTTTATTATACAGTGTCCATTAAGATATATATTTATAGCTTGTGTGTATTTTTCTATGCATGTGAAACATCAATAAAACATTTGTTTAAAAAAATTAAGAAGTAACAATAAATTTTATTAAGACAAAAAAAATTAAACTATAAATCAAAGTGAAAACTTCTCTCCCCTCCACTTATTAAAGTCCCTGACTCACTCAGGCCTTTTTTCCCCCTCTGTATTCATATATCTGATTTGATCTTTTATAGAACATTTTACGAACTTTACACTGTTTATTTTTCTCATAATCAGAGTAAAATTTTTTCCAGCATACTCAGTGAGGCCTACCGGTTCACCCTATTTGGAACTGAACTCCCAATTTCCCTTCTGCTCTATTTTCCCCATAGCACTGACCATCTTCTCAGTATTGTAGAATTTACTTATTTATTATGGTTATTGCATATCTTTTCCTGCCTCAGAATGTAAATTTTGTTATTAGACGGGAGGGATTTTTCTGTTTTGGTCACTGATATATCTTGAGCAGTAGCTGGAAAGTAATAAGTGCTCAGTAGTATTTGTTATATTTCTGGCCAAACTTACATGTGTGGTGATGTTGTTAAATGCTGATGCTGATGTTGATATTCTTGCTGATGACATTTTCCTTCAAATGTTTGTGGGAGTCTCCCGTGTCCTCAGATATTCATAAATCTTGATTTCCTTCCATATGAATGTGGCTCCTCATTTTATTAGAATAAAGCAAGGATTAATCAAAAAAGTTTATGTCTAGGCACTTTAGGATATAAAACATAATCCCTCCATCATTAAGCAAGTTGGTTAAATTTTGTGTGTGTGTATGTGTGTGTGTATGTGTGTGCATGTGTGTGTTGCTTCGGTTTTTTCAGGCAATATGTTTGGTGCCAAAGGAACAGGCATGAACAAAACAGGTCTTTGCCCTCGTGAAACGTACATTCTAGTGGATGCATTAGACATTACATAAGTAATTATGGATGATTAAATAAAAAATTAGAGTGAAGATACATTGGATGTGAATGGGCATGTATACCAGTGGAATAAATCCATTTGGTGTGGTTAGGGAAATTTGCCCTAAGAAATGATACCTAAGCCCAGACAGGACAAAAAGAAGTTGTTATTCAATGGGTATAAAATTTCCTTTATGCTGGATGAATAAGTTATAGAGATCCATTTTATAACATGATGCCTATACTTTACAATATTGTGCAATTCAAAATTTGTTAAGAGGGCAAATTTCATGTTAAATGTTCTTATCACAGAAAAGCAAATAGTTGGGGGACAGAAGGAAACTCTAGGTGGTTCTGGATATGTCTATTATCTTATTTGTGATGATGGTATCATTGGTATTTGCATATGTCCAAAGTCATCAAGTTGTATACATTAAATATATGTAGTTCTTCGTGTATCAATTATACTTCAATACTATTTTGTTATTACGGAATAGTTCAATAAAGGCTATGGCTTGAGGAATTCCCTGAGGCACAGTAGCATCTGAATAAAGGAGAACATTTCATCTGAAGAAAACAATAGGGTGCAAACAGGGACACACACATCTTTCTACACCAACCTAACTTACCACATAGAGGGTTTTTAGGAAGACAATTATAAAAGGACCATGTGTTGACTTAGAGAGAATGGCAGCTAGATTTAGGTGCACTGAAAGATGACATTGTCTACCTTTATTCTTTTAAGAATAGATTTATAGGCCACATATTTGTGTGCGTAGATATTTCTGTACTTATATTGCTTATATACTTAAATACATTCACACATCAATTTCAAATGACAATTCTGAGAGATATCATATGGCCAAAAATAACACATCCCTTGGCCTTCAGGCAGGTTTAGCTGAGTAGTCTGAGTAAATAAATATCTATTTTTTTCAAGAGGATTAGAAAAAAAATCATCCCCAAATACAAACACAAAACTCCTAAGAAACATGTTATTTTATAATAATCTAGTTGCACTCTTACATCAAGAAATTTTTGTTGCCAGGAAGTGAATTGCAAGTTACACTTCTTTGATTCAGAAAGAAGTGTGTGAGCATCCTTAGAAGTCCTTGTGAATATTATTTAGGAAGTTTTTGCTGTGCTTATGGTCTCTGTATTCTGGAAATATTTATACAAAAATACATGCCAGACATAGTGAAGCAATCTGCAAAATAGTATAGTACAAAGTTTTGATGAACATGATGATGTATCAGCCATTGATGGAAGTTATGCAAAAAGTAAAAGATTTTGACATATCAGTCCTTTCACAAAATTACACCCACAAAAGCTGTCCCTGAATTCTGTGGCAGAGACCTAGACAGTTACTTAAAGAGCATAATATATCCTTTGGGAATCTGTCAAGGGAAGAAAGAGTAGATAGGAAAAAATAAGTGCAGTGTCAGCGTCACAATTGACAAGGTTGGAATAGTCCTGGTGGAGGAGTCAAGGTATGAGTGAATGTAATCTGTATTGGCATTTAGATACCGACAGTAGAATGTTTAATTTTGAGGCAGGGACTCACTCAAGTACTAGTCAATCTAGGCAAAAATTTGCTTGAAATATCCTTGAATTTGATAAGTGACCTTTTATGATGAAACTAATTCACTTGGAGGCTGAGGTTAAATCTGATCTTGATGGTCCATGTGGCCCCAAATCTTTACTTTTCATATCCATTTCTGCCACCTGACATCCTGATTCACCATTTTCCCTCCATAATTCAAAAATACTCTTTTATATTAAAAGCTTTTTATTTAAGTGAACTATTGTATACAGAAAAGATATCTACACAATTTGTATGAATAGCTTTCATCTACCTCTCTAACCACAACTCCAACCAACTCATATCCCCTTTCATTTCATTCTCAGGTAATGCCAAATTGTTCCCAAATGCATCAGGCTGGTTACTTGTGACACAAGGAACAATACTATTTTCTCTGCCCAAAATATTCCTTCCTCCTCACAACTGTACCTCTTCAACCAGAGTCTTCGGCACCTTTGAAAGACAATTCAGATATCATTTATTCTGAGAAATATTCCTGACCCCTTTTACACAAAGAGAATTAATTGTTTAATCTATGAATATGCTATTAACCTTTATTTAGGTCTTAATTTGTATCTTCCAATAAGGTTTTGTGATTTCCTTCAAGAGACACTTGAACACATTTTATTAAAGTTATTTCTAAGCAGTTTATTAGTTTTATATTGTGTTCATTTTTTAAGTACTTTTTAAAATTTTAGCTGATGTTATATGGAAACATTACTAATTTTGATATCTTGATCTTATATTCAGCCATGGTGCTGAATAATGACCACTGGATTCTTCAGAATTTCTATGTAAAAAATTATATTTTCTGCATATGACAGTTCTTTTCTTTCCCATTCTTATACCTTCATATCTTTTATGTCACTTTTTCAAAAGTTATACTTTCCTAGGAAATCACCTATTCCATCATTTAGATATTCAATTTTATTGTCACACATTGCCCATAGTCTTCTCTTATGCATTTTATAGATCTGTGCCATATCTGTGCCTATTTCTTCCTTTCTACTTCTGATGTTTACTCATGCCATCTGTTTTTTTCCTTTTTCTATCATCCATCCTGCCAGAAGTTTTTCTACTTTACTAATCTTTCTAATAAAGCTTGTTAGTCTATTAGTTGGTTTATTTTCCATTGTTAATTTTTACTTTTCTACTTCCTACTGCAGCAATTTTTATTACATTCCTTCTACTTTCTTAGGGTTTACTCAGTTGCTTTTAGTATTCTAATATATTTGGGGCTTTTTCAATCATCACCTTATTTTTATTGAACTATATTGCAGACTACATGGTCTGGATGCTACTGATTTCTCATTATTTATTGACTTTCACATTGTGGCCAACTATATTGTCAATTTTTAAAATATTCCCTTTTGCTTGTAATAAAAAAAATAGAAATACACATCATCTGGTTATTGAGTACACACTAAAGATCTACTAATACTACAATATACAATTACATAAGATATATAGGTACATAGAAAGAGACAGAGAGAGATGAGAGACAATAAAGAAACATTCATGCTGCATGTAAATCACCCTTCCTCTCTTAAGTCTTTCTGTTACCAAATTTACATGCAGCAACCCATGGGTAAATGAATCACTTTCCATGCCGATGGGTCTTTTATCATTTATTCCTCAGATCTTAATTCAATAGTAAAATAAAAATCCTATGTCTAGCAGAGACAAATACATTTTATGATATTGTGATCTCTGAATAAATAGCCTATGCCTGTTTGTAGAGCTGGTACATAGTCATAATAGAGTAAATTGTTTTATATGATAAAGCAAGACAATGAATGATAAGGTTTAATTCGGCAGTGGTTCAGTTTCAAGTCTGATTGTTGATTTGTCATAGCTTCAGAGAGACTGATACTATAATTTAAGGACTTTAATGAAAATGAATTAACATGAAAGCCCTTCTTAATTCTGCAGCAATTAAGTGATTTTTCTCTCATCCTCTAAAACTTATTTCTGTACAAGAACAGATTTGAACAGCATCATAGTGGGCAAAATCACTATTGTTAGTTAAAATGAAAGGCAATCCGAGTTGAAGGCATTATTATGTGTTTTACTAACTTGCCAATTATTCCACCCTTTCCCCAATGCATGCAAGACACTGACAAATAATATCCTCAAATTTCAGTGAGGAGAGGGAGTTTCTCTCAAACACTCTAGAAAAAGAAGATATGAATAACCAATTAAATGATAAAAATCTTTAAAAATTTGAGCATAAGAGGAACAGAGACTCTAATAGTATGTATATAAATTCTCAGGGAAATCTATTTTGGGTCACCTTATGTGAGCTGGGGAGAAGATGTTACCATGCAGTTGTTACCAATTGACAATAAATATGCTTTTTCGTGTCTGGCAAATCATTAGACCATTTGTTTAGAGTAAAGCTTAGTATTTTGCCCTATTAAATGTCTCCCTTACAACACTCTTACCATCTTATTTATCTGCAAATCACTAGCACTTCCCTTACTACCTTTCCTTTCTATAGAGTCCACTTCTACCCAAGATTACAGTGTTGAAATAAACTGAGGATTGACTCCCTGTATTTCCATTAGAGAATATGATGGCAACAAATCCCAGGTCTGTTCTCTTGCCACCTTCTCAGCCTGATGCCAGGAGTTTTAACTTTTTTTTTTATTTCATCAAGAAATAAAATCAATAAGCAATGTTCATGTGTATCACTAGCACTTACTCCTCAGGGGATGGGGTTTACAATCTGGTAATATAACTAAATATATATTTAAAAAAAGGAACTGCCCTCACACCCTCATCCTTCTGAGGTCTGTTCTGAGCTCTGTCATCTGAACTGATAACTTTTCCTTAAGTCACAGCAGAGCCTTTTCTGAGCTGAGTGATTATTAACCTGTCTTCTGTGTCTCTGTAAATTCTGGAAAATTGTAAGAGAACAAAATCAAACTGGTAATGAAGCATGTGAGCCCTCTCCCTACTACTCTGTACTCCCTCCCAGCGTCAGCATAAACTCCTTGAGAACAAGAACTACTGCACCATACACTGTTTCTAGATCCTCAATAGCCACTATCAATATGCAGGCATAGTAAGTGCTCAATAAAGTGGTTGATTGATAATGAAGGAAAAATTCATTGGTCAAATATGAAGTAAGATTATTAAACAGTTCTTTTTACTATTATGAATGTTTGTTTTTGAAGTAGAGCGAGAAAGGGAGAGAGGCAATCAGGTATCACTTTTCAACGCATTTTGTCTAAGTTAGATTGATTCCTCTGTGAATCAACTTATTGTCGGTCGAAGTCACAAAGACTTCTCAAAATTTTTGCCAGACATATCTTTAAGGTAGAATCAATTGCATGACTATCTTAAATTATTGATTACCTTACCTGCATTTGGTTTCTCTTTTTATAATTCACTAAAATAGGCAGAGTCTTGCAGGAGACCTTTTGATTCTCCTTGCTTACATTCCTACTGAGTTCTTGATTCTCTTCACTAGAGTGGTTAGAGGTAAAGCAAACCATCCCAGTCTTTTTAGTTTTCTTGTTTTTTTCTCTCTCTTTCTCTTAAGATGTAACTGACCTGTACATTTTCTCCCAATTTTAATAACCTAATTGCTGAATGCTTTTGCTTTCTCATATGCAATAGGTTGCTCCCTCTGAAATCTCTCTATAATCATTACTTCTTACTCAGTGGAGTATTGCCTCACTTACCAAATGTTCTTTGGGGAATGCAGGTTTATACACAAACTAATTTTCCAAAATAAAATTATAATTTATCCTTTTATATATCAAAATATTTTATTTTAATCATTCTGGTTGGAAATTGTTCCAAGAATGTTTTATATTGCATTATCTTCTTTAAATTGGTGTAATTAATGCAATTTAACTTTTCCAGGTTGACTCAAGTTCATCATGAGCTATCTTATTGAATTTTTTTTTAGTATGTGTAGCTGCTTACCTCTACACAAGATAAGAATGATAGACTTGCAGAGTTCTATTAGTAACTTAGTAGTGTTTCCCATCACCCCTTCTATTATTAGACATCAGTTATAATTTATTCATACTGATACCCTGCCTATTTTGAGTAGCCCCTACCTATTCCCTCTAATAAATATCAGTTGAACAGTATATAAAGAATACAAACATTCTGAACTAGGTTTTAGCACTTGTTGCAGATATATTAAATTCAGAAATAAGGAACTTTATTCCTGACAACTACACTCAAAGTTTCAGGAAGTTGATACCATCTGAAATTTGACTGAAGGTAATTATAGAACAAATGCAGTTTACAGTGCCCCAATGTAAAAATGCTATGTAGTCAATCTTGAGTGTGCACTAAACTCAGTTCCAGAAAGCTGGGGTTGTTTGTATTTGACCTAGAGACTACGTATGGAACAAATGCAACACATAGTGCTCTGTTATAAATGCTACATTGCCGATCTTGGGTAGCTAAGACTTACACCCCAAAGTAGTTTAAATTCTAGATTTGATGGAGGCAGCTTAACAGGTAAAATTTGATAGTATTTGGAATAGGGTTGGATGGTTTCAAATTCTGGCTAGCCTCTGAGACTCAGTTTCTCCATTAGTTAAATGGGAGTAATAAACCACTTTAAAAAATTGTTGTGAAGATGAAATAAAGCAAAGTGCTTATAACATTTTCTCAATAAGTTCCATTTTTTTTCTGCTCCTACACCTAATCCAATTTACTAGATATACAAATAGCCTGCCTGCTTTCTCAAAATTGAAAAATAAAAATAAAAATCAGTATCACAATGAAAATACAATATTAGATGAAAATATTAAAATCTCATAAACATATTTCCTCCTTTATTTTATACAAGATATAACACTTTGTTTTTGTCTTTTATCGGCTAATGGCACTCATATCCCAGAATGAACCATTTGGACTGATGATATCTGTGAAATTTGGAAAATAAGCTTGTCAACATGCACTATCCACAACTATTATGTGTACTGATTCATACAGAATTTATAAGTAATAAACATAAATTTTAATGCATTTGAGAGAGCACTAACTCATTCAAAATTTGGTATTTGTAGGAAGTCTTTTATAATGTTTGAGTAGAAAGAGATACCTTTGAATCTTAAGCTTCTGTACTAAAATCAAGTATTTCTTTCCATATTTCTAAAGTCTTTTAGTTCATTTCTTCAAGGTATTGATGTGAAAATATAATTAGATCCAATTTAATACACACTTGCTGAGTTTTCATTGTTTTCCTCGGTCTGATCAAGGGACTGTCAGGAATATCAAGAAATTGAATGTCAACTGAAGAATCTCATTCTCCGACTCCAACCTCTTTTCAGATCACTTTCTCTTTTTTTAAATTTTTTTATTAACATATAATGTATTATTTGTTTCAGGGGTACAGGTCTGTGATTCATCAGTCTTACATAATTCACAGCACACACCATATATGGTACATAAAATTATAATTTATCCTTTTATATATCAAAATATTTTATTTTAATCATTCTGGTTGGAAATTGTTCCAAGAATGTTTCATATTGCATTATCTTCTTTAAATTGGTGTAATTAATGCAATTTAACTTTTCCAGGTTGACTCAAGTTCATCATGAGCTATCTTACTGAATTTTTTTTTCAAAAAATTCCCAACGCCCATCATCCAGCCACCCCATCCCTCCCACCCCCCTCCACTCCAGCAACCCTTAGTTTGTTTCCTGAGATTAAGAGCCTCTTATGGTTTATCTCCCTCTCTGGTTTCGTCTTGTTTCATTTTTCCCTCCCCTCCCTTATGATCCTCTGTCTTGTTTCTCAAAATCATCATATCAGTGAGATCATATGATACTTATCTTTCTCTGATTGACTTATTTCGCTTAGCATAATACCCTCTAGTTCCATCCATGTTGTTGCAAATGGCAAGATTTCATTTTTTGTTGGCTGCATAATATTACATTGTATATATCTATACCACATCTTCTTTATCCATTCATCTGTTGATGGACATCTAGGCTCTTTCCATAGTTTGGCTATTGTGGACATTGCTGCTATAAACATTGGGGTGCATGTGCCCCTTCAGATCAGATCACTTTCTTATACAACTCCAATCATCATTTAACCCTATCAGAACCACCAATCTATTAATATTCTGATGTATCCTTCCAACCTTGCCTTTTTTGTTTGTTTTCTTTTGCCCTCTTTGCATGGCTTGAATTCTGTGGTCTCATCACATGACACCCTTGACGCCCCTTCTCCTTTCATATCACTCTGCTTGCCCAGTAAAATGACAATCCTGGCTGAATCCAACTCTCTACCTATTGCTAAAAGGATCTGGAAAAACCACTCAATCACACTGACCGATATCACTTAAATTCATGATCAAAAATCTGAAGTGCAAACTTAACACTTCCCCAAAGTGATGTTATACTTCCCTAGTCCACTGACTCTCCTCTTCTGGTGATTATTTCATTTGTTCTCCTCTGCCTTCAAACTCCCACATCTTCTCTCCCATCTTTGTGGCTACTGATTCTACTCTACTGAAAAAAATTAAAGCTCTCAGATGATAACTTCCCCAGACACTTACCATCATATCTACCCATCCACAAGCATCTGTACCCATAGTCTCTGATTCCTGCCTGTTAGTACAGATGGACTATTCCTGTTCCTCCCTGGAGCCAGTCTCTCCACTGAATAACCACCCTCTCTTGCCTACCCATGGATATCACTCCAGCAATTCTTGCTTTCTATTAAATCATTAAGATTTTCTACTCTGCCTGTTGACTCTAATCAGTGTACACACATGCTGTTATTTTTTCCATTCTAAAGAAAGCTTCTTGGCTCCTCTTTCCTGAATGTCCCCTTCCCCCTTGCAGCAAAAGCTGTATCTATAATTTCTTTCCCCTCATCTCTCTTAAACCATTCTAGTCTGTAAGCCCACTACTTCTCCAAAATCATTTCAGTCAGGGCACCCTGATCTCCGCATTTCTAAATCCATAGGCAGTCTTTGGCCATCATTTCATTTGACCTATCAGCATCATTTCAAACAACTCATCACTTCTTCCTACTCGACACATTTACTTCATTTGGCTTTTAGGAGTCAATACTCACTATTTTTTGTCCCATCTGTCTGATTGACTTGGTTCAGTTTCGTATGCTGATTCTTCCCATCCTCATTTTGGAGTCCTTTATGCTTCAGTTCTTGGTCCTCCTTTCTTCATTATCTTACATCATTGGTGTTCACATTTTGTCTCATGGTTTAAATACTATCTATATAATAATGAATCCCCAATATTTTGACCTACAGTCTTGACCTCTCTCCTAAACTCTAGGTTCATAAACAAATACCTACCTGACATGTCCTCTTAGAAGTCTAACAGACATCTCAAATTATACATGTCCAAAAGTGGACTCTATCTTCAACAGCTATTTTACATATTGAAATACTTGTAATCTAAATTAAAGGCAACCCCTTCATTCAAGTTGCTTGGGCCAAAAAAATCCTAGAGTCATCCTTGACTCCCTTTTTTCTTTCATACTCCAAATCTAATGTATCAGGAAATCTTATTGGTCTTGCATTCAAAATACATCCAGATCCCATTTACTTCTCACTCCTTCCACTACTCTCACCCAGAGTAAACCACCATCAACTCTTTTCATGCTTTACTTACAAAAGCCTCCAGTTGGCCTTCCTCCTAGAAAGGCCACCCTTCTTAGGGACCAGAGTGATCCTCTTAAATTATAAATCAGACCAAGTTATACTTATGTCCTTCAATGTTTCTTTATTTCATTTAGAGTAAGAACCAAAGTCCTTGCAATGGCTTGAGAAGCCCCATATGAGTAGATACCCTCATCTTACCCTCCACATACACACCCCTATTACCTCTCTGACTTAATTTTTTGCTACTTTTCTCTTCTTTGCTGTATTTTAACCATTCTGGACTCCTTGCTTTTTTTTTTAGAATACACCGGGCATACTCAGGCTTTATAGTATCTTCACTATCTATTCCCTATGCCTGGAACTTTCTTACTTTCTACTTTCAGACATCCAGACATCTGTTTCTCTATCTCTCTCACCTTCTTCAAGTCCTTGCTCAAATGCCATCTTCCTAACCAATAATGAGGCTTACCCTAATCACCCTAGTTAACTTCAAAATTCCCAGGTGTTTCTTCTTTTTTTTTCTTTTTTTTTTAAGATTTTATTTATTTGTCAGAGAGAGAGTGAGAGAGCACAAGCAGGGGGAGCAGCAGGCAGAGGGAGAAGCAGGCTCCCCGCTGATCAAGGAGCCCGATGTGGGACTTGATCCCAGGGTCCTGGGATCATGACCTGAGCCAAAGGCAGACACTTAACCGACTAAGCCACTCATGTGTTCCTAAAATTCCCAGGTGTTTCTGATCCTTCTTCATTATGCTCTAAATATCTTTTCCCATAGTGCTTCTTATTGCTCAGATACTATATAATTTTATATATTTATATTAATTATCACTATGTTTTATTGTACAAATTCCTCTGCTAGAATACAAGCTTTGCAAATGAATGTATCCATCTTTATCATGCTGTATCCCCAATGTTTAGTACAGTTCCTAACAGAGTAGGTACTCAAATATTTGTCAAATATATGAATGGCCCTTTTCTCTCAGGGACATTATAATTAGTTAGTGACTCAAATATCAGAAAACTATATATAATAAGATGGTAAAGCAGTGACTCCTCAACTTATAAGCAAGTACTATGTCTCATCTCTTAGTGTTATTTAATTTCAGACATAGTATAATCTAAAATGCTAGGTGTTAAGAGGAGAGAGCGACATGGACTAAATTAGTTGAATAAATTTTCATGCAGATGATAGAATTTAAATGTATTTGTATGGATGAAATTTGACTGAGGATTTAGGTGAGAGAGTGGATGAGGTCAAGTAAAAATTGTAACATTAAATAAATATACTCAGAAAATAAGAGTTAAAAACAGTTTATATATTATATAAATGTCTTACATTCTGGTTTGCCTTTCATTTATGATCATAAGGATCAATGTTGCTATTATTATTGTTAGGCTCCATGTTTGATGATGACAAAATTGTTTGCTTCACTTAGACTCCATACTTATCTATTTCATGGGGAAAAACATTTGCTTTCATACTTTAAAATCAACTTAAAACCAACTTAAAGCCTAACCCAAGATTTTAATGACAATTTAGTTTTGTTTTTTTATTTTGACACCAATAATTTTTTTATAACTAAAGTTGAAATCTATATTATATTTACAGGTTTAAGATCATTTTGTCAAGACTTAGTCATCTGCATTAGAAATAGATAAGATAGTCCAAATAAAAACAAACATAATCTAAAATCTAAATTTAGCTATGATTTTTCAACTTCTACCAT
The DNA here is from genome assembly GCF_002201575.2 of Neomonachus schauinslandi. Taxonomy (NCBI): domain Eukaryota; kingdom Metazoa; phylum Chordata; class Mammalia; order Carnivora; family Phocidae; genus Neomonachus; species Neomonachus schauinslandi. The sequence goes on from NC_058406.1 coordinate 56,277,873, forward strand.
GCTAGGCAGGACAGACCCATATTTGGTTGATTTCAGAATTCTCTTCTTTCCCTTCTTCTGCACACCCTCTGCAAGAATGATGGAGATGTGTAATGGTCAAATGGAGGAAGCAGGAAAGAGAACAAGAATGAATAATCCACAAAATGGATAAGTTCTTGAATAACTGAAAGTTGAGCAGGAACTTTTTCAATCTAATTTCTTTTAAAAAAGGAAGGGCAAAGAATCAGATAAAGTAGTCAATTATATCTTTTCTACTTCAAGGTATTAATATTCTGTTAATGCAACTTTGGTTAATTCCATTACATTAAAAGTTTTGTTTCTGTTTTAAGTTCAGGATGCAGAAATGTCATTTCTCATTTGACAGTATTTCTGTGAACATACTCAAAATAGTTCTGTGGTATGGTTACTGAAGTGAACATATTGGGAAAATATTACCATAGTGTCTTAATTGAGAAGATAAACATTTATTGGTATTATCAGTTATTTGTGAATAGAACAATAGTCCATTTTAAAAACTAAATACACCATTTTGACTATATTTTGCCATGTAATTATTTTAGAGTACAGTTCTCATTGTTTTTTCAGCCTAGGTTTGAATCTTGTCTAAATATAATGAGCTTGAACCTCCAGGATTCCCAAAAGTGAACTCTTAATACCGTTGGAAGAGAGTTCCTTATAGGCCTGTGTTAGAAAGCTTATGTGTTGTCTCAACTGAAAAACAGGGAGTAGAACTTGAATTGTAATGGTCTAAATATGCTTGAGCCCCCCCCATTTCCTACAGTTATCACAAGTAAAAATGGTTAAAATAGATATATTGTTAAAGTGGAGAGTACGTATCCCTCTATTTCTGGATGAATATATTTGAAAATCAAAACAAAGTTCATGTTAGAAAATGTGTGTGTGTGTGTGTGTACATATATATGTATATGCACATATCACAAATATAACCTTTTTTATAAATTGAAAACACTGTTTCAGAGGACCAGACAGATCAATCACAAAGACTGGTTGATAAAGGTGTGGATTCTATAATCAAATCTGTTATAATTTTAATAGGAAGGAACATAATGAAGTAAAAAGGAATAAAAGATATAGTGTTAAAAAATTGAATTAATTCCTACCTTTTCATCTATAAACACCCATTAGTATTTATATAAGTTACCTAATCTTTGTTAATGCATGGTTCTTCATTCATAAAATGAAAATAATATTGCCTAATATATCTTCCTCACAAGATTATTAAGAGAATTAAGTTATTTTACACAGTGGCATAGAGAAGAGTAAGTTACCTTAACTCTTATTAATACATGAATTTTATCTAGTGTATATTAGGCACTTGTTAAATGCCAGACATGATACTAATTGCTTTATCTTCCTACCATCTAATACTCAGATCAACCCTGTGAATTAGACAAGAAATGAATAAGTGATGCTCAAATATTATATCATATAAGATTATATAGCTAGTTAAGTAACAACACTGAGATTCGTTCATGCTTCCAACCTGTGCTTTTTACTCTTTGCTAAACTACCTCTTCATGTTTAGATTGAACTATGAGTTAAAGATATGCTCTAGAACTTTTCCTAAACTCTAGGGCCCATATATTAGTACATATGGTAAAGTTTCCCTGGAAACATTTTAGAGCATTTATCTCAGATACATGTTGATTAGATATTGGAAAATTCTTTCAGCACACTAATTCTTACTTATTTGCTTTGTTCTCTTAGGTGGATAAATTTTACAAATGTATTACCTCAAGCCAGCTCATTTTGATATTTGGTTCCTTTCTTGACTGAGACAGTCTGCTTCTATTTACTGTTGACCCTTGAATAACACAGGGGTTATGGGTGCCATTCCCCTGCACAGTTGAAAATCCACATATAACTTTATACTCTCCCCAAACTTAACTACTAATAGCCTACTGTTGACTGGAAGCCTTTTCACATTTTTTGCATATTAATTAGCCAATTAACACATATTTTGTATATTAAATGTATTAATACTGTATTCTTACAACCACATAAGCGAGAGAAATGTTAATAAAGAAAATACATTTACAGTACTGCATGTATTTATTGAAAAAAATTCATGTATAAGTGGACCCTTACAGTTCAAATCCGTGTTGTTCAAGGGTCAACTGTATTTCTAATAATTATAGATAACATTTATGCAGCACTTTGTGCCAATTACTTTATCTGCTTTATCTCTCTATCCTCACCACAACTCTCTTTGAAACCGTTCATATAATCACCAATTTTCAAAGTAGGAAACTAAGACATAGAACATTTAAGTGACTTTCATAACATTATCCAGCCAGTAAGTGATGAAGATGGGATTCCATCTTAATTCAGTAGACTCTGCTTTGAACAACTTTAAGTTTGAACTGCAAAAAACATAATAAAAGTTTTTAAACAAATAATTTAGTAGTATTTTCACACAACAGGGAATTCCATTCTCAGTAGAAGATAAAGAATTACAGTGTTTTTCTTAAAATAATTTTTTTTAAGATTATATATTTATTTATTTATTTGACAGAGAGAGACACAGCGAGAGAGGGAACACAAGCAGGGGGAGTGGGAGAGGGAGAAGCAGGCTCCCTGCCGAGCAGGGAGCCCGATGTGGGGCTCCATCCTGGGACCCTGGGACCATGACCTGAGCCGAAGGCAGACGCTTAACGACTGAGCCACCCAGGCGCACCTTAAAATCATTTTTTAATTTGCTTCTGTTTCCACGTCTTGGTTTATACATAATTTAAGGAAAATTCATCCTAAGGCAAGCACCTGTAGAGATAAGGCACCAGGTACACCAGTATGCAATGAGCCCAAATTGATCAAACAGAAAAAGGTAAAAGGGTAGATGAAGTCTTATCCCCGTTGTTTGCTGATATCCAAAGTAAATATAAATACTAAGGGAAAATGTTGAGGACATCTCAAGGATTGACTTACTGACTTCTTTGCCATTTTATTAATGTCTAGTTAATGAGGTATCTGTAGGTATTATGGCCTTTCCAAAAAAGGAAAATTGGCTTTTCTTATTCAATTTGTACATAATGCAGCTTTTACACTTCCTTCAGTTCTTATTAAGACGCTGAAATACTTCAGCAATAACTTTAGGACAGCATAGTTTCTGTTGAAATTTCACATAGGGAGAAAAAACATGAGAAACATCCCCATATTGTCTTTTATACCCTTCATTTGCAGTGGATAAGTGACCTGTCTTGGTTTGACTATCTTCCTGCTGCTTCACTGGGCTTCGAGGTTTTGTGGACATGGTCGTCTAGGTCAATGGAATCTAGTAAGGTGGAAGGCTTTCTTTCTTGTGTATCTATCATTAAAAAGTTCAACAAAAACCTACTGCAAAATGTTTCTTATCCTTTTGTCAGATATGAAGTAGTGAGCAGGACTAGTTCTTTATGGAAATTTTTACACCCTTAATAATCATTTCAAAAATGTAGAGCAGGTAGTACTGCAGGCATATAGGGATAACTTCATATTTCTGCCTTCTCTTCTTTTATAGGACCTACTATATTTGATACACTTGTATCAATTGAAATATCCTCCACATCTCTTATTTCTCTGACCCTTACATTTATGGGTTAGGTTTGTGGCTTACTGATTTTCAGTTTTGTAGAAAGACCTATGTTTTTCTGTCACATAGCCTACAGCACAACTTTGACAGCAGATGAGCAGTTCTCCAAGAGCGATGAGCCAGGCTGGCTATCTCAGAGACTCCAGAGAGGACCTAAGGAAGAGCTGCTCACCTCTTCACCCTTTCATGCAGTTGCAGAACTACACTCTGTGCAGCCAACAAGGAAGAACTGCATAAAATTTGTTAGAGACCCACATTAATTCGGGAATATATACTGGTTTTGTGATATATCCTTAGATATTTTTCACATGCATGTGTTCAATCTTCCCATCTTATAAAATAAAAGAAACAAAGATTTTGTCATCTGTTTTCTTTATATCTGCTGATATCCCCTTCCCCCAGTAGCAGCACTTAATGACCAAATACCTAATTATTTTTATTGCTTTAATTAATATAGAGCCAAGATCTATCTCATGCCGAATATACAATTGTCTTCAATTTTATATCCAATTTCCTACTATTACTGTGATAAAATATTACTTAAATTTAAATTTTATTTTTAAAATGTATATATTATTTTTAATATGTATATATTATATAACATTATTATGTAACACTAATATATTATTACATTATTATATTTACTTAAATGATTATCCTAATGGTGTATTGATGCTATATCTATACTGTATATTAATTCATAGTTTTAATTAATTATTCTTAATATTAGAACTGTAATTTAAAGAATTTTTGCTGGGACATTTTCATGTGCTTTTTTTTTCTTTACATTTTAGGTGTACAAGAATTTCCAGAAAACATTAAGTGCTGTAAGTGTTTAACAATTATTGAAGCCAGTGTCAATCCCATTTCTAAGTGAGTATGAATGATTACATTTTATTTATATTTATGTTTCCATTGGATAATAATGTACCCAGATAAACAAAATTCACATAATAAATGAATTTTAAATATTGCATTTAAAATTCAATTTAATAAAATGATGAGGAAAAATAATCAAATCAGAATAGTTTAACAAAAGATGATTAAAAACATTGCTGAATAATGATGAAGGTCTAATTGGCACAAGATGGCATTACTTTGAAGTTAACTATGTCATCATTCCGTGGTTCTCAGGCAACATTCCATGAAAGAGCACTGAAATGAAAGAAACAGTTATTAGTTATGATCTTGGTAGAAAATTAACATCAAGGATCTAATGAAAGTTCAAGAGAGTACAAGAGTTTGAGATATTGATAGGTGCATGAAAATAGCTGATCACGTAGTTCCAGTTGGAAAATGAATTAAGTATAACCAGAAAAAGGGACTATTTGTGTACAAGGAAGAGTGGATAGAGAATTCTATGAGGATAACAGAATGGAAGACTTGGATCGTAAAGGTGTTGTGATCAGAAATGGGGCATTGTGGTGCCCCTTTTGATCGGTTAGTAGAGAAAATGCCATGGGAAGATGAGACCCAGCATGTGTCAATGTTGGCAAATTATAGTTATGTCATAGGGATGGTGTGTGCTGTGCAATCAAATAGGTCAAGAAACAATGGAGTGAAGGCACCTGGGTGGCTCAGTTGGTTAAGCGACTGCCTTTGGCTCAGGTCATGATCCTGGAGTCCCGGGATTGAGTCCCGCATCGGGCTCCCTGCTCAGCAGGGAGTCTGCTTCTCCCTCTGACCCTCCCCCCTGCTCATGCTCTCTCTCTCTCTCTCATTCTCTCTCTCAAATAAATAAATAAAATCTTTAAAAAAACAAACAAACAATGGAGTGAATGGATTGGATAAGTCACAAATCTGAATGTTAAAGTCACTTAACAATAGAAGTGGACGTAAAACCTGGAAAGACAGTAGCAGCAATATCTGGAAGAGGTTGAAACAAATCAGTGGTATTGGGATGCAGATAATGAGTCTCAGTAAGACTAACATTATAATCATACAAAAACTGACAGTAGGATTTGAGAAAAAACCTTAAGTCATCTGTTCATATTAAATTGGGGAGACTAGGAAAAACTGAAGCCCACTGGAAAGGCATTTAATGACTGGAGTGTTTTTTTGAAGAACAAAGGAAATTTATCAAAGGGAGTTTGAAGGGAAATTTTTCATCAATATAGTTGAGAAGAGGCTGTTTCTCTATGGGTCATGAGAAGAGGCTATAGATGAGACTAGGAACAGAATATAAAAGAAGGAGATAAAGTTTAGATAGAGATCTTTACAATGAATTGTTTGTAAAATAACTTAAGGCCTTTAGTAGAAAGTGTGGAACATCAAGAAATAAAATGTATTTGAAAGAGAACAACTTTTCCACCTCAAAAGTAGAATATGGAAGAGAAAAAAAAACTGTGAAAAGTATTTTTCAAAACTCTTAAAGCAGAATGCAATTCTCTCAACAAAGAGTAGACATTACTAACTTTTCACATCAGGACTACAACCATATCCTTGACTTAAGTCATAATACAGGGCAGATGATGAATTGTTTTGACTTGTAGTTCTTTAATCCTAATAGTTCATCTTATTTAGGAATCATGATAAAGTCTTTGGGAGTGGAAATCAGATGATAATTTATATCTTTATGAAGCTTCAAAACTATAGTTTAATTGGCTGTGTCTCTGAATTCCTTCCATACGTTTAGCTTTTTAAAAGATGAATATGACTTATTTCATTTAAAAATGCCTAACACTGAAAGCATTAAGTGGTTTGGGAATTCATAAAAAATTACACAAAAGTCAATTTAAGTAGTATATTAATTTTAAAAGATTTTTTAAGATATAATTCATATACAGTAAAATTTACCTTTTAGCTGTATGGCTCAGTGAATTTTGACAAATGTATACAGTTGTGCACCACCACTGTAATAAGATATAGACTATTTCCATCTCCCCAAAAAGTTCCCTCAGCTCAATCATCCACTTCTCTGATTTCTATACCCATGGTTTTGCCTTTTCCAAAATGTCATATAAATGGTATCATACTTTTGTGTCTGACTTCTTTCACTTAACACAGTTATTTTGAGATTTATCCACATTGGTTCAAGAATCGGTATTACATTCCTTTTTATTTCTAGGTAATATTCCATTGTATGGAAATACCACAATTTATTATCTATTCATCAATTGATAGACATTTAGGATGTTTGTTTCAGCATATGTTTTCTATTGGGTAAACACCTAGGAGGGGTATACTGGGTAGTATGGTGTGTGTATGTTTAACCTATAAGAAATTTTCAAACCGTTTTCCAAAACAGCTACCCCATTGTCTTTCCCATCAGCAATTTATTAGAGTATCTGTTGTTCTTCATCTTTGTCAGAATTTGGTGCTATCGAGGCACCTGGGTGGCTCAGTTGGTTAAGAGACTGCCTTCAACTCAGGTTGTGATTCAGGGGTCCTGAGATTGAGCCCCAAGTCTGGCTCCCTGCTCAGTGGGGAGTCTGCTTCTCCCACTCCCTCTGTTGCTCCCCTGGCTTGTGCTATCAAATAAATAAATTAAAAAAAAGAATTTGGTGCTATCAGGTTTGTTTTTTGTTTTTTTCTATTTTTACCAACATACCTCATTGTGGCATTTCACTGTAGTTTTAATTTACATTTTTAATGTCCAGGTAATATGTTTTCATTTTCATGTATTTATTTACAATTTGTATTGCTTCTTCAGTAAAAGTTCAAATCTCTTGTTCATTTTTTTAAAAAGATTTATTTATTTATTTTAGAGAGAGAGAACACCCAGAGAGAGGGGCAGAGGGAGAGGGAGAGTCTCAAGCAAACTCCATGCTCAGCATGGAGCCTGACTCAGGGCTCATCTCATGACCCTAAGATCACGACCTGAAATGAAACTAAGACTCAGATGTCTAACCAACTGCACCACCCAGATGCCCCACATCTCTTGTTCATTTTTATTGCCTTTTCTTCTTATTATTATTGAATTATAAGAATTTTGGGGGTACCTGGGTGGCTCAGTTGGTTAAGCCTCTGCCTTTGGCTCAGATCATGATCCCAGGGTCCTGGGATCAAGCCCTGCACGTGGCTCCATGATCAGTGGGAGGTCTGCTTCTCCCTCTCCCTCTGCCCCTCCTCCCTGCTTGTGTTCTCTCTGTCTCTCACAAATAATCTTTTTTTAAAAAAAGAATTCTTTATATATTCTGGCTAAAAGTCCTTTATTTGTATGCAAATAATTACTCCTATGACTTAATCTTCTCATTTATATATATATTTTTTTAGTTTTATTATGTTATGTTAATCACCATACATTACATCATTAGTTTTTGATGTAGTGTTCCATGATTCATTGTTTGCATATAACACCCAGTGCTCCATTCAGTACGTGCCCTCTTTAATACCCATCACCGGCTAACCCATCCCCCCACCCCCCTCCCCTCTAGAACCCTCAGTTTGTTTCTCAGAGTCCATAGTCTTTCATGGTTCCTCCCCCCCACCAAATTTCCCCCCTTCATTTTTCCCTTCCTACTATCTTCTTCTTTTTTTAACATATAGTGTATTATTTGTTTCAGAGGTAAATCTCCTTTTTAAAATAGCGGCTTTCAAAGAGAAGATTTTAATCATAAATTATTTTATTGGTTTATGCTTCTTCCTGTATAAGTGATCTTTGCTAAATTCATAGTCTTAAAGATTTTTCCCTATTCTTTCCTCTGGAACTTTTGTAGTTTAGGCTTTACACTTATGTCTATGATCTATTTAAAGCTAATTTTTAGGAGCGCCTGGATGGCTCAGTCAGTTGAACATCAGGCTCTTGATTTCAGCTTAGGTCATGATCTCAGGGTGGTGGGATCAAGCCCTGCATCTGGCTCCCTGCTCAGCTCAGAGTCTGCTTGTCCTTCTCCCTTCCCCTCTGTTCCCTCCCCCTGCTTGTTTGCTAGCTTGTTTGTTTGCATTTGGATATCCATTTATTCCATTACTATTTGTTGAAAAAATTATCCTTTCTTCATAAAATTACCTGAGTACTGTTTTTTGTAAATCAATTGATCATATGTGTTTGGATCCATTTCTGAATTTTCCATTTTGTACATTAATCTATATGCCTGTTCTTATATCAATTCCATACTGTCTTAATTACTATAGCTTTATGGTAATTCATACAATCAAGGAATGAGAGTCCTTAAACTTTATTCTTCTTTATCAAAATTATTTGGGCTATCTATATCTTTTGCTTTTCCATATAAATTTTATAATCAGCTTGCTATTGTCTACAAAAATGTAAAATCCATCTGGACTTTTAATAGAGATTACATTGAATCTATAAATCAATTTGGGCAGAATTAGCATCTCAAAAATATTGAATATTCCTAATCCTGAGAATAGTATATCTCTATAGTTACTTATATCTTTTAAAATTTCTTTTATCAGGGTGCCTGGGTGGCTCTGTAGGTTGGGTCGTGATCCCAGAGTCCTGAGATCCAGCATGATGTCGGGCTCTCTGCTGGGCTCTCTGCTCAGCAGGGAGCTTGCTTCTCCCTCTCCCTCTGCCTGCGGCTCTGCCTAGTGTGCTCTCTCTCTGTCAAGTAAATAAGTAGAAATCTTTAAAATAATAATAATGAAATAAAATTTCTTTTATCAATGCTTTGTAGATTTCAGCATATGAATCTTGTATATGATTCATTCATCTTATTCCAAGTATTTCATGTTTTTTGTGCAATTGCAAAAGATTGTTCCATTAGTCAATTATTTATTGTTAGTATATAGAAATATAATCAGGGGGGTGGAGCAAGATGGCGGAGGAGTAGGAGAACTGGATTTCGTCTGGTCTCAGGAATTCAGCTGGATAGGGATCAAACCATTCTGAACACCTACAAGCTCAACAGGAGATCAAAGAAAAGAATAGCAACAACTCTGAACAGAAAAGCAACCACTTTCTGGAAGGTAGGACGTGCAGAGAAGTGAATCTGAGGCGATATTTGGGAAGATAGACGGTGGGGGAGGGGTCCTCCTTCGGCTGCTTCTGGCAAGTGATACAGCCGCGGAGCACAAAATCGGAACTTTTAGAAGTCTGCTCCGCTGAGGGACGTTGCTCCAGTGGCTAAGCAGGGGGTGGAACCCTCGTGGGACAGTGTGCTCTCAGGACCCTTGGGGTCACAGAAAGACCAGGGGTGCCTGACTGCGCCAGAGATCCCAGGTATCGGAGCGGGGAAGCCGGCTGCAGAGGTGGAGCTGAGGCGCAGGCTCTCAGCTCGGGGTTGCCATAAACCGTGATCCGCGGCACAGTCGGGCCACTGCTCCTCCAGCAGGGACCCAACAAGTGGCAGATCCAGGGAGATTCCCCTTCCACCCCCAGGAGGAGCAGTGTGGGAGCGCACCACAGGGATCTGCTGGGTTTGGAGACTCCACACCGAGTCGGGTGCCAGAGATAGAAATGTTCGGTCACAGGCCGGGTGAGCACGGAGTGCGGCCGGAGACTGGGGAGACGGGAGTGACTGACTGCTTTTCTCTGGGGCGTCACTGAGGAGCGGGGCCCCGAGTTCTCGGCTCCTCTGGGGCAGAGATTCTGAGGCCGCGATTTTCACTCTCGTCCTCCAAAGCTGTAGGGAAAGCTTGCAGGGAACAAAAGCTCCCGAGAGCAAACCCGAGCAGATTACTTAACCCCGACCGGGCAAGGGCGGGGCAATACACCTCCAGCAAAGACATTTGGGAACCACGGCAACAGGCCCCTCCCCCAGAAGATCAGCGAGAAAAGCCAGCCAAGACCAAGTTTACCGATCAATGAGAATGGCAGAACTCCAGCGCTAGGGGAATAATGAACATAGAATCCATGGCTTTTTTACCATGATTCTTTAGTCTTTCAAAGTTAATTTTTTTTTTAAAGATTTTATTTATTTTTTTGAGACAGAGAGAATGAGAGACAGAGAGCACGAGAGGGAAGAGGGCAGAGGGAGAAGCAGACCCCCTGCTGAGCAGGGAGCCCGATGCGGGACTCGATCCCGGGACTCCAGGATCATGACCTGAGCCGAAGGCAGTCGCTTAACCAACTGAGCCACCCAGGTGCCCCAAAGTTAATTTTTTTAACTCTTTTTTTTTTTTTGAATTTTTCTTTTTCCCTTTTTCAACCAACATCTTACCAATCCCTTTTTTAAAAGACATTTTTATTTTTCATTTTTAGAGTCATATTCTATCCCTTCATAGTAGTTACCCTTATTTTTGGCATATATATATAAGTTGTTCTCTCTTTAAAATTTTGAGATAGTTTCTTCTAACAGATCAAAATATACCCTAAATCTCTAGTGGTTTTGTTCTACTCTCCTGCCTGATCACATTCTCTCCCTTTTTTTCTTTTTTTTTGAAATCCTCTTCTTTCTTTTTTCAAACAACTTCTTATCAATTCCTTTTATAAAATTTTTTATAATATTCATCTTTATAGTCATATCCCATCCCTTATCATATCAACCCTTATTTTTGTACATATATAAGTTTTTCTTTCTTTAAAATTTTGGGAGGCATCTTCTTCTAACAGACCAAAATACACCCAAAATCTAGTGTGTGGCACTGATCTATGCACCAGCCTGATCATATCTGATCATATTCTCGTGTTTTTTTGTTTTGTTTTGTTTTTGTTTGTTTTTATCTTTTTCTTTTTCTTTTTTGTTTTCTTTCTTTTTCTTTTTTGTTTCTTTCCCTTTCTTTTCCCCCGGCTTCAGGTCTTTTCTGACTTGTTTAGAGTATATTTTCTGGGGACGTTGTTACCCTGTTAGGATTTTGTTCTCTCATTCATCTATTCTGCTCTGGACAAAATGACAAGATGGAAAAAATCACCTCAACAAAAAGAACAAGAGGTAATACCGACTGCCAAGGACCTACTCAGTATGGACATTAGTATGCTGTCGGACCTAGAGTTCAGAATCATGACTTTAAAGATACTAGCTGGGCTTGAAAAAAGCATGGAAGTTATTAGAGAAACCCTTTCTGGAGAAAGAAATAAAAGAACTAAAATCTAACCAAGTCAAAATCAAAAAGGCTATTAATGAGGTGCAATAAAAAATGAGTGCACTAACTCCTAGAATAAATGAGGCAGAAGAAAGAATCAGTGAAATAGAAGACCAAATGATGGAAAATAAAGAAGCTGAGAAAAAGAGAGATAAACAACTACTGGATCACGAGGGCAGAATTCGAGAGATAAGTGATACCATAAGACAAAACAACATTAGAATAATTGGGATCCCAGAAGAAGAAGAAAGAGAGAGAGGGGCAGAAGGTATAATGGAGCAAATTATAGCAGAGAACTTCCCTAATTTGGGGAAGGAAACAGACATCAAAATCCAGGAAGCACAGAGAACCCCTCTCAAAAATCAATAAAAATAGGTCAACACCCCAACATCTAATAGTAAAACTTACGAGTCTCATAGACCAAGAGAAAATCCTGAAAGCAGCTCGGGAGAAGAGATATGTAACCTACAATGGTAGAAGCATTAGATTGGCAACAGACCTATCCACAGAGACCTGGCAGGCCAGAAAGGACTGGCAGGATATATTCAGAGCACTAAAAGAGAAAAATATGCAGCCAAGAATACTATATCCAGCTAGGCTGTCATTGAAAACAGAAGGAGAGATAAAAAGCTCCCAGGACAAATAAAAACTAAAAGAATTTGCAAACCCTAAACAGCCCTACAAGAAATATTGAAAGGGGTCCTCTAAGCAAAGAGAGAGCCTAAAAGCAACATAGACCAGAAAGGAACACAGACAATATTCAGTAACAGTTACCTTCCAGGCAATACAATAGCACTAAATTCCTACCTTTCAATAGTTACCCTGAATGTAAATGGGCTAAATGCCCCAATCAAAAGACACAGGCTATCAGATTGGATTAAAAAACAAGACCCATCGATATGCTGTCTGCAAGAGACTCATTTTAGACCCAAAGACACCCCCAGATTGAAAGTGAGGGGGTGGAAAACCATTTACCATGCTAATGGACACCAAAAGAAAGCTAGGGTGGCAATCCTTATATCAGACAAATTAGATTTTAAACCAAAGACTGTAATAAGAGATGAGGAAGGACACTATATCCTACTTAAAGGGTCTATCCAACAAGAAGATCTAACAGTTGTAAACATCTATGCCCCTAACATGGGAGCAGCCAATTATATAAGCCAATACTAATAAAAACAAAGAAACACATTGACAACAATACAATAATAGTGGGGGACTTTAACACTCCCCCCTCACTGAAATGGACAGATCATCTAAGCAAAAGATCAACAAGGAAATAGACTTTAAATGACACACTGGACCAAATGGACTTCACAGACATATTCAGAACATTCCATCCCGAAGCAACGGAATACACATTCTTCTCTAGTGCCCATGGAACATTCTCCAGAATAGATCACATCCTAGGTCATAAATCAGGTCTCAACTGGTACCAAAAGATTGGGATCATTCTCTGCATATTTTCAGACCACAATGCTTTGAAACTAGAAATCAACCACAAGAGGAAAGTTGCAAAGAACTCAAATACATGGAGGCTAAAGAGCATCCTACTAAAGAATGAATGGGTCCAACAGGAAATTAAAGAAGAATTTTAAAAAGTCATGGAAACAAATGAAAATGAAAACACAGCTGTTCAAAATCTTTGGGATGCAGCAAAGGCAGTCCTAAGAGGAAAGTATATAGCAATACAATCCTTTCTCAAGAAACAAGAAAGGTCTCAAATACACAACCTAACCCTACACGTAAAGGAGCTGGAGAAAGAACAGCAAATAAAGCCTAAACCCAGCAGGAGAAGAGAAATAATAAAGATCAGAGCAGAAATCAATGAAATAGAAACCAAAAGAACAGTAGAACAGATCAATGAAACTAGGAACTGGTTCTTTGAAAGAATTAACAAGATTGATGGATCCCAGTCCAGACTTATCAAAAAGAAAAGAGAAATGACCCAAATCAACAAAATCATGAATGAAAGAGGAGAGATCACAACCAACACCAAAGACATACAAACAATTATAAGAACATATTATGAGCAACGCTATGCCAGCAAATTAGATAACCTGGAAGAAATGGATGCATTCCTAGAGATGTATCAACTACCAAAACTGAACCAGGAAGAAATAGAAAACCTGAACAGACCTATAACCACTAAGGAAATTGAAGCAGTCATCAAAAATCTCCCAACAAACAAGAGCCCAGGGCCAAATGGCTTCCCAGGGGAATTCTACCAAACATTAAAAGAATTAATACCTATTCTTCTGACACTGACATTTCCAAAAAATAGAAATGGAAGGAAAACTTCCAAACTTGTTTTATGAGGCCACCATTACCTTGATCCCAAAACCAGACAAAGACCCCATCAAAAAGGAGAATTACAGACCAATATCCTTGATGAACATGGATGCAAAAATTCTCACCAAAATACTAGCCAATAGGATCCAACAGTCCATTAAAGGGATTATTCACCACGACCAAGTGGGATTTATCCCTGGGCTGCATGTTTGGTTCAACATCCGCAAATCAATCAATGTGATACAATACATTAATAAAAGAAAGAACAAGAACCATATGATCCTCTCAATAGATGCAGAAGAAGCATTTGACAAAGTACAGCATCCTTTCTTGATCAAAACTCTTCAGAGTATAGGGATAGAGGGTACATACCTCGATATCATAAAAGCCATCTATGAAAAACCTACAGTGAATATCATTCTCAATGGGGAATAACTGAGAGCTTTCCCCCTAAGGTCAGGAACGCGGCAGGGATGTCCACTATCACCACTGCTATTCAACATAGTATTAGAAGTCCTAGGCACAGCAATCAGACAACAAAAAGAAATAAAAGGCATCCAAATTGGCAAAGAAGAAGTCAAACTCTCACTCTTTGCAGATGATATGGTACTTTTTGTGGAAAACCCAAAAGACTCCACCCCAAAACTGCTAGAACTCATACAGGAATTCAGTAAAGTGGCAGGATATAAAATCAATGCACAGAAGTCAGTGGCATTCCTATACACCAACAACAAGACAGAAGAAAGAGAAATCAAGGAGTCGATCCCATTTACAATTGAACTCAAAACCATAAGATACCTAGGAATAAATCTAACTAAAGAGACAAAGGATCTGTACTCAGAAAACTATAAAATACTCATGAAAGAAATTGAGGAAGACACAAAGAAATGGAAAAACATTCCCTGCTCATGGATTGGAAGAACAAATATTGTGAAGATGTCAATGCTACCTAGAGCAATCTACACATTCAATGCAATCCCCATCAAAATCCCATCCACTTTTTTCAAAGAAATGGAACAAATAATCCTAAAATTTGTATGGAACCAGAAAAGACCCCGCATAGCCAGAGGAATGTTGAAAAAGAAAAGCAAAGCCGGCGGCATCACAATTCCGGACTTCCAGCTCTATTCCAAAGCTGTCATCATCAAGACAGTATGGTACTGGCACAAAAACAGACACATAAATCAATGGAACAGAATAGAGAGCCCAGAAATGGACCCTCAACTCTATGTTCAACTAATCTTCGACAAAGCAGGAAAGAATGTCCAATGGAAAAAAGACAGTCTCTTCAACAAATGGTGTTGGGAAAATTGGATAGCCACATGCAGAAGAATGAAACTGGACCATTTCCTTACACCACGCACAAAAATAGACTCCAAATGGTTGAAAGACCTCAATGTGAGACAGGAGTCCATCAAAATCCTAAAGGAGAACACAGGCAGCAACCTCTTCGACCTCAGCCACAGCAACTTCTTCCTAGAAACATCACCAAAGGCAAGGGAAGCAAGGGCAAAAATGACCTATTGGGACTTCATCAAGATAAAAAGCTTTTGCAAAGCAAAAGAAACAGTCAACAAAACCAAAAGACAACCAACAGAATGGGAGAAGATATTTGCAAATGACATATCAGATAAAGGGCTAGTATCCAAAATCTAGAAAGAACTTATCAAACTGAACACCCAAAGAACAAAGAATCCAATCAAGAAATGGGCAGAAGACATGAAAAGACATTTTTCCAAAGAAGACATTCAAATGGCCAACATACACATGAAAAAGTGCTCAACATCGCTTGGAATCAGGGAAATCCAAATCAAAACCTCAATGAGATACCACCTCACCCCAGAGAGAATGGCTAAAATTAACAAGTCAGGAAACGACAGATGTTGGCAGGGATGCAGAGAAAGGGGAACCCTCCTACACTGTTGGTGGGAATGCAAGCTGGTGCAACCACTCTGGAAAACAGTATGGAGGTTCCTCAAAAAGTTGAAAATAGAGCTACCATACGATCCAGGATTTGCAGTACTGGGTATTTACCCCAAAGATACAAATATAGGGATCCAAAAGGGTATGTGCACCCTGATGTTTATAGCAGCAATGTCCACAATAGCCAAACTATGGAAAGAGCCAAGATGTCCATTGACAGATGAATGGATGAAGAAGATGTGGTATATATATACAATGGAATATTTTGCAGCCATCAAAAGGAATGAGATCTTGCCATTTGCAACGCCATGGATGGAACTGGAAGGTGTTATGATGAGTGAAATAAGTCAATCAGAGAAAGACTTGTATCATATGACCTCACTGATATGAGGAATTCTTAATCTCAGGAAACAAACTAAGGGTTGCTGGAGTGGAGGTGGGTTGGGAGGGATGGGGTTGCTGGGTGATAGACACTGGGGAGGGTATGTGCTATGGTGAGCACTGTGAATTGTGAAAGACTGTTGAATCACAGATCTGTACCTCTGAAACAAATAATGCAATATATGTTTAGAAAAAAAAAAAGAAAAAGAAGAAGATAGCAGGAGGGGCAGAATGAAGGGGGTAAATCGGAGGGGGAGACGAACCATGAGAGATGATGGACTCTGAAAAACAAACTGAGGGTTCTAGAGGGGAGGGGGGTGGGAGGATGGGTTAGCCTGGTGATGGGTATTAAAGAGGGCACGTTCTGCATGGAGCACTGGTTGTTATTCACAAACAATGAATCATGGAACACTACATCAAAAACTAATGATGTAATGTATGGTGATTAACATAACAATAAAAAATTTAAAGAAAAAAAAGAAATATAATCAGTTTTTCTTTATCAATTGTATATCCTGCAATCTCACTAAATTCACTTATTTTAGTAGATATTTTGTAGATTTGGGGCTATTTCTTACGTGGACTATCATGCACCTATGAATGTAGACAGTTTTGTTTTTTGGGTTTTTTTCCATCATTTTCACCCTATGTGCCTTTTATTTATTTCTCTTTCTTTCTTTCTTTCTTTCTTTCTTTCTTTCTTTCTTTCTATTCTTTTTATTTCTTTATTGTGCTGGATAGGACCTCCTGTACAATGTTGAATAAAGGAGGTTAAAAGAGCCATTGCCTTGTTCCCACCTTAGGGAGAAAGCATTCAGACTTTCACCATTATGTATGATTGTTACTTGTTTTTTTCATTCATGCCTTTTATCAGGTTGGGGAAATTTTCAATAACCCATTCCTCATTTCCTTTTGAGCTCTCCCCAGCAGGTTACTCAAAGTTTAGGTTTCTACTTTCAATCTTTACAAAGAAATCTAAGCTTTTTCTGTGATGTCCTTCAACAATTGTTAAGTCTCTTGACCACCAGCCACTCCACGTTTTTAGGAACTTATTACAGCAGAATCCCAGGTCCAGATACCATAATCTGTGTTACTTTTCTAATGCTATGTAAGAAATTACCATTAGTTTAGTGGCTCAAACAACACATATTTATTATCTCTCAATTTCTGTGGGTTAGGAATCTGGGTATGTAATAGCATGATTCCCTGCCTCAGAGTTTCACCAAGCTACAATCAAGGTATCAGTCAAGATGTATTGTCATCTGGAGACTCAATGGAAGAAGAATCTACTTTCAAGTTCATTCAGGTTATTGGCAGAATTCATTTACTTGCTATTATAAAGTTGAGAGCCCCGGCTTTTTGCTGGCTGTCAGCTCAAGGCCACACTTGGATCCTAGAGGCTGGTACAGCTCCCAGCCATGTTGACCTTCTCCATACGCAGTTCACAACCTGACAGCATGTTTCCTTAAGGTCAGCAGCTGAGTAGAGTTAATATTCTAGCGAGACAGTATTATGTACTATAGTTATGAAGTGACATCTCATATTTTCCATATTCCATTGATTAGAAGCAAGTCACAAGTCTTATCACACTTAAAGGAAAATTATATAAGGTCATGAACATCAGGAAGTGAGGGTCATGGAGGCCACCTTAGAATCTGTCCACCACATATTTGATATCTGGTTTGCTGAGACTCTTTATTATCAATGGATATTGAATTTTGTCAAAACTCTTTTTTTTTTAAACATATATTGACATGATGATATGCTTTTTTTTTCTTTTTTGGTGTAATGGTATGGTGATTCAATGATACACTGAATGATACGGTGATTCAATGATACATTGAATGGTTTTTGAATGTTGATCCAAATTTGCATTTCAGGAATAAACCTTACTTGATCAGGAAGTATTAAATACTTTTAAAAATAAATTAATGGCCATTATTTTTTAATAAATTAATTGACTTGCTAATTTTCTTATCTATATTCATGAAGCATATTAGTCTGAAATTTCTTTTCTTATAATTTCTTTGCCTGGTTTTGGTAACAGGGAAAAACTAGCCTCATAAAAATAGTTGGGAAACATTCTCTTCTATTTTCTGTAAGAGTTTGTATATAATTGGGAGTATTTCCTCCTTAAGTATTGGTAGAATTTGCCAGTGCAGCCCTCTGAGCCTGGACTTCTCTTGACAGGAAAGTTTTTAATTACAAATTTAATTTCCATAATAACTATAGGGTTATTCGAATTACCTATTTTTTCTTGAGTGATCTTTAATAGTTGGTGATTTTCAAGAATTTGTACATTCATATAAGTTTTCAAATTTATTGGCATCAAATTTTTTTATAATGTTCTTTTATCAACCCTTTAATATTTATGGGTTTTCTAGTGGTGCTCTCTTTCATTCCTAGCATCCATAATTTGTGTCTTCTTCTTCTTTGTTTTTTTTTTTTTGCTTTATCAGTCTGACCAGAGATCTGTCAATTTTGTTGCTCTTTTCAAAAAGCCATATTTGAGTTTCATTGGTTTTTCTTTTGCTTTTCTGTTCATTTTCTTTGACTTAAGAAACTTGTGAAGTAGTAAGTCATGAAGAACCTGGAATAAAATAATTATAGTTCTGAGCATTGTCATCTTAGTTTTAGTTTTAAATGTGAACTTTATAGTATATTCTGAATGCCTTACCCTAGTCATTGGTGAAAATTATCATAATAAAACTGAAAACAACTGCTTAATGAGAAAAGCATGAACCAACATTTACTGTGAGTCTATCATGTCTCAGACTTTCATGTCTCAGACTTTTAGATACATTATTTCATTTTCATCTTTACAGCAACCTCATAAAGTAGGTAAACATTATCTACATACCCTTTTACAGATAGAAACACATGAAGATAGCATTTAAGTTCCTGGGATCCTTTCACTGTATTTCACCAATTCTGAAGAAATATTTGATTTTGGTTTAAATTAAAAGATACATTTTGAAAATTTTGACACATTTTAATGCATAACAATAAGGACATTGCTAATAAATTATGGCATATCTACTGGATGGATACCAAGATTATATATAGGGTAACCATATGTCTCTGTTTGCTCAAGTCATCCCAGTTTACTCCTCTTGATGCGACATGATTAATAATAGTTCATTTTTAACTCTCAAAAATGTCCTAGTTTGAATGATAGATTATGTAGTCACTCTGATTATAGAGCAAAATTGAAAGATAATTACAAAGTAAAGGGAGAAATCATGACACAATTTTGCGGTGATATTAAAACATTTAATTGGAAACTAGATTTAAAATACATGAAATGGTAATGATGATTGTGTTAAGAAAATAGAATTATGAGCAGTTTTTTTCTTTTCTCCTTATATTCCAAATATTCTATAATATTATTTTATTTATTTTATAATTTTACAATGTGTAAATAAAAATATGTAGATGTAACGTATCTTTTCAGTTAGAGATTTTACATTGGCTTCTTGATCACAGTTTAAAAAACCCATAATGTAATTTGGTTTAACTGTTAAATTAGGGGGTCAAATGCCTATAATATGTTTTCATTTAACTTTAAAGTAAATGCAATTAGAAAAAAATGTTGAAACCAGGATGTCGGTAGCCAATCTTAATTTGCCTATTCTAACAATAAAGGTAGCATTAATAAAAGTATTTAAGCTAGTATTTTAGTTAATATTGAAAGATCAGAATAACAGTAATACCAAGGACAAGTAATACAATTGCTGTCATTTACTGAGTTCTTACTATGGGGGAGGTAATCATTTAATCACTAAAGCAACTCCAGAAGTGGATAATAGTATCATCATTTTACAAATAAGGAAATTGAGTCTTGCAAAGATTTATAAAGGTCACAGAGATCACAATTGAAAGAACTGTGATTCAAACCCAGGTCTTATAACATCAATGCCCATGTGCTCAACCACTAAACTATATGGGTGTCTGTTTTATTATACTTTCTTTGTGTAGTTTGAATATGCCATTTTAATTTAAGTGATTAGTGAATGTGTTTCTTTAGTGGAGAGAGAATTATTTACCAATATACATAAAACAGTTCTTCTTTGAATTCTTTATTAGATCAGTCCAATGTGGAAAACCTCAGTTACTTTTTTTTTTAAAAGATTTTCTTTATTTATTTGACAGAGAGAGCGAGAGAGCACAAGCAGGGGGAACAGTAGAGGGAGAGAGAGAAGCAGGCTCCCTGCCAAGCAGGGAGCCCGACACGGGGCTCAATCCCAGGACCCTGAGATCACAACCCGATTCCAAGGCAGACGCCCAACCATCTGAGCCACCCAGGAGGCCCATCAGTTGCTTTTTTTTTTAAATTACTTTCTATATTTTTTTTACATTTTTTAAATTTTATTATGTTATGTTAATTACCATACATTACATCATTAGTTTTTGATGTAGTGTTCCGTGATTCCTTGTTTCCGTATAACACCCAGTACTCCATTCAGTATGTTATTTTTGGATAGTAAAGTCATTCATTATTGAGAGCTCCCTAACTTAGGTTAAATGTTGGATTTCACTGAAGAGCTTGGAGGAGGATAAAGACAACCCATGATTGTCATCTTCATCAAGTTTATCTAGCTTACTAAGGAATATCTTCTTCCTCACCACTCCTTGTACATTCCTCTGAAAATGGTAATATTGATAAGTGGGGCCATTGTCTCTATTAGAAGCTACAAAATTGTACCATAAAGTTAAAAATAAATAAAATTACTTTCTTTAGCATACCTACTGACTTTACATATTTTTCGAATGTTTTCAAACTACAATACTAGCTCATTGAGGACATTTTTAAAATTCGTTGTCTTCAAACAATTTATAATTTATCCATGGAATAGAAAATAGATATTGTACAAAGCAATTGGTATAAGCAGTTTGGTATAAAGTAATTGGTAAAACTTTGCTAAATCTATGAGTAGAATTCTATAGAGAAAGTGAGGAAGAAGACATTAATTTTGAATATAAGCACACAGTAACTATTCAATAAATTCTTGTTGAAGTGAATTGAAATAAAAATATACATGGTATTAAATAAGACCTACTGTATAAACAAGCACTTTAACTCTACATTTTTTTAAAATAAAGTTTTGATATAAAATGTCAACACATCTTTATTACCAGGCTGAAAAAACTATCTTACTTTGTATTCTGGTTTTTCATATAACTTATTTTTAGCAGTCCAATTTTACAGTTGGAACCTGCACAGTGTGGTCAATTCTTAAATCCTTAAAGAAGTGTTCTATATAAGAAACCAAATTTCCTTACCACATTAAAAAAAAAGCCTTTGCCAGAGAAACAGCAATAAAGAACTATATTTTTGGTCAAAGAAGTAGTATAATGTAATACCATTTAGTGCACATACATACGCAGAATAGTAGACTAAGGGAAGCTGGACTATTTCAAACTGTCCTTAAAACTAGGAAATCAGCATTTTAAAGCTTTTTTATGTATTAATAGCCACCATGTTAAAGTAAATTATTAGATCAAAGTTTTAACATTCTTGTCATTTTACATGTATTAATCTTTTTTAAAAAGTCATTGGGGAGGGTTTGTGCTGTGGTGAGCACTGTGAATTGTGTAAGACTGTTGAATCACAGACCTGTACCTCTGAAACAAATAATACATTATATGTTAAAAAAAAAAAAGAAGAAGATAGCAGGAAGGGAAGAATGAAGGAGGGGAAATCGGAGGGGAGACGAACCATGAGAGACTATGGACTCAATGAAACAAACTGAGGGTTCTAGAGGGGAGGGGGGTTGGGGGATGGGTTAGCCCGGTGATGGGTATTAAAGAGGGCAGGTACCGATGGAGCACTGGGTGTTCATACGCAAACAATGAATCATGGCACACTACATCAAAAACTAATGATGTAATGTATGGTGATTAACATAACATAATAAAAAAAATAATAAAATAAAATAAAAAATAAAAAAGTCATACATGATACCTTCTTTCCAGTGAGTATAGGAACCATAAGGATATTAGAGTAAGATAGTAATTAAATGTATATTGAAATCTATTGGACACCTGTACCATTATCATAAATACTATCAGGACATGAGCTAATGTATTACAACAAAAGATAACTTAGAGAAAAACAACAATCTCCCATAGATTTTTTTAATCCTATAGAATAAAATTCAAACCTTGGAGTCAAACATTCAGTACCCTCTAAACCCTGTCCCCTACTGATATTCTCAAATCTTAACTCCCAATTCTCTTGTACAAAAAGTATTTTCTCTAGAACTCGTCTTCTCTCACTCCCCTAAGGTGAATTCTCACCTTTACATTATTACCCTGCCTTCTTTCTCTTTTTCTACTTTCATGAATCCTACCTCTGTTTAAGGGAAATTTGTGGAAACAACCTCTATGAAGCCATAAAAAACAATCCAACTTCAAAATACAAACTGGAACAAGATATTTGCAACAAAAATAATCAATAGAAGAGTATCCTAACAGTGTGTAAAGAATTAATACAAAGTAATGTAAAAATATTAATTGTGTTTAGTTTGGATTCCCCAGAAGTGGATGTTTAGAAAAGACTTTAAGCAGTAGATTTAGGATATGGTCTCAAGAAATACTTGTCGAGGGTATGTTATCAGACTATTTACTGGTATGGACAACTGGACCTTAATCTCTCTGGGGAACTCTGAGAAAGTATAAAACGTGTCACAGTGGTGTCCAACGTAAGGGTGAAGGAGCTGAGGTATTTATAGTCTTGCTAGTCATTAGTTGAGGGCTGTTCCTGAAGGACATTAATTTCTTATGATGAGGGATATAATTTAAGTAATTATACACCAAGACATATGCTAAAAAAATATTTGCAGAAAAAATGTTTATAATAAAATAGAAACAACTGTAATGTTCATTAAAAGGAGAATAATAAATTGTGGTATATTCATACAGTGGAATACTATGGTAATCAGTCATTGACATCAAAATGGGTGAATTTCACAACTCAATACTAACTTTTAAAAATTTCAGGAAAATATTCATTCATCATTCAGGAATTTGAGAGGCAAATAGGATGAGGTAGTCGGGGAGGGGCACTCAGAGGTTCTTTCAAGGTACCGCTTCTATTTATTAAATTATGTTGTGAGATACACATGTATTCTTTTAGATATATAACTTTTCATAACTAAAGATTGGGCATAGGAAGAGAAACTCAGAGTATCCCAGGAGAAGGAGGAGGGGAAACAGGAAAAGGGTGTACTAGAAGCCGAGACTGAGAGAACAATCAATGACAACTGTTGCTAGGAAGGGCTGGATACAAAATGAAATGCAGTTAATGGAATTGGGACTTAAGAGGTCATTGGAGGCTTTGGCGAGTACAGTTTCAGTAATAGAGTTGGGGTAGATGCCAGAAAACAATGGCTTGAGGAGTAATAAAAAGCAGTGAGTATAGGCAGGTCTTTAAATAATTTTGTCAGTAAATGCAAAAAGGGAGATAGGCTGTAATTTGAGGTGAAGACAAATTTGAACATTATTTAGAAGTATTTTATAAAAGAACATAGTCTGTCTAGACCAATGATAAAGGCATTTAAAAATGTTTAAATAGAAAATTAATTATAGGAAAAATTTAAATATTCTAAGAAAAAGTCTCCAGGAAAATCCTTGAGTTAAATCTTTTTTGGTGAAAAATATTTAAATATTTCAAATAACTATTTCATCCAACTGGTAAATTTTCCCAAAGGATAGTTCTTCAACTCTTTTAATGCCTCTTAAAGCATTTAGGATTCTGTATATTCATAATTTCAATGTTCTTCGTCATTTTTGTTGAAAATTTTTTTTAAAGATTTTTATTTATTTGAGAGAGAGAGAATGAGAGACAGAGAGCAGGAGAGGGAGGAGGGTCAGAAGGAGAAGCAGACTCCCCGCGGAGCAGGGAGCCCGATGCGAGACTCGATCCCGGGACTCCAGGATCATGACTTGAGCCGAAGGCAGGCGCTTAACCATCTGAGCCACCCAGGCGCCCCTGAAAATTAATTGAACAAATTTGAATTACAGTGTACATACATTATCAGTTGGGGGGACAGAATACTTCTTCCTTCCTCTTGGACAGTTTTAGTCATCATTGCAATAAAGTATAAACACATGTTAATGATTTCATGAAAGAGTAAGTAGATATCCTTGCCTGACTATAAATGTGAATATTCTGTTGAGAAAGAATATTAAATTTAAAATTACAAAACATGGCATACCACCTGAAATTTCTATTAAAAATATCTCACTGGTGTACAAAAGGTTAGGGCAACAGTAAGAGATAATGTCACTGTGACATAAATCTCCGCATAGGAGAGCAGTGTGTAGGTGGGTGAATGCCATTTATTTTAATAACAGGCAAAATTTTCAAGCTGTAACAACATGCTCAATAAATTCTTCCATTACTATGATACCAAAGGAGAGTTGAAAAATGTATTACACTTCTATTTTCTCTCCTTAGAGATATATATTTTTGTTCTGTTTCTATGGCAACATCAATGCAGTGACTAAACCTTTAACTCCTTTCTAGACTCCCTGATGGCTTCACGCAGCTTCTAAATTTGACCCAGCTCTACCTGAACGACGCCTTTCTTGAATTTCTTCCAGCTAATTTTGGAAGGTAAGAATACAAAATTTAAATGATGAAATTTTATTTCACTTTATGTAAGTACTTTACCAGCTCCAGTAGATGAGGCTTCAAATGTGACAATTATGATTGAAGATAGGAGTCATTATTATTCATTAGGTGAGACAATGTTAATTAATGAAACATTTTCCAAAATGAAGTAAAATTAGGTTTTTACATGTCACTAATAATCAAATAAATTCCAGGTGAATTAAAGAGTTAAACAAAAAATAATATCAGATGTAATCTGGAAAAAATGCACATGAATATTTATGGCCCTAGGGAAATACCTCTACAGTTTAGAAACAGGAAAATATAATAAATGGATAGATATATTTGACTACATAAATACATTTAAAATAAAATAATATCAGAAGGTATTTTAAAATTAAGGTAAAACAATGAGCTGGGAAAGCATTTCCACTATATATGGAAAGCAAATTATATCCTTAACATATAAAAATTCTTATAAACGAGTAAGACAAAGATCTCATTAGAAAAGAAATAGGTAAATGACACATACAAGTAATTCTTAATTAATTGTACAAATTGCTAGTGAACACACATGAAGTGTTTATCCTCACAAACAATAAAAAAATACAAATTAAAATGATAATAAAGAGCTTTGTGTTCTATCATATTATAAAAACTGTTTATACAGTATAAGGAAAAAAATCTCATACACAGCTGATGGAAGTGCAGAATTTTATCACCTTCATGCACAACAGTGTGTTTTAAAAGATTTGAAAATATTTACAACTACGGCTTTTGTAATTTATTTCTAGAGTAAGATAAAAGACTGGTTCCTTGGAAGTGAAATTATGGATAATTTTTATTTTCATCTTCATATTTTCCAATATTTTCCAGGTGTTCGGCAATGAGCTATTTTTTATGTATAAAAGATATATCTTAAAAGTAAAGACATTTTACAAATATCATCAACTGTATATTTCTAAGTGATCACTTTTGAAATTGTTCAAATAATAAATTGGGTATAACTCAACACACATCTGTTGGTGTTAAGAAGAGCTCAGTAGAATAATTAAGTACTTTAACTTGTAACAGCCTCATTTTATATACAGAGAGGATATCAGCATTTCCCAAGTTCCATTACTTTTGCAGATCATGATATCATACTACCTATGAACACCATATAGTTGGATAGTTTTTAAAATTCACAGATCTTCAAAAGAGCATTTGTCTAGTTTCTAAATGAGTTGGCACTTCACCATTTGTTCATATAAACTATCATTGCCATCTGGTACTAACTGCAACAATACAAAAACTTTTGATTAATCAAATTGGAGAATATTTATCACCCTAGACCATACTCTTCTCTTAAATTTTTCTCAGTTCTCTTTTAGTGGTCCTAATGTCAAGGAAGAGATTTGGGCAAACAGAAAACATAATACCAAAACCACTTGGAATTAGAATTTAATTTTGTGTAAATTGTCTGCCAACATATGCTCTACTTTATTATTATAGTCTAAAAAGATTTTTAACCTTCAGCTGGATAATGTAACAAAAGAATTACTGAATTTCCTCCCAAAACATGAGATTTGGTGCCCTTAAAAGCCAGAGTAAGTCACAAAATAACTTCATACTAGTACAGATGTTAAGAAGATGTGAGATATACAGATGTTTAAAAAACCTCTTTTACTAACAGTAATACCCATGCTCTGAATAACTGAATCACTTTATTTCATATAGAGATTAAGAGTTTTAAAATTAAAATTAGAAACTTGGTAGCAGTCACAACACAAAGAAAAGGGGAAGAGACCTAGATGAGTATCTAAAAGGCAAGTAAATATGGGAGAAATAGTTCAAATACTGAAATATTCCCCAAACACCAAGAATTCAGAGAATCCAATTAATATTAGTCCTTTTTTTTAAAAGATTTTATTTATTTATTTGAAAGAGAGAGATAGCGAGAAAGTGCACAAGGGGGGGAGAGGGAGAAGCAGGTTCCCTGTGAGCAGGGAGCCTGATGTGGGGCTTGATTTCAGGACCCTGGGATCATGACCTGAGCCGAAGGCAGATGCATAACAGACTGAGCCACCTAGGCGTCCCTAATATTTGTTCTAAAGTAGCCTCAACTGAGTACACTTTAAAGCTCAGTTATAGACATTTAACAATAGTGTGTCTCACACTGTAGAGCTTAACAGGTAGCTAAGGTTGAGATGTAGGAAACTTAGTTTGGGAAACTACAGTTAGAAGAGGTTGATTAATGTACCCAATGCCACAACGATAGACTATGACAGAGTCTGGATTGCATCCAGATTTGTCTGACCACAAAGCTCAAGCTTTTAAGCACTATGCTATACTGTTTGCTTTACAAGTTCATTTAGAGTCTCTTGAGGGACAGTATTGCCATATTTGAGTGAACACAGCATCTGGTATTAAGTAGATATTGAATAATCTGTTACCTACAATTAAACAACAGTGAATATATTTTTATAAAACATGAAATTTAGATTACTTGGACCCAATGATATCTTTGAATGATGTTTATTTTTAGTAAACCGGTATTTGTCATTGTCCAATGTTGATGCAACCCTAATTTTAATCAATTTGTATAATTCTTCAAAATCTGTAACCATGATATGTAATATTCAGACATAGTTGTTTGGATAATGCAGTGATAATTGACTTTCTCATAGGAATATCATTTTATAGAGAAATATTAAAAAGCAATTTTTTTATTCACTTCTACAGACTTGTCAAATTGCGGATCTTGGAGTTAAGAGAAAATCATTTGAAAACTCTACCAAAGTAAGTGGCTGTGTATTTTGTAAATTTTGAATTTTATTTTTAGTAGTAGAAAAAAGTACTATTTTTATTTTGGCTATGCTTAGCCATTTTGATTGAGTTAATCTTTCTATAATTTTTTCCTAGAGCCTGAAAAGTGCAGTATACTATGAGATTCATATTAAGTAAAAATGTATTGTGTTTTATAAAACTGTGTAATTACAAGTTAAAGTGGGAAGAGTCCATTTAAGTTTCTTCTCATAGGTGAACACGCACACCAGGAAGTTACCACATTGAAACTTATGAAACTGACATTTTTATAGCTCTAAATAATCAACAGTTTCAAAAGGTTCAATCTAATCATTTGGTAGTTCTTCAAGTTAATTTATGGATTGTGATAGCTTTCAGTTTTTAAATCAAGAAGACACAAAAATATTTCATGAAAGTGATTAAAATTTTTCTAAAGATCCAAAATGGTTTGTCGGAAATTTTATATATTCTTTCAAACTGTTCTTTTTTACTAGTCTATTTAAAATTTGGTTTATATAAAAGCACAGGATATTTTTATGGGAAAAGTAATCCTCCAAATTGTAGGCAATGTTTAGTTTAATAAAATACTTTGTTTCCTCCTGCCTTGCCTTATTCATGTCCAATAATAGAATTTCATCTTGTACAGAAAAAATATTTTTGGAAGTCAAAAATTATTTAAAATGGGAAATTTTTTACCCAAATAAATCAATATGACTTGTATATGTTACAGTTAAATTACTGAAAGTACTATATTGCTATTATACCCTCCTACAGTATTGCAGAAAAATAATGAATACAGTGATTAATTTTCCAACATATAAGCAGGACTTTGAGACCTTTCAACTGCAGGACCAAAACTTAATTTTATTTTTTACTTTTTAAATACTTTCCCTAAGCTAACTAGGCTGAATTTCATTGATTTTGTTAACCAATATATCAATATAATACCTTCAAATACATTTCATATATGATATTATGTATGAAAATTCTGTCAACACAATATAACAATTTCAATAATGATATGATTTCATTTTTAAAATATACATAGAGATTAAACATCTATTCATTCCCCCATAAGTGGAAAACAAGGAGAGAACATGAAAAGGAGAAAATATCTCCAAAGCTGGACATCCTGCAATTTTGAGTAGCTTTTCTCTAAGCCAAAGCATTATACATAGGTCTAATGGAAGGCACCTCTCCCAGGTTGGGGGCATAAACAAAGATGGGGATATGGTTGAGAGTGTTACTTGTTCGGCAGTAATCTTCTGCAAATGCAGCTAGTTGCCAACATTGCCATCCCTAATGCTTTAAATGTCTACATTTAAAATAGAATGGAAATATGGCTGAGTAGAAACCAAACCACAGCAAAAGAGCAGTTGTCCCCTTTATCTAAATGTATACGTTTAGGTCAAGAAGAAAATATTGAGTATGTGGAGGAAAATCCTTTCCCCTCTGCTTTCAAATAATAGTTTTGATGTAAATATAAAATAAATCTGACACAAATTATCAGGTTTTTAAGTATATATATATGTATATATATATTTCTAAATAGAAATTTTAAATACAAATTAAAATCTGACCATATATTGATAATATGGACTTAATATGAGGTAGCTGTGTTAACAGTTCAGAGTAATGATGCTCATAGTTGTTGCAGGGGTATTCTGCAGGCTTTTAAACTATGGCCCACTATCAAACAGAATAAAATTACTAGAATAATATGGATTTAACTATGTCTGGCATTAAAAAACATTGTAAAGATGTGTAGAAATGACAGTGGGTCTCTTTGGCAGACCGTTATATATGTATAAGTTGTATAGCTATTTTAGTTTTGCATTTTAAAAAATCATTTTCAAAGTTATGTCTAATCTAGTATGTTATTTTTTAACTTATAGACAAAAATCTAAAGAATTTTTATTCTTTATATAACAAACACACACACATACATAAAATACAGAGAATTGTATTTAACTTTGGTTTCTATAAAATGAGAATTGCATAAAGTTTTGTCTTGAATCAAAATAAAATTTTTCACTATGTATTAAATATAGTACCTTCTATTCACCAATTTAGACCTGTAACTAAGAGATATGGGAGACTTTCTACTATCCTTTATTTTTTACTTCCAATGAAAATAAAGGGAAAATGTCATTTTAGGGAAAACAATTTTAGTTTTATAATGATTACTCCCAACAAGAGATAGCTCATGCTTTCCTCAGAGATACAAACAAGATGCTAAGTCTTTATTGGTTCCTCAGTGATTTTCTCTTCTTTTCATTTTGTCTTAAAAGTCAATCTGTGCAAAATGTGAAAATATGTAAGAATTACAATATAACCTACATTAAAATGTGTATCCTTTCAGTAACCTAATATGTTGATATATGAGACATTTTGATATATGCAGATTGTGGGACAAATTCTTTTTGTTACTACATAGAAGTTTCTATTATAAACTTTCTTAAACTGTTCCTTTATGATCATTCTTCTAGGTATATGAATGAGTGAGAAAATTAAATTCCTCAGACACACATTTGCTTAAAAATCCCTGAAACAGTAGGTCTTGATTATGTGTAATAATTGAGGATATTGAACATCTGAAAAAAAATGGATAAACAAAAAGAAAACTTTTAGATTTCACGGTACAATTTTCCTCATAGCAGAATTATCTCCGAAATTACATTTTTTGAAGGGAAGTAAAAAAAAAATGAGTTTGTTTCCATTTTGGAGTTTTTACACTAGCTATTTCTCTATCTAGAACTCTCTTACCACAAATCTTTGCATGGCTAGACCTTACTTATGATTCACATCTTTCTTCAGATGTTGCCTCTTCAGAGTACATCACATAAGTGTGTCCCTTCTTTGCCTTTATGCCATTCCACTATTCCTTTTGATTTTCTTCATATTATTTATGGTTCTATGAGTTATTTTGACTCTTTGTTTACTTGGAGATGATCTCCTCAGGAGAAGTTCTATTAAGAAGACTTTTTTCCTCTGTTTTGCTACTGCTGAATTTCCAGTGCCTAAAACAGTATCTGGCAAATAGTTAACAATAAATAAACAAGAATGTTAATATGTTGATTCACAATTAGAAATATTTGTTATATGACCTGGACATATTGTGTCGCTTGATTACTTTTTGCCATTGAAAATTATATGAAATATCAAATATTATAATCAGATGAGTCTCTCAATAGCAGATAGCTGAGCTTAGATTTTTAAACCTACACATAACAAACACACACACATACGCACACACATGCTCCGTCTGGTGGCTTTAAGTTACACATAGTAGCCAAGGCATGACAAGGGAGGAAAATAATTTCAAATTAAGGAAATTAATATTTATAACAACTAAAGAAACCTGAAAAGTAGTGTAACTTATTTCTTTGCTTTTGTCATTAAATGTGATACATTTAGTCAAGAAACATAGTTTTGCCAAGATAAAAATGAAAGGATGGAACAATTTTTTTAAATGAAATTTAGGAGGTGCCTGGGTGGCTCAGGCAGTTAGGCATCCAACTCTCAGTTTTTGCTCAGATCATGATCTCAGGGTCATGAGATTGAGCCCTTCATCGGGTTCCATGCTCAGCATGGAATCTGCTTGAGATTCTCTCTCTCTCCCTCTGCCCCTCCCCACCTTGCACTCTCCCTCTCTAAATAAATAAATAAATAAATAAATAAATCTTAAAAAAATAAAATAAAATGAAATTTAGGAATTGTTTCCATGGAAGTAATCTAACAGCATATAAGTAGTGATAATGGTGAGTTTTATTTTTAAATAAAAATTCCTCTTATTTGTGAGAATGCCTAAGGACACACACACAACATACATATAACTATTCACAAATGGCACTGAAACATTATACCTTATCTGGACATTCTCTAAGACAAAAGATCCCTTGAATTATAAATATAAATTAAAACCAGAGCTACATTAAAGCATTATTAATAAGAGACATTAGATTAGGAAAGTCAAGAAAAGACTAAGGGGTTATTTCAGACTAGAGAGACATTATAACTAAAAGCAGTAATTCTGAATTGTTTCTTTTGCTATAAAAAAATTATTGGTACAACTGGTCCACTTGCATGGAGCCTGAGGATTATATGGTAGCCATGTAGCAATGTAAATTTCCTAATTTGGATGGTTGTATTTTGATTTGGTTGGAGAATGTTCTTGTCTGTAGGAAACATACACTGAAATACTTGGAAATGTTGAGGCTCCAGGATTGCAATTTATTCTCAAGTGGTTCAGAAAAGTTATTTGTACAGTACTTGGAAACTTTTTGTAATTTTATGATTGTTTTAATATAAAACTTTATTTTAAAAAGCTGCTTTAAAATAGAAAAACTTTGCAAATAAAAAGAAACACTATCACCATGGAGAAAATAATCAGCTTCATTTTTTAAATACATGTATATATTGAGGACAAGGGGAGAGTTTCATTTATGTACTAAAATGATTCTATAAAAATGAACATTTTAGGGATAAAGGTTCTCCATATATGATGATATATATGTAAGGCAGATTTATTATTTTCCAAACTAAATGGTAATAATACGCTATATTTGTAATTATCACTCAAATTTTTATTCATTTGCAAATACATGTTTTCAGTTTTCATGTAAGTTCATTTTTCTTTTTAAGTAAGATTACTTTATAGGCAGATTACAAAAATATAATGTACTTGTCATGATTTCTCTTTTAAAACCTCTCTTCCTTTGTTATCTATTTTACTACCAGTTATCACTGTCAGAATAACGAAGAAAAAGTCATAAAATAATATGCTTTCTGAACTGGACAGGTGTGACTTAAGTCATTTTCTATTCTCATTTCAGTATCCTATTAATGAATTGTCTCATTTGGCATTACTGTACAAGTTGCTTCAATGAAATACATCAATAGGTTCCTTAGTGCTATTGTAACAAAAAATTCCATTGTCAGGCACAGCTTACAGAAAAGCTTTTTGATGTTCCTATTAACTCTATTTTTGTGACTATAATACATAATTGGATACAATGTATTTTTATCATCATATTACCTTATGCTTTTAGGAATGTATATCAATTTATAAGACATGGTGTTTTGTTAAACACATGGTACCATCCCATTCTGGGTGATCTTTCTCAAAAGTGACAATATAACAAGCTAACTAACCAAGGGTAACCATATTAGTGACCTTTGGTTTTAGAGAATTGCGTTTAGAATGAGGTATTTTCTTTACTTCTTCTCACCTGGTCTTATATTTTAAAATAAAATTAAATAAGTGATAATTATGACATTCTATACTTAAAAGCATTCTGTAAGTTATAACTCATTATAACAATGTGATTATGAGAATCCCTTCTAAAATATCAAACACACTTTCCAAGATTCACCAAAGGAAAGGTTGTGAGCTCTCTGTCTTCTGAACTAATTTGTACTTCTATTTAGCCTTATACTCTTGACATAAAATTAAGACTTGGAATATTATCGTTAGCTAACGTTATGTCAAGTCCAGTCAAGAGCGAGAGAGAGGGCAAATAAAACCATGGAACCAAATTTTTTTTTTTCGGAGTATTTCAATTAATAGCCAGTCTGATCCCTAATGAATGAATTTACCAAAAGATGAAAACTGCCTGATGTAATAGTAAGGTTGAAAATGGTATGGCTTCAGTTTCATAAGAGTTTAAGGCTTCGTCTCTCACAGAACAATTAGCTCTATTTCACCTGAGAAGAGCCATAGTGTACTGCAATGGGTATATACTTTATAGTCAGACAAACCTGGATTTCTGTTTAAGTCCTTGCTGCTTGTTTATGGATTATCTAACTTCTCTGAACTTCAGTATCATCATTTTTAAAGAATACTCAGTGGTCATTACCTCCATTAAACTGGAAAATATGTTTTGGGTAACAGTTGATGAAATGAATCTTGTGATCATTTAAAACTAGAGAGGTATTTAAACAAAAGTAGTTATATTATGGCACTTAGAAAACTTGAGTGTGTTTTAAAAAAATGCATGAATTATATATTTTTATTTTAACTCATAAAAATCTCTTTATTAGAAAGGGAATGGTGGGTTTTTATTATTTACTTTATAACAAAGTCTTAAAAATAATGTGGGATGCTAATATGCCTTTCTTATATCTCAAGCAGTACTATAATGAAAACTCACATAAATGATTGTTTCTCTTTAATAAAGTATATAAAAACTTTAAATATCTAGTTATCAATTCTTAAGGACTTTTTTCTTTTTAAGATTTCTAAAATTTTAAAATTGGGTAAACTGAACTCAAATTGTAAAAGACATGATAAAAAAATAAAAACTCTCAACAAGCACCATGAGGAACATATCCACCATTTATGACTTCCTGTACTTTTATAAATCCATTCACTGCATATTTGCAAATTCAAATTTAATGTGGATGATTGCTCCTTGCCTTATGGATAAATGTAGTATCTTTACTAAAGATATGTTCTGAACATCATTGGCCAAGTATTGATCTTGGTTTCAGAGTCTCGGGCCAGAAAATATACACAAAGACACAAAAGACCTGGTTAACAGATCTACCCTTATGGTCTCAGATATTACCTCTGTGGTGGTGACTTGTAAATATTTACATGAATTCCAGTTCTGTATTCTAATAGCCAGATCTCAAATGGAATTTTCACCAATATCAAAACCAAAATCATCTTTATCTCTCTCTTCCACCCTTCACTTGATAGCAAAGCCAAATCAAACCAACCAAAACAAAACAGAAATCCCGGGTTTTTAATTATATGTTGCCTAATGACAGTACCACCCACCTAATTACAGAAATTAGAAATTTCAATCGTCTTTTTCCTGTCTTACTGCCCCCAGATCCACTGGCCATGAACTTATGTCACATGCAAGAACTCTTTCCTTTGTTCTGTCACTGCCTAACTTGAGGTCCTTAATATTACTTGCCTTAGCCTCCAGTGGCTCCTTCCTCTTATCTCTCCCATTGGAATTCATCTCCTGTTCTCAGAGCTTCCTTACTAAAACACACCATGATACATGTCAGTTTAAAAGCTCACAATGACTGTTCACCGATCACAGAAGACAAATAGGTCAAGACCCTTCGTAGTTTGGAGTCAACATTTCTAGTGCCATTACCTCTCAACATTACCATCCCACAGGATCTCTCTGCTACATCCAATATACAGTGCACTTTTGTATTTCCAAGCATTTCTTGGAATCTTCCCCTTTTCTGTCTGAAAAACTCCAGATCATCCCTTAATTTTACCATTACTTTCACTGTGAAATTAGCCATAGATTCTGCAGTCAGAGTAGTCGCTTAGAAAATCTGTTAGAGATTTTCCAAGGCAAAGTTTTCACAGGAATTTTGATCTCATTATAGTTTGACTCAAAAACCTTGTAATGAGCTTCAACTCCATTGTCCAGCTATCAAGTAAGCAAAGCTAAACAGTATGCTTTTCTTTCCCAATTACAAATTTTGTAATGGCACACAGTCTCAGCAGTAATGGACACTCAAAAGGTACTGGTGAATTGATCTTCGCTAGCATCCTTTTATAGTATTCTAGTAAGTGCAGAAAAATCTGAACTTCAGGAGACAGATTTTACTCCAGCATTTAAAAAGATATCCCTGCCACCCATGTTTTGATTTTTACTTCTAAAAAGGATCCTTGATGAGTAAATAACAAACCATAGTTGGCTCAATAAGACCAATAAAACAGATGAAATATATCTCTTTATAGATTGTTTTGCTTTCTTTATGTTTCCACTCTCCTCTCTACTCAACTCAGGGTTAATTCAGGTCTTTCAGTATGCAAAATACATCCTTAAAAAGCTTGATTTTCTGCTGAACAGACGCAAGAGAAATATTTCTAAGTTGCTATGTCTCCCACAGTTTGTTCTAAAATGGGATAGAAAATATTATGCTACATGAATTAAAAGGTAAAAATAATACATTTAGGGGGCACCTGGGTGGCTTAGTCGGTTGAGGTCTGACTCTTGGTTTCTGATCAGGTCATGATCTCATGGGTCCTGAGATCAAGCACTGCATGGGGCTTTGAGCTTAAGGAGGAGTCTGCTTGAAAGTTCTCTTCCTCTGCCCCTCCCCGCACTTTCACGCATGTGCTCTTTCTCTTTAAAATAAATTTTTTAAAAAGAATACATTTTCCACTAAGAAATGTTCAGTAGTAATTTAGATAAATGAATTTATGTGTTTTAATTACATTAAAATGCTATGAAGTGTATTGATTCTTCTGATTATAGTGAAACATATCTAAATTAAACAAGTTTCTATAAATAAAAACTTTATTTTGATTAAATGTTTCATGAAATTTCCAGAAGCAAAAGAAAAAGCATTTCCTATACTAAATAAAATCATAAAGAGCATCTCTTTAATTATTACATCCAACTAAGTGGATATGCATTTTAAAATATATGCTTTCTTTTTATAAAAGAAAGATCTCATACCTAAAGGCTCTATTTAAAAGAGAATATAAAATTTAAAACCTTTGGCTTTCCATTGCTTGTACAATAACATGCAAACCACTAAATATAGTATTCAAGACCCTTTGCAGTCTGACCTCTACCTTCCCTCCAAACAGTCCCCACTTAATTCTCTTAAATACGACTTGTAGGTTTGTGCTTCTGCACATTTACTGATATGTTCTCACTTTATATAATGAACAAGTCAGTTTAAAAATAACTTTAATTAAATACACATGTATCTAACGTGTCAGACACTATTACGGGTGCTAGAGGATATGACAATGAGTAATAGAGACAATGAGCAATAGATCCTCTATTCTTTAATACTTTCAAGTCTGATGGAAGGAGACAGACAATAAACACAAGTAAGAAATAAGATACGTAACTGTTTTAAAGAAAATGGGATGTTATTATAGAAAGTGTTTGTGTTTTGGGGGTCTTTAATTGGTGGATTGTTGCTTTTGGGTTTTTGTTTTGTTTTGTTTGTTTATTGGTTAGGCTGGTCAGGGAGGCCTTTGTAAAAAAAGGTGGCATTTTGTACTTAGATTTGAATAATGAAAATGATTTGGAGTTCTAGAGGAAAAGCAAAAACAACAAAAACCAGCAGGTTTAAAGCTCTTGTGATGGGAGTAAGCCCAATGTATCTGAGTATAAAAACACCAGTGTAGTTGGAACATAGTGAGCATGGAGTGAAGGAGTATGAGATGAGATAAGTCAAGTGGGGTAAAATTATAAAGTGCCTTGTGAGCCATGTTTGAAA
This sequence comes from Neomonachus schauinslandi, assembly GCF_002201575.2. NCBI lineage: Eukaryota > Metazoa > Chordata > Mammalia > Carnivora > Phocidae > Neomonachus > Neomonachus schauinslandi. The sequence goes on from NC_058406.1 coordinate 56,314,607, forward strand.
ATTAGGATCATATTCTGATTGAAATGGAAAGCCATTTGAGGATTTGAGCAAAGAGAAGTGTGATTTGATTGAAGTTTTACAAAGATCAGTATGGCAGTTCTACAAAGAAGGGGTTTTAGGTGGACAAAATGAAAGAAGGACACCAATTAGGAAATGATTGCAATAGTAAAGATAAAACATGATGATGGCTTTGTCTAAGATTGTATCTGTGAAAATGATGAATGGTCAGATTTAAGATCCATTTGGAAGAAGAGCCTTTCTGATGGAAAGAATTTGTGATGAGAGCAAAAGATAGGAATCAAGGAAATTTCCCAAAGATTAGGTTTGACTAACAGGATGGATAGTGGCGAAATTTTCTCATATAGAGAAAATTTGAAGAGGAGCAGATGAAGGGAATCAGAAATTTGATATTGGCAGTGGAAAGTTTGAGATGCCTATTAGACAATCAAGTGTAGGCAGTTGGGTACATAAATCACATGCTCAGGAAGATAGAGATACAATTTTAAGAGTCTTCACTGCATGAGGATATTTAAAATTCAGACACTGGTTGAAGTAATCAAGGGAGAGAATATAGAAAAGAAACGAGAACACAGAACTGAACCTAGAACCCTTTAACATTTGCAGTTCAAGCATGGAAAGTGACCCTACAAACCTCAGAGTAACAAGTGTTTTGTAGGAAAGTGACCTACAAAAGAATCTCAGAGTGAACAAATGAGAGTTAAGAAGGAAACCAAATGCGAGAAGTACACAGAAGTCTAAAAGAGGAAGAGAGGAGTCAATTGCATCACCACTTAGAGGTCAAGTAAAATTGGAATAGAAAGCTAAGCATTGGCATTAGCAAGATATAGATCATTGATAAGAGCTATTTCAGTAATGCATTATGTGAAGCCTCATTGGAGTGGTTTAGGAGAGAATACGGATTAACAAAAGATGACAAGTACAGACAATTCCTTGAAGGAGTTTAGTTGCAGAATAACAGTAAAAAGTCAGCAGTAACTGGATGGGGATATGGTATCATGGAAAGGATTTTTAAGATGGATAATGTCAAGGCATATTTGCAAGCTGATGGGAATAATCCATAGAAACAGAGAAAACAAAGATGCAGAAGAGAAATAATTATAAGACCAAATGCTTGAGGAGGTGATGGAATGGGATGGAGAACACAAGTGAGTGATGTAGCTATAGAAGCAAAAATCCTTCTAACATGGAAACATAAGGGTCCTAGAGAAAATGGATATAAACATAGATAGCTGGCTTGGGAATAGAAAACTAAGAACATTCTCAACTAACTGCTTTGCATTTTCTCTATGAAATATGAAGAAAAGTTATCACCTGAGAGTGATAGGAAATGTTGGAGATTTGAGGGGATGTGAGAAAGTGTGAAAGAGTAGTTGGCTTATAGAATGGGGAAGTGAATATACCAGGGTGATGTCACAGAATCATCTGGCAGTGTTGACTGTCCATTTGAAATTTAAATTTAGTTTGAAAGAAATCCATGGAGCAAAGTTGAGCAGTCTTCTTCAGAAAGTCAGATAGTTTGCTGCACGCACAACAGGAAACAGCTGACTGGGTTTTGTCGGGTACTCCCAATGGAGGAGGAGAGGAACAAGGGAACTCACCCTGTTGACAGGAGAGTGCCAAGGGTCTGGGACTATAGAATCTCAGAGAGAGAATAGAGGTAACTGAGGATGTGAAACAGGAAGGAATGTTTATTTGCTCTTCTGTCTTTTTGATATACAATCAAAATTAATCTTTAAAATAGAATCCTATGTCAGTTTTTCTATCAAGTGTCTTTGGACACAATGGCACAAGTAATTATTCCTTACCTTTGCTACCATAACATTGTGCATTCCTCTGACTTGTCTAGGAGTATGTCACCAATGGGGTACCTGCGTAGCTCAGTCATTGAGCATCTGCCTTCGGCTCAGGTCATGATCTCAGGGTCCTGGGATCAAGCCCCGCATCGGGCTCCTGCTCCGCGGGAAGCCTGCTTCTCCCTCTCCCACTCCCCCTGCTTATGTTCCCTCTCGCTGTGTCTCTCTCTGTCAAATGAATAAATAAAATCTTAAAAAAAAAAAAAAAAGAGTATGTCACCAAGATTGTGCATGTGTAATGGGAAGAACTATGCCTTATTTTTATCTTTATATTGACAACAAATGTGGGGCAAAAGGAAAGTTCTCACAGAGCATTTGCTGAATAAAAGCAGGCAGTGCAGTATGGAAAGGAGTGCTTCAGTGCCTAGAACGATGCCAAGCCCTTGGTGGGCACCTGGCAAATACCTGATTGATTGTAAGGACCAGAAATGAATAGGAAGTCAAAGTCTGTGATATTTTTTTCATTAACTAATAATACGTAGTCTTGTACTCTCATACTCTCTCTCTCTCACTCTCTCTCTCTTTCAAATAAATAAATAAAATCTTTTTAAAATAGAAAAAAATATCAACTCTGGATATATTCTTTTTTTTTAATTTTTATTTTATTATGTCATGTTAATAACCATACATCATTAGTTTTTGATGTAGTGTTCCATGATTCATTGTTAGCGTATAACACCCAGTGCTCTGTGCAGTATGTGCCCTCTTTAATACCCATCACCAGGCTAACCCATCCCCCCACCCCCCTCCCCTCTAGAACCCTGTTTGTTTCTCAAGGTCCATAGTCTCTCATGGTTCATCTCCCCCTCTGATTTCCCCCCTTCTTTTTTCCCTTCCTGCCATCTTCTTCTTTTTTTTTTTTAACATATAATGTATTATTTGTTTCAGATGTACAGGTCTGTGATTCAACAGTCTTACACAATTCACAGCGCTCACCATAGCACATACCCTCCCAAATGTCTCTGGGTATATTCTTTGATTATGTTTCCTTATAAGAAAATTTGTTATAAAACTTTTTTATGGAATGAATTTCCATAGCATTATGTAAAATGAAAATGTATTCTAAAGAAAGAAGTAATGAAGGCACAGTGTATTGTGAAGCAATATGGCCTCTTCTAGACTGCCAAATGTTATTGCCAGGGAAGCAAACCATTTAAAACACTTTGTGTCTGAATATCCAAAATGCAATTATAATTTGCTATAGACACATTTTACCAAAGTTTCTGTGGCTTCTAAATGAAATGTTTACAAAATCTTTAAATCATGCACGATACCCAAATGCAACTACTTCACATTCCCCTGATGAGAATGCTATCGTGAAAAACAAACAAACAAACAAAAACCACTAATAGACGAAACACAGTGTGTTCCATTGTTGTGTTGAAGGAACCATTATTTGGTGGTTCGTGATCTATCTGAAATTGTAAAATAAGCCATGTTTTTATGGAATTGTCTTCTACTTGAGTTATTAAGAAACTACCACCTCTTATTTTTTCTTTTAGATATAATTCTTGATAGAAAATTTTGCATTTAAAGTAAATATTGAGTTGTCATAAGAATTATGCTGAAAGAGTCTAATCCAAGATGAAGACAGAACTAAAACTCAGCAAACTGTGGGATAAAGTAGATAAGAAATACAAACTCAGTATATTTGAGCAGTGAATAGCTGTTACCATTTACAGTAACAATGAAAAACCTGAAATTCTTGCTTCAGTTGTAATTCAGTAATTTACATAATATTTTGTATATTCTTTATCAAATGTAATGATTAACATTCCATATTGGTTCATAAGTAAAGTTTACTCCTTTATAAAATCTAGCAGATGTTCCATTTATAAAGTTATAAGGCTTTGGATAGATGATACAAAATCCCATTAAATAAACTGATTATGTTTGCTATTCCTAGTCCACCTGCAAAATAAGTTTTAAATGAGTAAATCAACATAGTTTTGTCTTAACTCTAGCCTGTTTATAAGTTGAGACCTTGGATATAATTGTAACAAGGATAATTAACTTCCCTAAGTTTCTTCCATTGGTTTCTTTTTTCCATCTGTATTTTAAAATAGAAATACATACTGACTTTTTTATCTGTAATTACCAGACAAGGAAGATGAAACAGGAATATGAATTTTTTGGTATATCATAAACTATTTTTTAACCATTATATTTGGGATGACATGATACAATGAGAATCCAAAAATCTTTAGTAAATTCACACAGAATAAAGTTATTGCTTCACAAGTATGCATTAAAAAGTAATTATTGTGGGGCACCTGGTTGGCTCAGTTGGTTAAGCGTCTGCTTTTGGCTCAGGTCATGATCCTGAGGTCCTGGGATCAAGCCCGTGTGGAGCTTCCTGCTCAGTGGGGAGTCTGCTTCTCCCTCTCCCTCTGCCCTTCCTCCCCACTTCGGCTCTCTCTCCCTAATAAATAAATAAATAAAATCTTTTTAAAAAAATTATTGCTTTGAAAAACAAATAGCTATTAGAATGAGCTATTCCAACAGTTTTAATAGTAAAATTAAAAATCTTTTAAAATCCAATGCAGATTTCCAAAATATACCAGTATTTTAAGAAATCAGAAGTTCTCTTGATGATATATATTTTTTTAAGTTACAAAATCAAATCTGGGTTCTTTTTCCTTAACTCACCCTACATCAGGAGCAGGAAAAGCACCATGGTCATGTGGAGGAGACTTGGACTTTAAAGTAGGCAAACATGAATTCAAATCTCTTTCATGACTTAGTATCTGTGTCCCTTAGAGCACATGATTTACCCTCTTCAAACTTCAGTTTCCTATAGGTATCATGTACTTAGGCATTATAGGTAATATAATATGTATATTATACCCCAAAGTGTTTGCACATAGTTGATGCACGCTAAATGAAAGTGCTTCTTAAGCTTCAGAAGGAAGGAACAAAAATGAAGCCAAGAGAAACTTCTCAGAGGGAATCAAATATTGCAGTATTCTTTGCTCACGATAAAAAGAAATTCAGAGCGAAGGGAGCCATACCCATGTAAGCTACACCAGTATTACCATGCCATGTCACTCCTGGTGTTCTCTTTTCTCTTTTCCCTTTCATCCTCTGAGTTGGAAACTTTGACAGGGCTCTGGATTCCAAGTTTACCTATTCTACCTCTGCTTTGTCTGTCGTACCTCCCAGTGGCAGTCACGCAGCAGGAGTCAGGTAACAACTGCTCAGGAAGCCAAAGTACTGATATTAGAATCACCCCCTCTGGCCCACTAACCATGAGTCATATTTGCACTAAATTGCTGTGGCACAAGTGTCCATTCTGCATTTCCTGAGTTATCTGACCTCTTGTTCCTCGGGAACTGTTCTCTGAGTCCTTATATTTATTGTAGTAACCTCTTCAATGCCTGGCATCCTTCCTGGCACGGAGTTGAACAATTGATCAATGATTGTTAAATAAGTGAAGAAATAAATGTCATTTGTTTTCACAGAACACATATTTTGACTTGGAACCAGAAGTCCTAGTGATATACCTACAGCGTAATACACCCAGACAATATTTGTCAGTGTTCCCCTGTGCTCCACACTGCGAATCAGACATCATGTGTCTCATATTCTCATACTGAAATCTGGCAAACTTACTCAGATCAAAATGTAACCAACCAACTCCTTGAGTAGATATATGGGTCATTAATGTGACTGAAGAAAGATGTGTTTACTTATAGAAATAATTTTTGAAATTTTTCAAATTATTGCTTTTGGTTCACACAGTGGATAATGAAGATCTGTAGATTTATATGCTGCTAATATTTATACATTTTGTGATACTTTTAAGGTCAAGTATTCAACTCTCTTTGTTGTTTCCGTGCTTAGGTGATAGTAAATATAATAGCATGTTTTATGTCAGGTTTAAGATCTATTATGTTTTCAAACTTTTTTTGTCTTAAAAATACAATGTAATTACTTGAATAACCATGAAGATCATATGGAAATAAATTCAAGACCTTCATCTAGAATTATATCTGGCTAATTTCAAAAAGTTGCTCTTAGAGTGCTGTGGCATAGGAAAACCCCATCAACATTTCACAAGCATGCCAAATGCAAGTAACATATAAATGTTATTTTTGCCTCAATCGAACGTTCTTGTCATTATGGCAGTGAGCATCAGGCAGAATATTGTCCTGACTGGGGACTCTGAGAGTGGGTGGAATGGGGTACAACTTCTGTAAATAAGAGGACATACAGTCAGTCAAGTCAGTACCAAAAGAAGATGGTGTGCCTATTGAAACAAGTGATAATTTTTCTTCTGAATATATTCTAATTCAGGTAAAGGTAGTAAACAGTCTTATTCAAAGAGGCAAAAAAAAATGCATAAGGATGAATAAGGAATAATTAGTGTTATGGATGGTTTCATAAATACAGTGTGATATTGTTACATTCTCATAGTTATTGCACTGAATTATTCCTGACTTGTTTAATGTTGCCATGAATCTTTTAGTATGTTCAAAGCATGCCACCACAGCTTATAGTGTGAGAAAAGCTATAGAGAATACAAAATAAAATACAAACTTCTGCCTATAATAATCCATTTGAATTTATGAAAATTTAAGTAGTTCTATATGTTTGACTTGATTTAAGAATCCAATTCCCTACTGCAACTGGTTGCATGGTGAGTCTTCTTATTAGGCAATTTCAATAGAGGATCACTAGTGGTAAGGAAAATATTTAGCAAAGATCCCTTTTCCTGATTGTGTGACCCAGAAAGAATAGTTATTAAAATGATAATCCTGCTCCATATAGATTCAAAGATAACTTATTGTTGTTTTTTATAGGAAGACTATAATTTTTTTCAATCAGTGTACACACAGAACTCAGTTTACTGGAATTTCTATGTCTACATCCAACAAAGAACTCCTTTACACAGAAACGAGAAGGGTAAAACTTGAATTGTATTTGTATTCCAATCAGGGTTTAATAGAAAATGACACTAACAATCCAAGACAAACTTTATACAGATCTGGAAAGGATAGTTAAGGAAGTGGTTTTTGCAACTATAAAATGTACTTTAAACCCTAGGTAACTGATCAGGAAATAAAAGTGGCTCAGTTTGTACCATCTGTGTATATGAGGATTACATTAGTAAATGTATCAGAATTGATTTTTGATCATTTCCAACAATTAGATGAAGACAAATTTAAATACTTCTTAATTTGCAGACAACACATCCATTGTGATTCTTGCATTATCCAGCTTAAAGTTTATTCTTTAGCTTTTCTAACATATTATATTAGTATTACATACCTCATAGTAGATTTACTATATATGTGTTATCAAAATGATCATTATTATATGAATTATGATCCCCAAAACCAATATTCTATTGACAGACAGCTAACCTGAATATTCTGTCTTCTCTTTTCGTTTAGTACAGGTTTTTGTTATAAGTTGAGCCAGGAATTTTTCTTCCTTTTTATTTTTCTCTGGTAGCAGTTAGGTTAATGGATTCTGAATTTAAGTCTCTTTCTTTTGACAAGTGTAAATTAATCACTTTGGGGGAAGCTTTTCTTAGTTAAATTATAAAAACTTAAATGTTGTCAACCTTTCTCTAAATGTAATGATTTTGTTAAGAGCTAGCAATGCTGAGAAAGGAACAAGGACTCCAAAACAGTATGGAAAGTTTCTCTATACTGTCAAATACAGTGTGTTAATTTTGACCCATTTTTAAATCAGCAAAAAACTTTCCTAGAGAATCAGTTAGATTTCAGTAAGATGTGTTAATATTTGAAGACACTATTAATCTTTTATTACTAAGTTAAATGGAGCTAAATGATGTGAACAGACATTTATACTGAATATATTTATTTCATAGTCATAAGTGATAGTCAACTTAAGAGTTCAATTCTCTTTTTTCCAATGTTTCCCACAATTCACAAAGCTTAATTCACCATTCTATTTCTCTTTTATTTTTCTTTCTTCATGCAGACATTGATTCTCTGATAAGAGTTTTTTTTTTTTTTTAAATTGCTTTGCTGTTGCTCTTGTCTTTAATTTGAAAAGGCTCATTGGGTGAAATACGTATTCTTTTATTGGATTGTTTTGCTAAATGGTTGGCTGTCATTGTATTTTTTGTTTGGATCATTTTTTTTTCCATATTGCCTGGAGAACCTCTTGCTATCCAGAAGAATCCACGGCCTTCTAGCTTGCTTATTTAAATCTTATATCTATTCTCCCTTTAAATATTGTTAAGAAGCAATACTGCTGGACAATTTACAGTTGTTACTTAAAACTGATTTCTTGCCTATGAATTCTTCAGGAGCACTAGTAATAATAACAGCCAACATTTCACAGGGTTTTATACCTGCCAGGCACTGTACGGAAGTGTCTTATATTATCGGTATATTTAATCCAAATAGTATGATTGTAATATAGATACCATTATCAGTTTACATTTTATAGATGAGGAAAATAAAACTTAAGGAGGTTAAACAATTTGCCCAATATTGTATAACTCTTAAAGGTAGATAAGGTTTCAAAGATAGAGCTGTCTTACCTATAAATCAGATAGAAGAAACTGATAGTAACAGTTATATAACTTGTTAAACATACATTCATACTTATGTACACTTAGCGAGTCTAAGCCCTAATATACTACTAAAATTTTCAACATGGTTGGAGACAAGATAAATATATGAATATCAATATTTTTTCCATTCTAGAAAAAAAAGATGAAAGAAAATGAAATAAATATTCCATTTCCAATAGAAACCAAGACTAAGTAATATTTAGGAATAAATTTAACAAGAAAGGCATAATGCTTATGAAGGAAGACTATAAATTTTTTTTTAAGATTTTATTTATTTATTTGACAGAGAGAGAGACAGCGAGAGCAGGAACACAAGCAGGGGGAGTGGGAGAGGGAGAAGCAGGCCTCCCGCGGAGCAGAGAGCTGGATGCGGGGCTCGATCCCGGGACGCTGGGATCATGACCTGAGCCGAAGGCAGACGCTTAATGACTGAGCCACCCAGGTGCCCCAAGACTATAAATTTTAATTAAAGGTCATAAAAGAAGATCTAAATGAATGGAAAGATATATCATTTCTTTTATGGGAAGATTGATATCGTAAAATGTTATTTCTCCCCAAATTACTCATTAATAAAGTTCAATATTTATTTAACCCATCTTCCCTTATAATTCCAAAGACTTTCAATTGGACAGTATAATCTTAGAATTTATGAGACAGTCTAGCTTTCTGGAATTTTTAGTTAACTGACAAGTAGGACAGGTTTATCAGGTCAAATTCCTTGAGTTTGAACCTTCTCTACTGAGATAACGTTTCATTGTGAAATTCCAGTGGTTAAGTATTTATATAGAAGGACAACCTCTGGCATGTCTGATACAAAGGGTGCTTCATACCTTGGATGGTCATTAGTTAGTACAACACCTTCCAAAATTAACCACAAAGTGTCCTCAGTAAAGAAGTCTATTTTTCCCTCTTCTCATCTATTGCACAATGGGAATACCTACAGCCCAAGACAGGGTTTGAAACACAGATCTGAACTCAACTGTGTAGTCTAGGTTGAACATTAAAAAGTGGTAGTAGATCCTTAAATATGACATAGAGGTTATTTTGCTAGGCAAAACTATTGGATGAGATACCAAAAGAACTGGGCCTCCTTCAACAGAAGTGAATCTATTTTTACAAGAAAGCAGATATTAAAACAGCATTGAAGTATTATAGTGAAGAGTACAGTAGAAGAGTCCAGATTTCCAGATTTCTGCCTAGAAATAATTAGTCCTGTCTAGAGCCTGCCAATAATTAACAGTCATGCTGTATTTGGATGACCACATTAATAGAAAATTTTGAACCAGAGGTGCATCTCCTGGCCCTGAATAGCAGCAGGAGGTATTGGGAAGACTCTCAACAAATTTCATCAACTGAAGATACTGTCAAATAAGGAATTCAACCTAGAGAACATTATTGCAACAATCCTTTAGAGTTGTGGTCTGTATTCTTCCTGTTCTTAGAACGAATCTTAGAGATGAATTATCTAGGTATTTCAGTACATCACAGGGACATAAAGTCAGCAGTTCCAGTGATGAGCTCATCATTTACATCACTATCTGCTTTTCCCAGTATCCCCAAACTCATTTAGAAATAATGGAAATAACATTTCCTAAATCCTGTGAATCATCCTAGGCCTGTTTCTTACTCCCACATCCAATCAGTCAACAGGTTCTGTCAAATCTGTCTAATTTGCTTATTCATTTCCTTCTGTCTGGAACTCTCTGCCCCCAGATCCATCCATTGCTGGCTCCTTTTTTATTATCTAAATCTTAAATCAAATATCAGTTGCCCCAAAAGTCTTTGATGACCCTCTAATTTAAAGTAGCCACTCCCATCGTAGCACTTCCCAAAAGTCTTATTTTAATTTCTTGGTAACACTGATTACTATTGCAAATTCTCTTATTTATTACTTATTCTCACCTTTCTAAAATTTCTCCATGAGAATAGGAATCTTGCCTAGTTTGTTCATTACTGTAGTCTCAGTGCCTAGTATACTGTCCAACTCATAGTATACATTTAATATGAATGTACTTTTTGAATTTGCTCATTATAGAATTCATTCAACAAATACTTATTAAGCTCTTGTATGTCAGGCACTGTTATGCATAGGAGACATGAGGGTGGGCAAAACCAAACCCTATCTTTGTACCCATGGAGGTTATATTAATAAAAGAGACAATCACTGATCAAATAACCACATAAGTCAATGTAAAATTACAACTAAGAGTAGTCACTTTCAAATATATTTTTCCTTCCTTTAATCTCCATTACCATTGCTTTAACTCAGGTTATCATTAATCTCACGCCTCAGCTACTAAAATCATCCGTTTTCCTGCCTCCACTCTTGCCACACTCCACTCTGTTTTTCCAAAATTGAAATGCAAATCTTAAGTCATTTTCTACCTTGAAATCCTTAATAACTTCAATGACCTTCAAGAAAAAATATCCACCCTCTTTAAGATAATGGCTCCTCATGACCTGCTTCTTAACTCTCTTTTATCTCATCACCACTTCTTCCCCCTCGTCACACTCCATGATCCTGTCATCTTGAATTATACACTGTTATCTCTGGGCCTTTGTGTATATTATTTCTTCTGCCTAGTACATCTTTCCCTACTCTTTGATTAACTAATTTGCTCATCCTTTATAACTCAGTGGAGATAAGCTCCTACAGAAATCCTTTTCTGAACCCACTCTGTCCTGCCCATCCCTTTTCTGTGCTCTCATAGCAAAAAGAAATAAAATTTAAAAATATATATGTGTGTGTGTGTGTGTGTGTATATATATATATATATATATATCTCCTGTTATACTATAATTGTTGATTTACTTGCTTATTTCCCTCATAGGCCTATGATTTCCTTTATGACAGAATGTCTTTCATATTTCTTTCTACACTACCTAAAGCAGTAACAAGTGAGTAGAATAAACAGAATGATAGTTGTACAGAAGAATGGGTTAATTTGACAAAATTAAAAATAATGGGATGACATTCAACACAGCTACAAACATATACTATTAAGAATGTGTATAAAAAACTTACTGGTCAGAACAGAAGCCTAGTGAAATCCATTTTGGATCTTCCAAGTACCATGGCAGGCAGCGCTCAGTAATTTATTCACTAATCTTATTCCATGTTTGTTGATATTAAGAAAAGAACATCAGCTATCTATAGCCCTGTATTTGAAGTGTTGGGAGATAAGGTAACATGGAAATTACATCATCAGACTGAAAGACAGTTTGCAAGATTTCTACCACATTATATGTTAAAAAAAAAAAAGAAGATACAGGAAGGGAAAAATGAACGGGGGGAAATCGGAGGGGGAGACGAACCATGAGAGACTATGGACTCAATGAAACAAACTGAGGGTTCTAGAGGGGAGGGGGGTGGGGGGATGGGCTAGCCTGGTGATGGGTATTAAAGAGGACACGTACTGCTTGGACCACTGGGTGTTAT